>NC_052017.1:2541915-2897288 GCF_015832195.1 Motacilla alba alba
GAAGAACGAGATTTCCTCTCACGATCACAAGATGATTTTGTCCTCCTGTGGAAGGAATGTGAGGATTCTACATCTGATGAGGCTGATGTTTTCTTTTTCTTTGTTTGCTTGTGCTTCTTGAAATGTTTCTGCTTTTTAGATTTCTTTTTATGCTTCACCTTCTTCTTCTCTTTCCTGTGCTTCTTGTGATGGCTGGAGTATCTCACAGTGCTTAGATCAGCATAACCGTTATGGGACCAAGACCTGGATCTCCGGGATGCACTCCTCTCATCCCACCTGCTGGTACAGGGGTCACTCAACCTGGAAAACAAACAAACCCCAGACTAAGTGCAAAAGCTTTAAAAACATTTCTATAAATTAAGTATTTTTAAACTTATTTAAAATTAAGTTTACATAAACCCAAGCACACAGACTTCAATGACCAGAGAATTGCTTTGAGTTCCCTACACTCATTTTAAGACCTAGAATTGCATCACTATCAAGAGCTACTTCTCCATAAGAAATAAATCAGCCAACACAAGCAAGTTTTGCATATTTTAGGACCTGTGTAAAGAGATTTAAAGTTTTAATTACCTCAGTCTGCAGGACTTTGACCTCTACAAAACAGGATCCTTAAACCACACTTAAATACAAGTTTTAAAACATCTCAGTACATAAAAAAGAATAATCTGAAACATTTGCAATTACGCACTACTAGTTAAATATAATATTTTTAAGTTTTCCTTTGAAGATTTATCTCCTGTAATTTGATAGAAGCTCATATTTAGTATCAAGCCGTCAGGAATTCTGGAGAGCTGACTTCCATCCATCACATAGTTTGCAACTGCTGAAAGAACACACAACTAAAACAATAAAGGCTTAGTGGATTTGATTGTTTTACTGCAAAGAAACCACGTAATCCACTTTGAGGAGAAGGAAATTACTGAATCTTTAAGGTTGGAAAAGACCTTTGAGATCACCAAGTCCAACCACCAGCACCACCACCTGGTTCAGCATTAAACCATGTCCTCAGGTGCCATTTCCACATTTTTTCTGAACACTTCCAGGGGTGGTGACTCCGCACTTCCCTGAGCAGCCTGCTCCAGTGTTTTCTGTGAAAAAACCAATTTCCTAATATCCAATCTAAACCTCCCCCGGCACAACTTGAGGCCGTTTCCTCTCATCCTGGTACTGCCGTGGTTACATCTACACAACCAAGGAGGGCTTGCCAAAGTCCAGGACATCTCAGAGCTATGCTGAGGCTCTTACTTGTCTCCTTTGCTCCACTTCTCCCCGCTGGGTGCTCGGTACGTCCGCAGTCTCTGCATCTCCTCCTTCCAGTGGGGAGGGGTCTCGCTGCTCTCCTCATCGTCTGACTCGGAGCAGGAGCGCGACCGCGGCGGGGTGTGATAGCGCTGGGACGGCAAACACACACAGCTGCAGCAAGGGTTTCTTACACAGCTGCTGCATCTTTTATACTTCTTATAGAGCATTCTGCAAAGCCTGAGAGAGGCCAGCAGCTCACCCAGCTTTTGGAAATAATGAAAGGAAGAATGAAGGAAGAGGCCATGGATTCCCTTTTGGAATAACGCCATTATTGCAGATAAGCACCCTTGTTTCTAAAGCACAGATGTTTCACTTCAGTCAGACTCTTCATGGTTTGTAGGAGCAAAGACAAACCCCGTGTCAAAAGTTACTGCTGTTCAACTCTTCAGAAATAGGAATCCAGATTAAGTGACTTTAAAGCAATTAAAAAAATAAGAAACTGAACACCAAAAAAAAAAAAATCACAAAAATAACCCCAAACTCTTTCACAAAAAAGAGCAATGAAGCTTCACATGTAAAAAATTATGCTTAGGCAGAGCATGTAAGTAGGCAACAAGAGCTGCTTGTGCAGCAGAGAAAGAAGAACTCTGCTATTGCTAACTCATTATTTTCCATTACCCAGTGGGAGACACACTTAGGTAAATTTGGGAAGAAAATCAGATCCTCCTTGACTCAGTAAAAGCACATCTGGATTTGACTCAATTATTTTGAGCCACTTATAAAAGCAATAAAATGGGGTGAAAAAAGTGTTGTCCCCCAAAATAAAATCACAAAGATGCATGTATTTATTTATCCAGGTAATTGCAAAAGGCTTTAAATCATCCTTCTTATATAAAAAACCAAAATCAAGATAACCTGAGCTTGACTATTGTTTCAGCTGAAGCAATGACTACTTAAAAAACATCTTTTACAGAAGAATGGCCTAAAAGATTGCAGGGTGTCACGGACCTCCCTGATTCTCACACTTTACACTCTGGAGTCTCATGGAACCTACCAACAAGTATTTTGAAAAACATCACACCTGGACAGAAACTGTGCTAATAAAGACACTAAGAGATGGAAGAAAAATGTGTTTCTGCAACTGCCAGCCCTAAATGACATCTTTTTTCATTCTTAATTTTGCTGAGAAAGTGCCAAAATGATGAAAAAAAAAAGAAACCCCCAAAATCTGTCAGAAGCCAATTCCGCTCTGCTTTAAGTTATTTTTCCCCAAGTCTTTATTTACATAAATATTCCCAAATATTCCATTTAGGTATTTTTTTTTCTCCAAACAATCTTTCAGTTAAGAGACAGTAACATGAAGGTTGGAAAAGAAGTGTTATAAAATCAACTACCTGACAGGATTTCAATGCTTTCTAAACTGGATCCTACAACGTGTAAATAAAGTGTCATACAAAGCCCTCTAGGGAAATTCAAAGCTCAGAGTCAGGGATGTTACTCTGGGTGAGAGGAAATAAAGAAATAAATAAAATTGTCACATACTATTGTGCCTCTTCCTTTAATTTTTCGTCCAGACTTAGAGACTGATGGTTTCTGGTCAGTCAGAACTGGTGCAGCATCAAGAAGCTTCCTACATAAATTAATAAAGTATGAAGTTACAAAGAAAAAAAAAAAATTAACTTACAATTAGTTTAAGTTAAAAACGAGAAATATTCATCATCTTATTCATTTTTAGACAGAACTCAGCGTTTTCTCCAAGAAACAAAGCAAGAGAGTTCTGCAACAAAAGGCAAATCAACATGTATTTGTTTTCAAGCAAATGTGCAGCCTGATCTCTTGACACAGAAATTAATGCTAACAATGAACTTGCAAAACACTGTCACAAGAGGTTAACTTGTGTTTGGGGCACAAATCCTGAAGACAACATGGGCAGAAAAGTTTCAGGATCTCAGTTCAGGATAGTTCACAGGTTCTAGAGCTTTGCTTCTTTCAGCCTATGTAATATCCCCAAAAATAGTGAGTAAATCTTTGGGAACATGAGTGATGTTCCAAGAAAAGACTTACAGGAGACTGTATCGTTAAGGGAAAATAAAAACCCAACACCAAACAAACCCAACACTGATTTTAGAGCTAATCCACTGTAATGGATTGGCTCAGCTACAAAAGCAATGAAATTTGACAGCGGAGGTACAAAACACACTGAAAGCATCTCGTGAACTTGTGACTTCCTTTGCAGCAAAAGAAGAGCATTTTCTCTTATTCTCAAACACTGCTAAAGCCACGAAATTCCAGGGGATTGATTCTGAACCAAAGCTTCTTCATCAGTCTAAGAAAGGTGAAAAATCACCTCTCCCAATCCCAAATCTCCCTTGCAATCAAGTATTTCTTGTGGTTTGCACTGCATGATTACTTCTGAAATTATTCATTAATTGTTTTTAATTGAGTTTAACACCCTTAAAGACCAATGAAATCATCTTGAGATCTCACTGAAAACCCCTGGCACAGGTCACAAGGAAAAGAAACTGTAAAAAGGCCAATGAAATAACCACATGCAGCATTTCTGACACTGCAGTCAGCAGCACCCGGAAGAGAACGTTAACAGGAACATTTCATGCACAGTTTTCAGCAAGTCAGAATAAAAAGCTCGGAGTTCCTTACGGTTCAGGCTCTACATTGACAACAGGCACATCTCTTCTGAGCAAAAATCTATTTTCAGGCACTGGGGGGATTTCTTCAGGACGTACCACGGGCTTGTCCCGCTTGGTGCTAAGGTCGACTTTGTCTGCGACATCGCTCTTGTCAGAAAGGCTGCTAAGGGAAAGAGCAGGGTGAGAAATCACAGTTAGCTGGGAAATGCCTTGTTCAACTGGATTCCAAGAGAAGATGCATCAAACTTAGAGTTGGCTTAACAACCAAGATGTGTTCCACAACCCATTTTAGGCTAAAGGGAGGATGGGCCACTATTACTGGAGAGAAAGTTCAGATCTTGCTTTACAGGGAGTAATTCTGCTTTTCATTTACACCTTGTGAGATATTTTTAAAATATAATCAAATATATATATACAAAGTTCTGCAATTTGCCTGAAGTCTCACTTTTACACAGGTGTGCTGAGCCCTGAATACTTTCACATGCTGGAATTTAGTCATTTCAACATCACTCCTGCTTTTATCTACAAAGATCTTCCATTTAATGGAAAACTCAACATGCTCAACTTTAGGGTTTTTTGTTTGTTTATAAAATCATGCAGCAAACCCCAAACTTAAAAGCATTTTCATATTTACTGCTTGAGCACTTGCTGAATGCAAAGCAGAATTCCCCAGATTTTACTGCAATTGTTAGATTTTAGAGACCAGTCACCGTCTTTGGCTTGAGGTTCGCTTGCACCTTGGATCCTCCTTCTTCCTCTCCTCCTTCCTTCGTTTCCTGGACTGTTTGGTTTTAGCTCTTCTTTTCCTCTTTTTCCTCCTGCTCCTTTCATTCTCAGCCTCACTCTCAGATGAGGATTCTGAAGAGCTGGATGCACTGGAAGAGGACTCTGAGGCTTCTGAGTCAGAGCAAACTTTCTTCTTCTTCTCCAAAGCTTGAACAGATATTTTCAATTGGCACTGTGCACGTGTGTGTGCACGTAAAAGCACAGAGCACGTCATTTTACAGATGTACAAATATACAAATGGGCCATTTTAGGGAAGCTCTGTGAACTTTTTCACAATATCAAAGAATCAAAAATTCATCTGATTGTGCCCAGTCTAAATCCATGCTGGTATTATACAAATATTTTCCAGCAAAGACAAAATACACAGATAAGCAAAGACCACTTGTAGTAAAAAAAAAATTAGGTACTTTCAGAAACAATGCATAGGTTGCAAATCAAAGATTAAGAATAAATTAGTTATTGGCCCAGTTGAGTATTTTTTACTCTTAAAACTTTGTCATTTTCTCTTTTCTGCATCCTCACATTTTTACACTAGAGCTCCTCTTGACTTCCTCTAAAGGACATAAATAACCACCTTATCATTAAGGAAAAGCAGAAATTAGGTAGAAAATGCAAACTTGTAACACTCCACTAATTCACAAAGACTGTCTAAACATACATTTAAGATAATTTATTCTCTATGAATCTTCATGAAAAAGAAAGTTAGCTTGACCACATATATTGCATATACTGACTTTACAGAATCTTTAAATAAACCTTTGGAGAGTGCACAAAATCCAACTTTGAGAAAAGCACATTTGTGTCTCCCTCTTTCAAACACAGAAAAATAATTTTTCCTTCCTTTTTGAGTTTGTCAAGCCAACCTCTAACATGAACAGGGGACAAATATTGAGGGCATAATTTTTTTTTTTTTTTGCTGTGCCTTCCTCTCCCTGCACCAAGATTTACATTTTACAGGCTTGCAAGAATTAATTAAGATTCTACACGTCTACCATAATGATTTTTAGCAGTTGGTGAAATTGTTGTACTCTCTGAGAACATGAGTGTTGGATTAAGCCCTTTTTTAACCCACTCATTTCTGTTTAAAATTCTGATCCATCATCACCTATCTTAATTTTCAAATCCAAGTGATTACAGTCCCTCCTGTTCTGGGGGAAATCCCCGAGCTTTCCGGGTCACACTGGTACAATTATATTGATTAAACTCCTGCAGACCTTGGGTTCTTCCCTATTTGCTTCAAGAATGGACAAGCCACCCTGAAACCCATGGAGAACAACAGGAACTCTGTCATTCAGCAGGTTCTGCAGCACAGCAAGAACAGAGATCAGGAACAGCTCCTGGCAGGGGGGATGTTGGATTGAGCCCTTTTCTGACCCAGAGATGGGCAACTGAGAGGTGTTTTAAAAACTTTTATTCCATTTTCAGTCTCATGAGAAAGGTGAGACAATACAGATGTTATAATTCACACCATCACAATCAGAAGTCAATTATTTCCTAATTCCAATACACTATAAAGTGTTTCTTGGCCTCTCAGCTTTAGCCACACCATGCTGAAAACGCCTCAAAGCCAATCATCTAAAATTACCCCTCGTGGGTCTCACTACCATGCCCCTTTCCCAGTTCTGTTTCTCCAAAGTATCCAGTCTTATTTGCAAGGCCACCCTTTGGAACTTGTTCCTGGTTCCATTTCTCTCTCAGCAATGTCTGTCCTATTCCAGGGCATTTCTAAGTCAGCATTTCTCATCTCCAGGTTTGCACAGATGCACACGCTGTGGGACCCTTCTGCCAGGCTTGGAGAATTCCCTACAAATCCATTCCCACACAAGAACATCACTAATTTGGGAATGCTGAATTACAGCTAACGAGTAATTCTGGGAACTCACCATCCTTAGCTGAGCTGGTGAGCAGCACCCCGCAGTCAATGACTCGCACGTCTGCGTAGGGCCTGCTGGCAGTATCGGTTTTGAGATTTTCTATCTGCTCTATGACTTCAAAGCCAGAAATAACCAGTCCAAAGACAACGTGCACGCTGCAGAAAGGAAGGATTGACAAAGTACAAAACGTCTGTGAGTCGCTGTGATGGTTTTCCAATTAAATTTCACATTTAAAAAGTCAGTCTGAAGTAGAAACATTGAGCTCTTAATGCATTAAACGAGGTTTTTTATTGATTTTAAGTTTAACATTGACAACAATACTAAGATTTTATGCAATGTGAAACAAAGATCCACTCTGACACCAAGTACTTCCCTCAAACTGAAGCAGTCTCGTCCCCTCAACAAGGGCAGGGTAAACAGATTAAAATTCCTAACCCACCCTTCTATTTTTGCAGTTTTTTGCAATAGAGATCAAGAGCCCATCTATAAACATGACAGAACTCCTCCCCAGAGAAGCAGAATTTATAGATCTCTACAAACCCAGGATACAATTCCCCCCGGCATCGCAGGGACAGTTAAAGGAATTCTTGGTTTTGTTCTATGGTACCACATTTCTCTTTCTGTCTTCCATTCGCCCCATAAATTTTAGGGATAAAAACAAGCCCCAAAAGAGATGACTGCTCAAATATATTAAATTTGGCAATTCTACTCCCAGATTTATGGGCTGAGGGCAGCAAGCAGTTTTAAAGAAATAATCCTAGCATTTAAGACAATTCAAGTTTTTGTCCAGCTTTAGGAAATAAGTTGTGACTTGAAATTTTTATAGAACTGAAACTTTTGTTTTCCATCTCATCCCATTGTATAATTTCCACAGAGTTAAGGATTTGTTTCCCCATTGTTGCCTACTTTCAATACAAGCCTCAAACTTCAGCAATCATTTGAGAAACTGGAAAGGATTCTTACCCATCGAGATGAGGAGCAGGTTTTGTTGTTCTGTTGGACAAACAGCAAGATGGGAAGATGGTAAAATAAAATAAAATCAGGGATTCAGATGAAGCAAAAGAGGAGAATGACACAGGAAAAAAAAAAAAGGAGGTGAAGGTAAGACAAAAATAGTGGAAAAGCGCAGTTAAATACATGGAATTAACAAATTAAAATTACAGATTATACACAAAGGCTTTCTTAAATTTTTACATGGTGTTTGTTTGAAGTTTAGCTAAGTGTGCATACTGAAAGCTGAACCAAGTATCATTTCATGCATGCAGTAAACAATTTCCAAGTGTCTTTAAATACACATTTAATGTAACTTTATGATTTTTAATCACAGAGAAGATACAATTTGGTGATAAATATTAGGTGACCAGTGGGATTTAAATGTTTCTGAGCTTGTTAGCTTCTTAGATTGCAAGGTCACTTTAAAGACAGTTTATTTTAAAAAAGAAGAGTTATGATATGTGAGAGATTCTCTGCTTCCCCTCACCTCCCACCACTTCTTTCTCGCTCCCCATTTACCTGCTTGGCCTCCTGACTCAGAATACAAAGCAATATTTCTGTCTTAAATCATCAAACACTTCAACTCAAAAACTCACAGGCTTCCCAAAATCAACAGCAGACATTCTGTGCCACCTACACTTCACTGATAAATGCAGATTTCCTCCCTATTTTTCAGCTTCTCACACTGAGCCTGAATGGAAAATGCAACTGCCTTTTGTACAAATCTTTTGGATTCTAATGCTGTGAATCCTTTTCTAAAAGCAAACTCAAGTTACTTCTCCAAGTGAGCTCAAATTCCTGCTGCACAGGGGATCCTGCTATGCAGGAATATTGAATAAAGAACATCAGAACCTGCTTAGATACTGGGGGAGAAATAAAGTAGAAATCACTTCTGAAAACATTCTTTTCTCTCTCCTTCCAAGCACTATTGTGCTTTTAAAGCCTTCTTCCAATGAACTCCCCTCTCTCAAAATAAATAAACAATCACAGGTGATATTTCTAGATTTACAGTAACACAGATTTGGTATGAAGAAGTCAGTTTTTTACTGCTAGAATAAGATATTACTTCTTAAACGCCTCTCTTCCCTCGAGTTTTGAACTATTAGGTCACAAAACCCTGCAGCGCTGAAGACATCCCAAAAGGTGGAACTGTGAATCAGGAGTGTTTACACTCTTGATTTTTTTTTTTTTTAAGCTCCAAATGTCAACCAGCCCACCCACTTCTGTAATACTGAATAATCCAGAAAGTTTCTTTGGGTTAACACAGGGGAAGAAATGCTATTAACACAACATTAAGTTTTTCAATAGCAGTGGGTGTTCTTTGATTTTTCCTTGCTAACACAGCATATTGTTACAAAAAGAAAAATCCTTATGGCTTTTGAAGCTCTTGAAGCAAGAGTTAACTGTGTTAACAACCTGCTGCTAAGTAAACAGTTTAAGTGGCTTTAATTATGAAGCTGATTTAAAGGGGTGAAAAAAACCAGAAGTGGGTTCAATGAAACCAACAGTAGTGAAGACTGAGGGTTTAGAATTAGCTGGAAACAGCAACAGGCTCCAAACCAGGGCTGGGGAGGCTGCAGGTGCTCCTGCCACGCTGCAGCAGCATTGGAGACTAATTAAGCAAATTACCTAAGCAGGAGCTGCCTTGGGTGCTTACTGAGCAGAGGAAGGGGTGGTTGGTGCATTAAAACCCGTGCAGAGGCTGCCCCACTCCCCTGGCAGTCCGAGAGGTAAAATGGACAGGGTTTTGTCCTTGTTCACCAAGAGAGAACTCCAGGAGAAGCTTTGTCCCACAGGGAAACCTTTCAGATGCACCACAAGGACTTGGGTGGCTGAACAACTTCCACGGAAAACACAGCCCAAATCCTTGTGGTGCCTTTGAAAGTTTTCTCACCTCAGTGTCAGGGCTGTAATCTGACATTTATTCTGCAGAGGTGCACTTTAAAAAGGCATTCCAAGGTTTTCTGCATCAATCCTTGAATATTTGCTTTGGCTTCAGAACTTAACCAGGAGCAAACCTACCTCCTGTCTTGGCACCATGGAAACCCAAAGCCATGATGAGTTCATCCCCCCAAAATAATACTTTATTAAAACATTTCTATATAGAGCTCTCATCATTTAAACCATTCAAAATCTGCCTTTTAATAGACACTGTTATGCAGGTTATTTACAGAAGGACCAATACCTTTCTCCACTCGAGTTTCAATTGGTTTAAGATACTGCTGAAGAGAAAATGATTTTTTTTTATAAAAGTATGTTCTCACCCACCCCCCCCAAAGAACCTCAGGCCTAAGAAAGGGTTCAATGCATATAACAATATGATCAGAAAAACAAGAAAGAGAAAAACAGAAAGAAAAGGAAAGGACACAGCCTTAGAGGAATGAGACATTACCTTTGGAGCGCACGATGTAACACTGTTTCTGTAAATTTTACACAAAAATGGCAGAAATAAATTGTAATACATTTTCAGACAAAACTGAGTCTATGTTTTATTAAATACATGTTTAAAATTATTATTAATCAAGTTGTATGCAGAAAAAGGATGCCTAAAAGAGGGCTCTAAATTTTCTTTAGAATACACTTTGAAAACTAAAGTTCTCCTTAAAAACAAAAAGAAAACTCGAGACAAAACCTGCTTGCAAAACTACTGCAAAAAACAGTTAGAGAATGCCCCCACTCCCCTCTGAGTCTCAATCCAGCAAAAAATGCCCAACTCGAAGCAGATGAATAAGCAATTTCTGTGGGTTTATTCACATGCTTGCAGCTCCACAGGGGTTCAGAGGTTCTGCTGAATCCATTCCTAAGCAGGAACTCCCCAGGCTGGCACACAAGCATTTGGATTCACAGAGGAAACGTGGACAGCCAGGAGTTCCCAACTTCAGCTAGTTCACAGTTAGCTAACATCCTCCTCCTACTATGAAGCTTTTCTGCGAGTAAGAAAAATCAGTGTTTTCTCTAAACTATGTGCATTGATTGCTTCTGCTCAGAATTTCAGAACAAAAAACACAATGCAGGTGCAAAAGAGCTCAAACAGCTGCAGCAGCTGATGCTGGATTTTACCCTGGCGTAATCCTGAGCAGCAGCAATGTTTGAAAACTGCATTATCAGCTGAGCTCACCCACAGCCCTCCCCCACTCCCAACAAACTATCAGTGATTCATTATCTCTTTGTTATTGATGGCACATTAAAGTATCCTGGGAATGTTTTCGTTTTTCCATAAACTTTTGATCAAGCTAATGGGACCTGCTTGTGTGAGAAGTGCTCATGTACCAATAATGCTCAAAGATAATGCAACATCAGCCCCTTCCATCTGACATTTTTTCATTTTTGTATTAGTCAACAGTTCAATAATTAGCTCAAAGTTATTTCATTCACAACAACAACAACAAAAAAAGGAAATTATTAACTGTTGATTAGAAAAATACCTGGTTTGGGACACCAAAAAGATATGAACTACTTTTAATGAGCTGGTAACATTCAGAAATAATTTGTAAAATCAAAACAAGAGTGGGACACCAAAAAGATATGAACTACTTTTAATGAGCTGGTAACAGTCAGAAATAATTTGTAAAATCAAAACAAGAGTCTTCCCAAATTATTTTATCCTCCATTTAGCAGATCAAAGTGGTTCCTTTGTTTCAGTTTATGAACTGGGCATGGCACCACACATGGTGTTAAAACATTTTTAAACCAAAAAATCCTACTGAGTTCTGAGCAAGAAAGCAGAGCTTGAGGGACACAGTAAACCAACAACACCCTCAGTAAGGAAAAAAAAATAAATCTGTCAGTAAGAGGAAATCAGACTCAAGTTTTAAATAGCTGTGGAACAGAGAAGCAAGAACTCCAAGCATTTGAACTGATAAGGAACAGAATCCAGGGCTCCTCTTTAGGTTGCACTAAGGGCTGATTCCTCAGCAAACTTCCACAGTCGAACTGTAACAAAATAATTATGACACAAAACTTCCCTCTTTTCACAAAGAGGTTTCTTTGTTTTGCTTCCTATTGCTGCCTTACTCTTCCTTCCACAGGGGCACTTGTGGTTTGCTACAAGTGTAGCGTGGCAGATTTGGTGTGAGAGGGCAAACAGAGCTGAGCAGTGGGAGGATCAGGAGTTATTAATGTTACTTTATTCCCTCTTTTTCACCAGAGCTGCACTATTCTGTACTGGGAATTCCTCACTGGCAGATGGGCCACAGGAATGATGAAATGGCTCTGAAGAGACAAGGTATTTCCAGAGAAGGAGAAGGGAGCACATGGCTCCAGAACATCCCCAAAGGAATCCAGAAAAAAAAGCCAGAACAGCCCTGGGTGTCAGCTCTGTCTGTGCTCCCCCAGTAACTGCTGCTGATGGTGGCAGCAGCAATGCAAAGCAGCTACTGGAGATCCAGAAAAAGAAAAGATGATTCTGGAGTGGTTCCTGCCAATCTCTGCCCCATCCTAGGGATTCCTAGCTCAGGACCCACATGGAAACGGGACAGTTACAGATTTACACCCCCAGATGGGTTTAGAACACTTGTAAATCATTGAGGGCTCTACAGGAAGTTATTCACACCAAAAAAATAAAATCAGAGGGGGCTCCCTGAAAACACAAGGAGCCAATTTCGAACCTGGTGCCTTTACAACTCTCTTCAACACAGGCCTGCACTGAACTGCTACAAACCTCTGGGTGAAGAGAACTGAAATTGCAGTATTTAACAAATCTAGAGGGATTCTCTCTGGTTCCTTTCTGCTGCAAAATGCTGTGCTCCTCCAGAGCAGGAAATGTTTCTCAGGCACATGAGAACAGACTTGGCCTATTTACAGCACATGTGCATGGAACTCACAATCCTCCCTCAGCTACACTTTCTCCTGCCCACCCAACTGTTGCTCCTACTCAATTAAGGAAAAAAAAAAAGGAGGGGAATCAGTCTACAAGCATCAAACCCAGCACTTCTGGTACTACACAGACACGTTTCTGACTCCTTCCACCTCTGCACTGTGCCACTCTCCAGCACACTTGGATTTCAGGCCATGCTTTTCCCTGAAGCCTCCTAACATCACTTCCAGTGCCTTTTCCATGCCCAGCTCTCCCTGCTGCCCATAAACCCTCCAAGCTCCTTCATGCCAGACAAATCCCTGACTACTCCAAGAAAGCTGATGATTTTTCAGGATGGCTCAGATGCCTGTTTGCATTAAGATGACTCTGGAGATGCTGTTTCGAGTAAAACGGTCCACTTTAAATCAACTTTTAGGCATTGCAGTCCTCTTGTGCCTGGTTTGCTGGTGCAACATGCCAAAGAGACATTTGCTGCCTGATTACTTCCTGTAAAGACTCATAATTCCAAATACAACTTTTTTTTTGTGGAGAGCATGGAATTCTGATGAATTAACAGAACCCTTATAATCAGGATCCTTGCTATTATTTTAGCCCTACTTGGACAAACTGTTATAGAAAAGAAAATCACTTATTTGCACTCCTTATCTGCCTCATTATATGTGTATAAGATACAGAGTTCTCATCCCTGCAAACAAATGCAGAGCTCTAAAGAAGCTCAGATGAACTATCTCCCTTTCTATACATTTAATCAATAAAATGAAATATATAGAACTATTTATTTAAAAAAAACAACAACCTAAAGGCTACCACTGAATATTGCCTTTCACACACTTTTCAGGTTAAAGTTTTGAAGACTATTTTTCCTAATGATAAACTACAGAGAAACTGAGCATAACTGGAGTATAAAAAACACATTTTAATTTCAGCTTAAAGTGTAAAGGAAGAAAATATTTTATTACAGAAAAGCTCTATAGATGCACTGTATATTCCCTAAAGTAATCAGACAAATGCCACCCAGCAAGACTAACTGCTTTAATAAACTGCATTTTGAAGTGAAGGCACAAACTGCCTGGATAAAACCTTTAGGAGATGTTTCCCACTTGGAATGCTGATTCTCTTCCCTGGCTCCAGGGCAGGCTGGTGCCTTTTCTGACATCAGAGGTACCCCAGAAATCTGCATGGGAAGGAAAAGGCTCCAGAGCATCCTCATCCTGAAGCCACAGAGGACACCCCAGGAGCCTAAACCTAAGCCTAACCAGAGCTAAATCCAGCTCTGGGTCCCTGCAGGCAGCTCAGGTGAATCCAGCTCACGTGGAAGTTTTTAGGTCTCTTACTCTGCCTCAATTCTCACTGAACTCACACTTCTCCTTAAAGTGATTCTATGAAAAAACCCAGAATTCTTCAAGGAATCTGCATCTTTTAAAATACTTCAGTATTTGCTGAAAGTGCTTTTAAATAATCTTCATTTATTGGCCTGTATTAATTATAATTTAGTATCCAACACAACCTTGGGTTGTTTCGGTGTGTAGGGAGAGACAAGGTGTTTAAATCTGATTGAACAAGCTGAGCCTACCAAGCATCAGGGAAAGAAGATGACTTTGGAATCAAATGCAGGAGAGAAAAGAAACTTTAGAGCCCTCAAATGACAGCTGCTTGACTGATGTGACATCATTAGGTTTTCATGTTTAATGTTCAGATAAGCTTAAAAATGGAAAATGAAGGCAAGAGAACCCAAAAGCAAGTCATGAAGTAAAAAATAATGAAGCAATGCCTTCAGAGAGCTTATTAAGCCATGGAGTTGTGTTTATATAAACTGTTTTCCATATTAATGTGCACACGTATCCTTTCTGATTTATTGTAATGAAGCACAACGTGTAAAATTTCCTTTGAAATTGAAGGGAACAGAAAACAAGCTTTGGAATCAATTTCACCTCTGTGGAATGTATAAACAGTGGTAACTGAGACTTTCTTTTAGGTTCCTATGCCTCTTCCATTTTCAGGACATTTTTTAGGAAAAGACCTAAAAATGTTTCTTATCTGAACTGCATCATATCATACTGAAGATCTTTTTCAGGCAAAGAAAAAAAAAAACCAAGATTCTTGAGGACAATTTACTCCTTTACTGAAGACAGGGAAGCGCCATTCATTCTTATCCCCCAAGAAAGATGGCAAAGAAAAAAAGACTTTTTCTAGTTAAGTAACTATGCTAAAATTTACTTTTCATACCCCAGTGTTGTTTCACAATGTCTAGACTAAAGTTATCAACCTGCTCTTTCCAAATACAAACTGGTAAACATTAACAGGAGGCAAATTTGAAAAGGGAGTTAACAAAAGGAATAACCACATCAAAGTTTGCAAGCTTAAAAAAACTGACACTCAACCTAAAATACACCTGCTTTGACTAGGAAACTCCCAATTATCAGACCTGAGTGTTTTACTTATGAGTAAAGGTAAAAGTGTTTTCTCTAATTTCTGGAATTTACCAGAATGTGGTTACTAGAATGGCATTTTTTAAAGGTAATGAAAGAAAAATCTGGTTATCAGCACATAATTCTACATTGTGTTGGTATATGCACAAGTTAACAGAATTATGATGTATTAAAAAAGCATGTCAGGAATAAATACTAAAAAAAATTAATAATAGTAATCATAATAATCAAATAAAAAAAAACAATAAACAAAAGCCCCACTCATTTTCCTCCTGAAAAAACAACAAAACACCACCCCAAAAGTAAATCATAAATCATCATTTTTTAAAGAGCAAAGCCATACAAACCACCTCTAGATCTCACTCCCCCCTACATAAAATGCTCATCATTGTCATTTGCAGATAATCTAATGAGATTTGTGCACCCACAAAGGCAAAGAATCTATCTCCTGGCCGCTATGAACTGAACATAAATCATATTTTTAGGGGAAAAAAGCCACAAAGGAAGAACATCCATGGAGCACCAGCTTTAATCTAAATGAAAACCACAAGGAAATATTGCTGTCTAACATTTCCTGCTGCAGGTGCCACTCACTCCTAGCCAGGATCAGATGGAGAACATGGATATGGAGAATTTAGCAATACCATCTTTCTCATGAACAGCGCTTCTCTGTGTAAGAAAAGCTCCACTGTGGGATCACATCTACTCACATGAAAAATTGGGAACCATTGGTATGTTTCCCTCGGTTTGCCATTGACAAAAGGAACGCTCTGTCATGTTTGAGAATAAAGTTTTCATCTGTTTGAAGAAAAAATATGTTTGTCAGATTTTCCCTGGCAAGGGAGACAGGTTGTTTTCTTAGTAACTTATGGATGATCTAAGGAGAAATTCTGCTGCTGCTGGAGAAACGGGAACAGGTTGCAGGAAAAACAATCAGGTTTAAACAAGTCTCTTCAAATTACAGCTTAGACAAAACTTTGTTTCTTAAAATGGTGCAGATATAGTGCAAACACTTCTAATTAAAAATAATTAAGAGTGTCTTCAATAAACATGAGATAATGGATTTAAATCCTGAGTTATTTGGGTAAGAACAAGGTTGGCAGAATTACTGACATTCTAAAACAAGAATGAACATACATGATGCTGTTATTTACACTCCAGGTGGAAAGGTCAGGAGAAAAAGCTGATTATTTCCCTGGCATGGCACACTAAAAGATGCCACCTCTACACTCGAAACTGGAAGTCTCAAAGCATAGAAGGAAAAAGCCTCTCTGTATCTGAATCTAAGTACAAAAGCCATTAAGAGTAAACTGAACATGCATTTTATATTACAGTGAATTAAAGAGGAGTTCTGGTTGTACAGCAAAATATAAGACCAGATCTTCTCCAGGTCATTTCCAAAGATAAAAATACTAATTTAAATGTACAGAGCTATTAATTTTTAGATCATATATCAAAACACAATCCTGCATATTTAGCACTCACCATAAGAAACAAACCCTGAGTAACTTCTTAGTAAATGGATCTGTTCAAGCTTTTCCTTGACTAAAAACTTCAATAGTCCCACATCAAACTGCCTCTTTTTTAAGAGAAACTTATTTTCATGCATCTAACCAGAGCTACTTGCAACACACACAGAACCAGAGGCTGTAAATAAATATATTCACTGTCTTAACACTTGAATATCACAGTAACCACCTGTTTTTTAAAGAAATAACTGTATGTCTTGAAACAAATAATTTAAAAACTCACCATTTTCCTTCCAACAGATTTTTACAAGAGGTAATTGTACATTTATTTATCAATTCTTTGCAAGGAAAATGACTTGTGTAGCATATAAATAAAGTCAGAAATGAACCCTAAGCATACAAACCTTGAGTAGGGAAGGGGAGGAAAAGGGACATTGACAAAAGAAGAAATCACTGTTTAGAGCTGGAATTATGTGGATTTTCTCCCAGAATAAGTCATTAACCCTCAGAAAGGTTAGACACAAACTCTTCATTTCTCCAAGCAACACAGATATCCATCTAAAAGGGACTTAGCAGTTGTCTATATATTTACTAGGGAGGGGACAAGGGAACAGAGTTTGAATTGGTGTTACTGAGCTTTTGTCTCTTACCTTTTCATTTTGCAAAAGACCACATTCTCTATAAACAAAAGAATATGTTGACAGTTTTAGGCAGGAAGATAGGAGTTTATTCATGAATAAAGTTGCCTAGCCTCCATGCTGGAAGTCATGTTTAACCAATTATGTTAGCCTTAATTAATTGTCAATTTAAGTTAAATATTAACAAAAAAATTATCCGAAAGTCATGCATATAAAAGGAATTCTCATGCAACATTAGTTTCATGCAAAAGGTGATCTATGAGTGAACCTGTTTTCATTAAGTAGTTTGGGAATCAAGACTTGTTTATCTCAGGACTGAACAGAGAATCTGCAAAGACATATTTGCTCTTACCTTTGAAATAGCCACCATAAATAGATTCACCTCCTTTTCCATTACCTACAGATTAAAAAGCAGCAATGAAACAACTTTTTGGTGAAAACTTTTTGTTTCATTTATACAATAGCTGTGCATGACATTCCACCAGCCCTTGACTCTCAAAATAGGATATTCCCTCCTTAGGCTCCTTTGGTCAGGGCCCAGGATTTCAGGACACAGTGAAAACAGATTTTGGTAAGGACAGGTATTTCAGAAAAGGAACTAAAAATCCAGGAGCACTCCTTCTGGGGACTCTTCAAACATTTCTAGCTCAATCAATGTTTTATTATTAATTTTAAACTTGGTCAAACAGTTACATTCCTGTACCAACAGAACATCACCAGGGTTGCCTCTGCTGCAGACTCAGAAGTGAAAAGCAGTTCAGACTAGAGTTTGGATTTGAATTGTTTTAATAAGATGGAAGATCATAAAACCCTCCAGTGAGGAGTTTTTACACACTTCTCTAAACAAATATTACATCAGCTGAAACATTTTAGAACTTCAAAAATTGACAATGCAATGGGTGATCTATGCTATACTTCACACAAATGAAGTATTTTTATGGCACTGTAATACTTCCATGGTATTTTCTGAAGTTATGAACACAAAAATGATAACATTTCTGCTCCATTTCAAACTTGGCAGTTTTAAAAGACCATTTTACCTTCACTGAAGTCCCCACCCTGAATCATGAAGTTTTTAACCACACGATGGAATGTGGTGCCTTTGTAGCACAGCTTCTTCCCAGTGGTTTTGCCAATTCCTTTTTCACCTGCAAGAAGGTGAAACAAAAACAATCTACAGATTGTCACTGAACAAATTCCAAGAGTTTCCCTCCCTGGTTCTAATAGACATGGGAGCCTTAACTAAAAGATAACACAGTCCTACCTGTTGGCTTTCCACCATCCAGAAGGGGGATCTTTACAAGGAAAGTCTGAGGTGAAAATTAAGTTGTTTCTTAAAAAAAATTCCTCTCCCTCTCAAGAAGGAGTGTGTAAATCTACTCAGGATAGTTTATAAAAAAAAAAAAAGGGTTCAGGATAATGCTGGGTCAGCTATTTTCTGTGGGTACAGCTACACTCCTATGCAGGTCACAGTATCCTTTTCAAACCACTCACACATCTGGATGTGCCAGATGATTCCCAGGAGAAAAGCCAGCAAAACAGGTTTCAACTCGGTTTCAATGTGACCCACGCTTGGAAAAGTGGGATTGAGCTACTCCAAGCTGCCACACCTTCCCCAATCCTCGCACAGTGTCTGGCCACTCCTTTACAGCAGCTGCAGATCAGCTGGACTGGAGATTTTTGACTTAGTGGTCCCACAACCTCAAGTTTCATTTGCACTTCTTCCAAAATTCAGAAGAGAAGCTGCCCTGGGCTTGTGGGTGAGGTGACAATGAGTGGCAGGGCTGAGGTTCTAGGCAGTAGCTCCATGAGGGATTTATACTGGTCAAGAGACACTGACTGGAGCTTCCCAGAGGAGGGGAGCTGGCAGAATGTGGCAATTAACAGTAAAATATTATAATAATAATATTACACACTGTGCAACAATTAAAGCCCCACATTATCCACAGGTACAGGAGATGCAGTGTACTGAAACAGGAATTAACAGAATAAATAACAGGACAAATAACCCAACGTTCATTTTCATCCCATCCCTGGTTATGGAATAGGTATTTGACACACACAGGTTAGAGGACATTTCACCAAATATTCTGCACTCTCAGAAGTGCAGGCACACTCATTAACCCAGAGCCAACACTCCCCTGCTGCAATCCATTACTCTGCCACCCCAAATTACCTGCCAGCTCAATCATCCCAAATTTGCCATTCCAAGCCCATCAGTGCCAGGATGAGGGCAAAGGGCAGTTTGTGGCACAAAACCCACTCAGGGCACTGCTGTTTATCATCTTCACTCATGGAGTACAAGTTATTTACCTGGCTCTCCACACCCATAATCCCAATCCACGCCTCCTCCTACCCCAGTTTTGTTTTCCACATGAGTTATGCAAGCAAAGCTGTTTATTTCAGGGATGGATACACTCCTCCCCTCTTTGTACAGCACTGAAAACCTTCATCAAACAGCACCGTGGAATATCTGCCTGCATGTTTGGTCATGTCTCAGGATGTCCCTCAGGGCTATGAAAAATCCCCTTGGAGAATGGGATCCTGCATGGCACTTGAGCTGGTACAGTTACATTCCTGAGCCAACAGAACATCAGCAGTGCTGTCTCTACTGCAGACCCAGAAGTGAAGAGCAGTTCAGATTAGAGTCTGCATTTGAATTGTTTTAATAAGATGGAAGATCATAAAACCCTCCAGTGAGGAGTTTTTACACACTTCTCTAAACAAATATTACATCAGCTGAAACATTTTAGAACTTCAAAAATTGACAATGCAATGGGTGATCTATGCTGTACTTCACACAAAATGAAGTATTTTTTATGGCACTGCAATACTTCCATGTAGGAATGTGCTCCCTATGGACAGAGTGACAGAACCTTCCTCTGTCCCCCAAAAAGGAAAGAGCCCAGAACTTTCTCCCAGTGATCAGGAAAGAAAATCACTGATAGGACCTTGGGGGCTTCACCTCGAGTTTGGGGACAGCTAATTGGCCATGAGCCAAAAGGTCCCGCCTGGGCCATTGAGTAGAAAAGGACAGAACAAAGAAGCCAAATCGCTTTTGTGAGGTGTCTCTTACCAGGAGCACAAGCTTGTGGCACCTGGATCGCTTTGAGTTTGTTATTTTTGCCTTTATTAAAACTTTTTTGTTGCTGACGCTGTCACATCAGCCTCCTGCTCCTTTTATGCCTCCCAACGAATGCTGAGCTATTCTGGGGTGTAACGTTGGGGTGTTGAGAGCTCATCAGATCAGCTCGAAACCCCCGGGCAAAACGTTATACTTCCATGGTATTTTCTGAAGTTGTATATTATAAACACATAGATTATAACACTTCTGTTTCATTTAAAACTGAAAATTAAAGCTCTTAAACAGAGCTGGTGGTGAGACGGTAGCTTTGGCTGTGGCCAGAAGGCACAGTCCCTTTTCTCACCCCCCTTTAGAGTACTGCCAGTGCTCTCCCACTCAGGTAAAAGACACAGCAGCTGTTCCACTGGCAAGAGCTGCAGCACCTCCCTGAGCTCAGACACTTTCACACAACAACCAACACGCTGCTCCTGAGCTCAGCGTTTCTTTAGTTTCAGGCCAAACACCAGCCTTGCTCTTTTTGCTCTAGACCTGCATGAGTTTTGTCAGCAAAAGAAAAACCATTGTCTTTGAGCCCCATCCTGCCTAAGCAGCTCTCTCCATGCCCTGCAAAGCCCTTGGCAATGGGATGGCAGAGGAGAATTGGCTGCCCTGGTAGCACCTGGACCTGCAGCTCAGTGTGACCCACTGTGAATCAGGTGCCAAGTGGTGCCCGTTTGAGATCAGAAGGGAATCAGCTCCTGACAAAGCACCACAGCAGATGGGGCCAGGTTTGTTCCATAGGTGGGCAGCATCTGCAAGGCTGGAATTTAAAATCCTCTCTCTCTCTGGGCAGAAAGGACCTTTCCAGGAGCCAAATCTACTTCTGACAGCAATGCCAGGATCACCCTGTCCTCCTCCATCTGCCAAAAATGCCATCATCAAGCCAGGGTTTTATGCAGATCCTATGGTCCACAATGGGACAGCATCCCCTCTGCATTACAATTTACCTCCTCAGGTGGGCACAGGCCTTGCATATGGCAATGGTCTGTACTTGTATAAACAAATAATTATTAACAATAAACCCCCTATCAATAAAATCCCCTATCAATAAAATCCCCCATTTATTACTCATTTTAAACTTGTTCCAACAGTTACATTCCTGTACCAACAGAACATCACCAGTGTTACCTCTACTGCAGACCCAGAAGTGAAAAGCAAATGTATGAAATCTTAAAAAAAATACATAATTAATAAAGAAAAAATTGGTATCTCTGCATAGATATATACAATATAATCCACAGCTAATATTATATATAATATAATCCATAGTTATATATATATTATTTATATATATATTATATATATATGTATTATATATATATAGTCCATAGATGCCTCACTGTTGGGCAGAAGATGAAAGAAGACATTCATAATTATCAATAAAATCACTATTGATAAAATTATTAACATAAAAAATGTTACTTATTAACAATAAAAATCTGAAATATCAGCTACATACCCGAGCACAAGCAAAGGAAGTTCTTACAAGTCTTTGGACAAATGTCTGAGAAGAGCTGAAACATAATTCGACCAACTAGAAAATAATTTTAAAAAATAATAATTAGAGTTTTGGAACTGTGTGGAATAAGAAAATCTGCATATAAATCAATCTGTATGTTCTAGAATTGTAATTTTCTGAGAAAAGGGTATTTTATCAAGCAGAATAAGAAAACATCTTAAGTATGCATATATTAAAACACACAGCAAGAAAGAAGAATAACAGAATTGCAAAAAAGAGACATTAAATAATATCATTCCATCCAATTTATCAGAAGTCCTAGAGATTCCATTGTGATTTGAACCTGGAAAGCCAAGCTGATTTACTAAAACGGTTTAATCATGTCAGATCTTTTCCATTTTGAAAATGATTTCCCATAAATACAGGTCCTCAGAGAGCTGGAGCAATTCCCTCCCCAATTACTGTGTTTATACAAATACATTAATAATCACATCTCCACAGTTTTCCCTGTGATCATTACCTACCAAGTCCAACTGGCTTAGCTCCACATTGTGCTGGGGATTACAGCTGCATTGGCACTCTTGGCCTAAAATCCTTCCATTTAAAAAAACCCAGATGAATCAAACAGGGAGGATGAAAGGCAGGCAGGACTAATGCTCCACTTGCCAGATATTATGAACCCAATATTTTCTCTTTGCTACTGGTGGTAGTTGTGTTATGGACCTTCCAAATCTATTAAAACACTGCTGAAGAGTGGTTGAATATAAAGACAACTGTTTTAAAACTGATTTACATTTTCTATTTTATTTTCCAAGATACTGGGATGTAAAGTACTAAAAAAAAATCCATGACAAACTGCTCCCAAATGTATGAAATCTTTAAAAATACATAATTAATAAAGAAAAAAATGGTATCTCTGCAGGTTGTAAAATAATCCATAGCAGCCTCACTGTTGGGCAGAATTACAAGGAGACCAGTGATAATCTGTCAATGAGCACTACACTCTAGTGGTGCACACTGGTAAGACTTCATTTTAAAATAAGTAACCACTCCAGGAACAACTTCTCTTTTTTTTATTTAAAGAAAAAGAAAAAGTTCAAATTTCATTCAATAAATTACGTTTCATATGTATGTATGTATTCAATAAAGTATGTTTTATATGTATGTATATTTCATTCAATACTTAAGTCACCAAAAAAATTTTTGAGAGGCTCCTAAGAAACTGCATTCAATTTTAAGGCTCTGTCCAAATAAATGCAATGATAAGATGGTGAATTGTTGGTTCAGAAAGGAAGAAATAAAATAACAGCATCAGTACTTGATAATCTTAGATAAAAACTCAAGATGCCTTGAGCTGCTGAAAGGTCTGATTCTCATTAACTGCAGCAAGAATGTTCTCTAAGCATTCATCACTGCAGCAGGAAAATCCAAAGGAAATGGGTAGGGAGAGTGTCCAAAGAATGAAGGAACAGGGAATATTCCAAGATCCCCCATCAAACAGCAGTTCTGTGACTACCACTACAACAGGATGGCTATTTGCAACTGAAGAAACCACTCTAAGCTGTGAGGATTGAAGATTCCTACAGGAACACAACAGAGAAGACAGTTCAGTTGAAGAGTTGCCAATTTTCATTCTAACCCAGGAATTCAGGAGAACACAAATCCCATTCCTCTGCTGCACAAGCACCAAACTGAGCAGTGGCCGAGTGCTTCAGAGAGCCACGTGCAGGTTGTACAGAATCATGGAAGAGAACCCCACAATGGTTTGGGCTGGAAGGGATTTTAAACTCCATCCAGTCCCAGCTCTACTGCCACAGGCAAGGACACCTTCCACTATCCCAGGCTGCTCCAAGCCCTGTCCAACCTGGCCTTGGGCACTTCCAGGGATTCAGGGGCAGCCACAGATTCTCTGAGCACCCTGTGCCAGGGCCTCAGTGCCCTCACAGGCTGGAATTTCTACCAAATATCCCATATAAACCCATCCTCCTTCAGTTAAACACCTCGTCCCATCGCTCCACGCCCATGTGAGTCCTTCTCCAGCTCTCTTGGGGCCCCTCTAGGTCCTGGAAGAGACTCTAAGGTCTCCCTGGAGCGTTCTCTTCTCCAGGCTGAACAGCCCCAGCTCTGTCTGTCTCTGCAGGAGAAGATTCCTCCTGCATTCACTGTGTGAAATAACACATGACACTTTCCAGGGAAAAAGCTGTCACTACCCCCATTCTGCTCTCCGGCCCAGCTGCTGCTTCACCAAGGTGCCAGCTGCCAAGTAACTGAGGGCTGTTAGTCCCTGCAGGCTCCAGAAGGGACTTGTACTCTGAGGAATAAATTGTAGAAGGATTTTGCTGCGAACCCACCGCATTTAGCATCTGAAGCAGCAGACACCACCACTGTGGTGTTCCACTGGAAGAACGCTCATGTTCTTGCAGATGACGAGGCAGAAGATGGAAGGAGACATTCATAACTAAGGCATCGGTTTCAGCAGTATTTTTCACCAGTGCTTTGTCAATAACAAAGTCTGCCAGGTGCTCATAAAATCACAGAATGATTCCTGCTGGAAGGGACCTTAAATCATCCATGTGCAGGGACACCTTTCACTACATCAGGTTACTTCATGCCCATCCAGCCTGATCTTTTTATGCCCTTTAATCCTACAAATTGTAATGCACATATATCCAAAGATGACAGATCCAGTTTATAAGATGAGGGCTGTCTCCTCCATAAAACCTGGAGCACTGCTTCCCCAGCTCCATGCAGCCACACCAAACGCTGCTGTCTGCTCCTGAGACACAAACCACACACTGTGAATCCATCTGCTGGGTTACTGGCTGCCTTTTACTGCAACTGCATGAATACCATTAGCGCTGAGAGGTTGTATTTTCCACCGACAAACAGGCAATGAAATGTGCCAGAGAAAGATCAAACTCATTTTCACACCTTGGTCAAAGATGCAGGGAAGAACAGCTGCTAATAAAAAAAAAAAAAAAGTATGTATGATTAGCACCTACAAATCTTTCTCTTGCCTCATCCCTCACAAAAAAAAAAACACCTCATTTTAAACTTGGAACTGAGGTATATGCTGATATAGCAGAGATAAAAAAAGCATTTGAGATGCTACTTATTTCCCCAGATTTAGACACCTCTCCTCTGAAATGATCCACCTTCACTGCAGACAATTTCCAAGGCTCTCTTCAGCTCCATTTCCCCGATGCAAAGGTTAAGTGATCTGATCAGGGAACAAGCGCTCTGTGACTAACCATAATATTTGAACAGTAAATTAAAATAAACAAACAAAAACCGCTAAAAAGTCAGTCAAGTAAGCAAAAGCTGCTCTCAAACCTGCCCAGAGTCCTCAGCTGGCTTTAACCAAGAAATGAGCCTGCACAGACACCTCAACTCCAGGCTAAACTAAAAACTGCTGGGATTGCATTTGCCTATTATTTATGAAATAATATTTTGATAAAGTATTACTTGTAAACAGGCTTTGAACTTATTTTTTAAAGAATCAGAGTAAGTGGTGAAAGAAATATGCACATCATTTAAGTGATGCATTATATAAGGGATGCCTATATAAAATCCAAGCTCTGTGGAAATCTGATGAAGTGCTCTCTGCAGCTAATGAGCTGTACCAATTAGAGAAACCAGAAGGCAAAATGACCAAAAATAATCCAATTTTAGAACTCTGTCTTCAAACTAAAAGATGATTTTTTTTCTTTTGTTTTCAAGCTCCTTAACAATTTTCCAACTCAGGAAGAGCCAGTATTTGATTCAAACTGGCAGAAACTCAGGGTAGGAATGTCCATGCTATATTGAAATAAGGGCTCTGCTAGCAAGGTTTATTAAAATAATCATTGATTTCAAATGTTTATTGTTTCAAAAGTAAATCATCTAATTTAGGTGCTTAACCTTTTTGAAAAAAAACCTGTGGAGCCAAACACACATTGTTTCAAGTTATTTTCCAAGTAAGGAGAAGTGTTTTGCTACATTTTATTATGTTTGGGCCACACAGGTATCAAGTTCAGCTACACACTACCAAAACAAACCTGGTTTTTCAAAACTGTATCTACTGGATTTTATCTTTTCTCAATTTCTTAAGAGCAAACCAAACAAGAGGTAGTTTTCCCAGCCTATCAGCAGGAATATCCTGCTGAAGGAGAAAGCAGGGATTACAACCAGTGAGACAATGATGCACAGCCCAGGATGGCTGCCAAGGGCCCAAAGGCTCAGACAGGTTTGCATACAAGTTTAAAGAACAGCTGACTAAAAGGACCCTATTTAAATGTTATTCATTTGTTTGTCCCTAAATCTATCAATGCTAAGGCATATGAACTTTTCTGCTTCAAAGTGGAAATGTGGCTATGGTTTTCAAGGAAATAAAACCTAGAGTGGAACAAGAAGAGATTTTATTTAAAATACGAGTTTCAAAAATGGATGCCCCAGTCGCCCTGAGCAGGGCTCTGTAGCCCTGACACATTAACACCTTGTTCACACCTCCGTGCCCCACCTGCGCTCTTTGCAAGGAAAACCTCCATCAACTTCTCTCCCCGGCTCTCTAAGCCCATTCTTCCACAAATACCACCTGAAGTTCCCTCCATTCTCCACAAAACCAAACTTCTTTCAGTCCTGAACACACCAACATTCCCTGGGCTCGGTTTCCCAGGGATATGGAAGTGCCAGGCAGCACTTGGCCTTCTGGCAGAAGAGGCTGATCAGTTTTATTTACTGATCCAACTTGTTCCAGACCTCAAGGTGAAACTTCGGGTATTTCACCCTGTGCTGACAACAACTGCACATGATTATTCTGAATAATTTTTTTATTGAATCAATTCTTCTCAAATCTCCATTTCCCACCCCTGAGAAGGGTTTTCTCCATATGGGATCCCCCTTCCTGTCCTACACACACTGGTTGCCCATGGATTCATGGACAGCCCAAGTTCTGGGTTGTGTTTTCTGCAAATACACAACTTTTCCCCTTCTAAAGACTAAAAGTTAATGTGGAGCCAGTTGAGAAGAGCTTCTGTCTTTAGGATGGTAGCAAAAACCCCGCAAGGCATCACTTGGTCTATTACAGGGGGCACAAGAGAATGACTACTGCAAGGGTGCTCCTTTCACATAAATGCAGAGCAGCAGAAATCCCAAAATACACCAAACTTCAGGCTAAAGTGACCAGAGAGAGAGAAGAAGGAAAGACCAGACTGACTGTTATGAGAAGGGACACATCCCAGCGATGAAAGAAACTGAAGTGGAAAAAATCAATGAGCCAGGGGTCAAACAGTTACAGAGGACAGGAGAAAAAAAATAAATTGATTAATTGATAAATTATTCTATGTATAAGAGTGAAACAAAGCAAAACTGAGTAAATTTATCAAACTTCATGATGGATGAAACCAGAGCGTGGGGTGAGATGTGGGAAAAAGATCTTGGATGGCCACAGGAGCTGTGAGAGCAGCAGACTGCATCTGTGACATCCTAGTGGGACATCTGCTCCAATTACCACGGTACCTGAAAGGCTGCAGCTTCACACAGATTTTGCCTCACACAGTAAAGACAGAATTATTTAAATAGGCATCTGCTGCCATCCCAAACTTCTTGGAATACTGTAAGCAGTTTAATCCTGTGTGCACACTCAGCGTGCCCAAATCCACTGGTGGGGGGGCCCAGAAGAAAGGAGAAGCACTGTTTGTGCCAGTATCAAAAGAAATGCTTCTTCCTGATTTGTTTTCCATTTGCGCTTTAAAAATTATGAGCCACAACCTGCGTTCATTAAAAAAAATGCTTAACAGGCAACTTATTTAAAAGCAGACTAAATTTAGCTCTAAAAAACACCAAGCCAACAAAGTTTGCCCCACTGCAAGAGGCAAGTACAAGCTGGCAGTGAGTTTTATTCCAAGATTCTGTAGCTGTAATAAAATATGGACACAAAAGCTGTAATAAAGCTTCTGGAAGCAGAGCCAAAACAGAGCTTCACTCCTGCATTTTCCAAGGGATCTTATTAGAGTAAAACTGACCTGACTTTTAATTGCTACAGGTATCCTGGCACACCCTGGGCAAGCAAAGCTTGGAAGGGCAGAGCCACGATTTGGCAGCTGCGTGGGGGGAATGGTTTTGGACTGGCAGCAACCTACAGTGTAAAAAAGGAGACAGTTTTGTGTTCTGCAGGCAAAAAGGTGCTTCCAGTGCTGCAAGAGGCACGTCCCCTTCTCTCTGCATTTTGTGGAGATGTTGGTTCAGCTTTTCAGTGAACACAAGGTGAGGGTAAGGCCTTTTTTCTTGGCTAGCAACAAAATGCAGGGCTGTTCTGCTGCCCACTTCTAAAATGCTGTAAGCTTATCAGCTTATTTATTGAAGTCAAAATAAGCAAAATGTTCATTGGGAAATCTGCTGGCAGCTTAAAAGTTAAAATGAATACCTCACTGGTGCCAGCAGGAGAGCACATTTCTGAGTTAGTGCTTGGTGTCATCTGGAAACACTGATTTACCACTTGATTCAGCTTTTGAAGGTCATCTTAGAGCTAAGAGAGCAACGTTTAAGCTTTTTAAATATATCCTTAAATCCTGAGCCAGAGTTGCATGGTGAATTAATAAACAGGCACCAGAATAAAGTAGCACGACCAGACGGCACACAAGTCCCAACACCAATTTTACAGACTGGCATTTTTCCTGCAAAAATCCAAGCCGTGAGTCAGGTGTAATGAAACCAGCAGGGCTCCAAGTTTGATGTGCAGCTGGGAGATTCCTGTTACTTCCAAAAGAAAATAAACGCAGACAGACACAAACAGAGCCAAAGCCCTGGGTCTGCTCCAGGTAACCCAAGCTCTGCACCACCAAGAACACCAACGCTGCAGTTCCTCCCTGACAGCTCTATCAGTCACCAAACCCAAATAGGTTTGGGGGAAAACGAGGTAATCCACTTTCACTGGAGATGAACAGCTCAAGGCTGAGATGGGGACGAGGCAGGAGGAGAGATTATGAAATGGGAGCAGCAACCTGTGCAGGGAGAGCAGAGAAAACAGCGCAGGGAGAGATCCTTCAGATGGAGTCTGAACAGAAAAAAAACCCCACACTAAACCTAAAAAGATTAACAGCAAATGAGATTGAGAATGAATTGTCATTGCTCTGAATCAATCCCATCAAACTACCATTCCTAAGTGGAAACCCACCCAACCTGAAACAGTTTTAGTTGTCTCATTCCGTAGTAAATTTCACCTGAAATAAAGCCACGGAACACGTTAAAACTCCATTTACATCATCACTTATCTCCTCACTGGAAGTATTCAGAAACCACAGTGTCAATCAAAGTAACTCAGAGAGGAGTTACAACAGCAGCAGATTTGCAGATATGCCTTATCAGGTCTCTGAAGTTAGAACAGAACCTCTCTTCTGAAACTGTGGTGGAAATAAAATGCTAAAAGGGTTTCACTTGCATCTGAACGAGGCTGAAATTTGGAATCTCTGAGATCCAAGCTTTTAATTCAAAGGTTTTCAGAGAAACATTGAAGCAGAAAATGAAAGTGAAAGCCTAATGAAGCCATCACATACATTCATTTTTCTAGAGACAAGTGGTAGCAAGATAAAGCACGGAGTACGTGTGAGACAACTAATACGCATTGATAAATGTTCCCTCAAAGAGATGGGTGAGAAAAATCTCCACTCCCATCTCTACAGAGAGGGGGAAAACACAAGAGGAACCCAAGCTGCTGTTCAGCATTAAAACTCACAGCCTACTGCTTCTGGGCATTACACCTGTATAGGGAAAATAGGAGTTAAAAGATGGATTTATTTTAATTATTGGGGGTTCTTTTAACAGGCCAGCTGGTGAGGTGTTCTGTGCTTCTATGACTGAATGCCCAGTTCTTCTTTTATATTCAGAAGACGCATTTTGAGCAGGACAAGGAAAGATTTAGCCCACACGACCTCCTAAGTTCCTTCCCAGTTCTAATTATTGCATCATTAAAAATACTTATGGGAGTAAATATTCAGTCTCCTCACAGCCTGTCCCGATTTTCCACAGTTTACAGAAGTGGCATAACAAAGATATAATGGAAAAGGTATAATACATCACCAGACGGCTTTTTACCTTCAGAACAGCGTTTATCAGCCCTGCCGAACCTTTATATTCACGTGTGCAAATAAAAATCGATCTCAAGGGGCAATGAGGAGCATCCAGCACCCCAGAAAACACCCGAAGTTATTAAAAAGTAACTCAGAAATAACGCATCAATGGCCAAACTCGCTGCTAGCGGCTTGGGCCCATTATGCAGACAAAAACGTGATTTAAAAGCCCCGGACACAGCCTTACCTGGCTCCCTGTTGATCTCTATCTCGAAGAAGCACTGGGGCCGGTCCTGCACCCCCATGGCCGCCCCTCGGCCTCGCCACCTGGACACAAAGCAGAGAAGGAGCCCCCGCGGTCCCTCCCTCCGTCCGTCCCTCCCTCCTCACCCAGGGCTTCAATTACAGCGGGGCGGCTCCGCCTCAGCCCCGACCCCGGCGGCGGGGGAAACTCGCTCTGAGGGGAAGCGGTTCCTGCCGCGAACACGCAGCCGGGCTCGGCGCCGTCAGCGCGGCCCATCCCCTCCTCCCAGCCGCTTCCCAGCCCGCCCCATCGCTCCCTCCTCCCGGGCTTTTACCTGGAGGCTCCGGCGCTTTGTCCCCTCACGGCGCGGCCCCCTCAGCCCCCGCTGCCCCCCCGCCCCGCCGCCAGGCGGCGCCGCCGCCTCCGGCCGCCATTACCCGCCCGGCCTCAATGGCCGCGCCAGGCCACGCCCCCCGCCCGCCCTGCCCGCCGCGCTTTCCCGCCCTCTGCGTGAGGGGCCGGGGGGCGGCGCCGGGAGGGCACGCGTGAGCCGCCTCCCCCGTGCCGCTTTTGAAATGACGGGTGTTTAAATAATAATGATAGTAACGATAATAATAATAGTGTGAAAAAGAAATCCAGCTCTTAACTCATTCTTTGCCGGAGTGGGTGGGAAAGGGAGCGGCGTCGCGAGGGGAAGGGGGCTCCGCTCCCTGCTTGCACATGGCGTGACCGAGCTTCCCCGCTGCCGCGTTTAAAACGATGAATGTTTAAAAAAATAATTAAAAATCCAACTCTTAACTCATGCTTTCCCCTCATGGGAGGTGTAATTGCCTGCAAGTGCTGGGCTGTGAGTTTTAATCCTGGAAATAGCGGCTCGATTCCCTCCGGTGTTTTCCCCTCTCTGTACGAATGGGAGTGGGAATTCGCTTGCCCACCTCTTTGAACGCGGCTCGGGGCTTTACAGAATACATAACGAGGATAAATAGCATCATAAATAACCTTTGCAGAATAAATATGGTGGATAAATAACAGTAAATAACCTTTACAGAATAAATAACCCCCCATGGTGGGGGTATCTCACTGCCCTGACCCCTCACCCTTATGGCCGTGCTGAGGGACCCCCCAGTTCCTTCACTTCTTTAATTTAACATGTCTAAGATAACTCTCCATGAACGAAAAATATTTTTGCGAGTATAAATAAGCCCTCAGAAGATTATGGATGGAAAATGATCGCTGCAATGAATTCCTGATTCCCCCTCAGGATGAGAACGTGGCTGCTACCAGCCCGGGGTCATCCTGCCTCTTGCTCAGCCTTAGTCTTAAAAACTCCAAAAAATTTAAACCAAATCCATTTTAATGATTGCAGCAGGCCATAGGTTATTTATTCCGTGTTGCGGATGTTGGACCGTGCTGGAGTGTGGAAGTGGTAATGAGAAATTGAAGCGTCAAAGTATTTAGGAAGGAGTGTTAAAACTGCAAATCCTCAGCCTAACACATCCTTCAGGCAAAATTACTTCACACCAAGGATATCCAGAAGCTTAAACCACTTTGGGTTATTAATTTAATTTATATAAATCCTCTTGTAACAGTACCTGTAGTAACTCCAGAAGGAAGTTTTGTTTCTTTCTAAGCAGGGACACTTAGTCCTCAGCACACAAAAAACCAAATTATTTCCAATGTTTCCCAAAAATTGTACAAAGCAGAACTCTGCAGTAATTTTACCTGGTAGGAGTATCTGCAATTATGTCCTTGTCTGAGGAGAAATTCAGAGGTTTTAGATGAAAAAAAAAAAAAAAACCAAAACCCTGCTGAGAATAAAGTAGCAATGCTGAAATCACAGGATGTTTCAGCAGTTGGGAATGCAGCAAAGTGGGATTGTTTTAGATGTAATTTATCTATAGTTTAATGGTTGCTGTCACGATAGTGTTTGAGGATCTCTTGAAGTTTTAACAGCCAGATTCTGTCATTCTTTATTAGGTCTAATAATACATGATTGTGCAAGTGGTCCCTCGGGAATCCTGTCACTGGAGTTGTCACGCTGGTTTGCTGGTCCTTGGGGGGACACTTACAGGGTAAGCTGTCAAAAAATGTGGAAAAAAAAATAAAAGGAGCAAGTCTGATCCTCAGTTATTTGGCTGTGAAATGCTCTTATAAAGTAGAAGGGTGTTATTTGCCTCACTTTTCCATGGTAGCTGAGAAACAAAGCTACTGAGGGGTTGAGTTGCAGGAGGTCTGCAGGAATTCCTTGCCAGAATAAAAATTTTAAACCACATCTCCTTGATTTCCTTAATCTTCAAATAGATTCTTGATTCCCTTTCACCTGCACTTTCTTGCTTTTCTGTCCTCATGAATGAACTTGCTAGAGGCAGGTGAAGCAAATAAATAAGCAGAAAGTCTCAAAAAAGACATGGAAATGTGCTGCTTGCTCATGATGAAAATAGCAAAGATTGTGAGCAATAAAAAAAAAAAAAAAGAAGCTGATTTCAAGCCCTGATTATTTTAATAAAAAAGCAAATTGGAAAGAAGTTCTGATCACTTGGGAGATAAGCTCCTAAGATCATGTGTAGGACAGAGCTGATAAATATGCAGCTTGGTGGAAGAAAGAGATACCCAAAAGAAGAGTTTCCGAAGCACATCTGAAGCTGATCTTTTGAAAGATGAAACACTGAGTTACAAATGAACATTTTTTCCCTCGCGTTCCTCTCTGGGAGCTGCTGCAGATGCTACTCTGGTCACATCCTGTGTCCATTGAAAGCAGTGACAAAGTCCCCTTTGATGGCAGTGGCTCTGGGTGTAGGCTGTGTGAGGGGCATCACACTCAGCACAGTCATGAATAATTGCTTCTGTGTCATTCTGATTTTTGATAAGCCATAAGTTTGTGAAACACCCTCCTTTCATAGGCTAAAATTTTCTCGATTATTTATTTTCCAGTCTAAGACACAACTTTTGAGCACACCAAGATCCAGCTTTATCCTATCTCAAATTGACTTTAGAGATTTCATGGTGGTACAATTCATGCCTAAGAATGCACGTTGACAAATCTTGGCTGGAAGCTGCATTCTTGCCTGAGACAGAGCCCTCTTGGTCTGGGAAGTTGAAAAGTAGGAGGCTGCAAAGCTACAGAGCCTGCGGGCTCTTTGGGGTAAAACTGCTTGAACTGGGGCACACATTTTAATTTCCAAACAGTCTCTCATTGCCTTTAATAACTATTAGTCTCCATGTGGCCATGAAAGCTTGAGCTAAGCAGCTTTTGTTTAGGTATTTGTAGAGGCTTTTCCTTATCTTTTTTTTTGCAAATTCCATGTGTGGAACATGAGACTGCAATGGGAAACGAGTTTTTCTTCTGAGCAACAAGTTGTTGGTAGAGGGCCTAGTGCCTGAAAAACCTCTGCTCTACTCCTTGGTGCTGAGTATGTTCCTACCTAGTCTGTTACTGAAGGAGGAGAAGGAATTTCCAACAAAGCTTTTCATTATCTGGGCCATTTGGGTTTGGGGGCTGGTGCTCAGAATACTTTGGTGAGACAAATTCATAGCTGCTTGTTCAAAATCTCACTCTTCGCTTTTTCATGCGGATTCTGCTCCAGGAGGGGGATGCAAAGTGTTGACACCAGGAGAAGAACTCACTCAGAGCTGTTCATGGGGGTCACTGAGGCTTTGAGCATTGAAAGATAAAAAAAGAGCTGGAAAATCCTACATTTAAATTTAAAAACTTGTTACTGAAGAGCAGACGAGCACCTGGAGTGTTTCCTCCAGTCAGTCAGTCTTGGAAACCCATTTCTTTGGTATTTGTTACAAAAAGTAAATATTGCAGTCCAGAATAACTGAAAAGGGGCTTTAATTATGCCAAGCTTCAGTGCTGAGCGCACTTGAAATTAAAAGTGAAAGGCTGATAGGCAGTTTATCTGTTGAGGAAATGGGAACAGCAAAAAGGGGCTTCATTAAAAAATCCCCAGGTCAGCATTTGAGTTTAGAGAGCTAAAGGGGAGGAAACAGCACATCTCAAGCAAAGCTTTTATCCCAGGACGTTTTCTGGGAAGGAGCGTTGATGTGGGGACACACTTGGACAGGGTACAGGGGTATCTGTAACCTCAGACATCCCAAGGCTGCTTGTGGTTCTCTTCACTCAGGCTTCCCTTTCCCCTGGGATTTCCTGTGAACCCACTTAATACCTGAACCACTAACACACTTCCTGAAGGATTACTGAGCATCCCCCCATGCTGCCCTGAAGCTTTAGGAGTGTTTCCATCCCTGGCATGAGTAGGTGGCCCCATCTGCTATCCAGGCAGTAAACAGAATTTGTTAATGACTGTCCCAGCGTGATGGAAATATCAGCAACTCATTAATCCATTATGTGTGAATTGCTTAATGGGGCAGGGAATATTCCTGTGCTTGTGGCTTCTTCAGGCCTTGAAATCCACATTTCATCCCAGCTGCTGCAGGATGATCCCTACCTCCACAACCTTCCTGTCTACCTACATCCTTATTTGCTCCTCTGCCTGCATTAGTATGAGTTCTCCCCAAATAATTTTACAAAAATATGTCCATTTAAAAAATATTCTACTGTGTGTAGATAAAGGGGTTGCTGATTTTACATCCTCTTAACTAATAAATGCCTGATGTGTGGGTTGGTGTCTTGAGAATGTCTCAAGATCACACTTGGCCTGATCCCAACCCCACAGTGATTAATTTTTTTTTCATTTACTTCAGGGTGTTATAATTCAGAATTCTGAAAAAAAACTCCCACCCTGATGTCTTGCTAGCACTCAAAACTATTCTTTATGCAAAGGCAGAAGTGTATTACCTCATATCAGACATGATTTACCCACTCAGTAGCACTCAAACTAGGTCAAAAACAAGAGGTTTGTTTCTACAGTGTATAATTAACCAGTGAATTTGGGAGATTGTGGAGGTTAATGCTGCCATGTCTGGTTCTGCATGTGGAGTCTTACGTGGAAACCAGTAAGTGGGACACGCTGCAGAACAGCAGCACAGGGGAGTTTTTACCCTTCCCAATAAAATTAGACTGTTTGTGTTACAGTGTTCTTGCCATCTCCCATCTGTCTCCCTGTGCCTCTTGTCTCTCCTGTTAAATCCTGAGCTCTTGGAGTGGGTGACAACGGAGAGCTTTTGGTAGGGACTTTGACAACCTCTATCGGTCTGCTGTCGGGAAAAGGGATAAGGCAATTTTGCCTAAAAGCCTGCTCTTGTTCAGAACTGACACCAAGGCAGAGATTAGAAATAAAAAATGGTACTGAGCAAGTAGAAAAAGAAAATTCATGTGTATTGCTGGAGGCAACCACAGAACCCTGTAAGAGGCTGTGATATCCCCAGGATCACTCCGATTTGAACTAATATTTAATTAATACCTTTTTGAGGGGAACATGGCACGATGATTCCTCTCCCCTAGATTTTTCCCTTTCTTTTTTCCCCTAAAGTTTAATTTACCTTTTTGTCTTTGCATTATTAAAGACGTGTAAATTCAGCTCTATATTCTCACCCAGCACCGTTTGAGAACACTCTGTTATGCAGCTTAAAACGCTTGAATCTGAGTCAGCTCAGGTGCTTCAGAGCTTGTTAGCTTTAGCTCAGACAGCTTCTGCAGCTCGCAGGAGGGATTGTTAATTAGCTGAGATGCAAATATAGGCAGAGATTCGGGGCCCTGCCTGTGCTGGAGACCATCAAAGCTGCTCTGCAGAGCGGCAGAGATTCATCACTTTGCTGTGCTGAGCCAGAAATGACTTCACGTAGCACTGGTGGGACACCTTGTCACTGCTGTCCCAAACTTCTGCTCCAGGGGTGTGACATGTGGCACAGAGAGGCTGGAGCTGGCTCCAAGCAGAACCAGCTGAGCTCTGCGTCGCTCTGAGACCCAAATTGGCCCTGGAACAAGTGCAGCTCCATTTGTATGCACTGCTGGTCCTGAACCATTAAATCATATGGAAACCACGCTGACTCCGCACAAAGCCATGTCGGGAACGGATAAATCCATACAGCTGCCAGTGCTTTAAAAATAAAGAATTCAAGGCACAGCACAAAGGGAACTGGGTGAAATGTAGTGGGCCCTGTGAGCTGGGAGGTCAAACTAATTGATACAGTGCTTTGTTCTGGTGTTAAAGCAGTGAATCTGCAGCTGAGGCTCCAGAGCAGAGTGATAATAACAGCAAGAGCAGTGCCAGGAAGGAAAAGCTGAGCAGTTGGCAGAGCCGTAGCTGCAGCGAGCTGGGGAAATTCACAGAGGATCTGAGTAGGCAAAAGGGAACAGCTCTCTGCTCTTGAACCTGAGGAATGAACAGAGGATCCTGGTAACAAATGAGGGCATGGAAAAATTCAGGTGAGCAGGTCAAGGGAGGTGATGCTGCCCCTCTGCTCTGTCTTCATAAGCCCCCACCGGGGGGTGCCCTGTCCAGCTCTGGAGTCCTCAGTGCAAGACAGACATGGATCTGTTGGAGCTGGTCCAGAGGAAGTCACAGAGATGCTCCAAGGGCTGGAACACCTCTTCTCTGGAGCCAGGCTGGGAGAGCTGGGGGTGTTCAACTGGAGAAGAAAAAGGTCTGGGGTGACCTCAGAGCCCTAAAGGGGCTCCAGGAGAGCTGGAGAGGGAATTTGGAGAAGGCCTTGGAGTGACAACAGGGGGAATGGCTTCAAACTGAGAGAGGGCAGGGTTAGGTGGGATATTGGGAAGGAATTGCTCCCTGTGAGGGTGGGCAGGCCCTGGCACAGGGTGCCCAGAGCAGCTGTGGCTGCCCCTGAATCCCTGTAAGTGTCCAAGACCAGGTTGGACATGGGGTTGGAGCAACCTGGGACAGTAGAAGGTGTCCCTACCCGTGGCAGGGTGGCTGGAAGATGATGATCTTTCAGGTCCATTCCTTCCCAAATAATTCAGTGATTCTATGACCCTGTGAAATTCTGGTTTGTGGGCGCAGGCAGGATGGATTCCTGCAGGCAGTTCCAGCAAAGTGGGTGGTTTCTGTTGGGGGAACGAAGGATCGCCAGAAGTCCTGGATTGGCACAGTGCCTTTAGAGAACAGCAGTAATAAAACACTCAGTGCCTCCTGGTAGCAGTGCTGGTAATGCCCATCCAGATGAATATTGATGGTGATATAAATAGAGCTGTATGCAATTACAATCAGCTAGGGTTAGGAAGATATTATTTTTCCGGATTGAACAATTAAGTGCAGCGTGTGCACTTATGGATAGAGCAGGTTGGAAGAAGGGAAGGATTTATATTGTCTTCTGAACCATTCAGCACTGGCCACTGTCAGAGACAGGAAACTGCATCGATCTGTTTGGGAATGACAATTTCTCTTTCCTGCAGCAGCAGCAAAATATCTGTGCTGGGAGTTCACTGCCACACTTAATTTGATACTCAAAGATATCTTGGTGGACAGAGATATATAAAACTCTGGCATGATGTAGAGAAAATCTTATTTATGCCTCTGCATAGGAAGAGTTTGCCTTATGATAAGATAGGAGCTTAAAGTACAACCTGAATTTAAACATGTAAATAAAATGTGAATTAGGAAGCAGCCAAACTCTGGCCTGCTTGCTTCCAGTGCATGCCAAACCTTCCCTGCCAGCCTGAGAAATTAGGATTGGCCATGTGAGAAACCTCACAGAGATTTTGAAAATCATAGAATAGTTTGAGTGGAAACAGACCTTTTAAAGATCATCTTTTGCAGGTGTCATGTCAGTGAGGTATCCTGTACCTACAGCTTGGATGTCCTGATCAAATCATGTGTTCTTGTCTGTCAAAGACAGATAAATGTTGCTTTTCTGATGGAGGATTAAGGATCAGCTGGAGATAATTTCTGTTACATTCTGCATCACCCTGTTAGATTTAGTCTTAGTGCTTGAGTCTGCCAAGTGTTTGTCCAGGGGATCTGCCTGGCCTTTGGGACAGTAATAATGAATAACTAAGCCTTTTACCACCACAATAATAATGAAGTTTTAATGGTGAATTAGGGAGCAGAATGAAGGAAAATCCAGCCATGAAGCTGTTGCTGCCAGTTGGTATCTAACTAGAGAGTCAGATGTGGAAGTGTGAATGGATGTGGGTAAATGAAGGAGGGATAAAATCACACAGTGTCTACAAACATAAATCAGGATCAGTACAAGAGTGGCTGCACAGATTCAGCCTCAGCTTCTGAGGCAAGAAACAGCTGTAAACCTACATCCAGGTTTGTATATATACCCCATGGAACTGGAGATTCCCAGAGAAAAGGAGACTCAGAGTGGTTTTTGATCTCTACAATTCCCTGATGGGAGGGTGCAGCCAGCTGGGGGTTGGTCCCTTCTCCCAGGGAACAGTGACAGAATGAGAGGAAATGGCCCCAAGTTGCACCAGGGGAAGTTTAGATTGGATGCTAGGGAAGATTTCTTTATGGAAAGGGTGGTCAGGCCTTGGAACAGGATGCCTAGGGAAGTGGGAGAGTCACCATTCCTAGAAGGATTGAAAAGATATGTAGCACTTAGAGACATGGTTTAGTGGTGGCCTTGGCAGTGTTAATGGATAATTTTGATTTTAGAAGACCTTAGCAACCTAAACAGTTCTATGATTCCATTCTCTGACTCTTTCTGCCAGGCTTTTAAAACCTGGCTACACTAGAAAATGTTTCAAGTGCTGGCCACTTCAGTGCTACTGACCAACATCTGCAGAGCTGACCAAACTGAAACCCACAAAATAGAAAAAGGTTTTGAGTGTAATTTCTGACCCAAACATTGGATGCACCTGGGTCTAGTTAGAACATATGAGCCAAGGAAAATTATTGGAAAACTTCTTCAAAGGGTATTTAATCACATCTCCATGGCCACGTTTTCTCCTGCATCCCTGCTGGCACTGACAAGTAAGGTGTGGCTGAATCAAGTTCTCCTGGTGATATAAATGTGAGTAATGTGTCCTTTAATTCTGAGGTGAAAGCAATTTATTTCTTGAAGTAAAACTGTGTCTCTGCCTTAATTTTCTTCCTGTTTTCCTTCCAGAGCATCACATCAATCATTTTCCTTCTCTAAAGTCAACCTCAGCCATTGACTTGTCTCAAACAATTGGAGGATGAACCCGCTGTCAGAACCACCTTCTGCTGCTTGGCCTGACTGCGCTGTCAGTGACCCCTGGCAGGAACCCGCTCACACCCTCCCTACACCTTTTATTTGCTGTTCTACTTACAGGGAAATGAAGGGGAAAACCATAAAAATAACGAGCATGTAAACAACTCTGCCGGGGGAGCAAACAGCTCCGAGGAAGAGCTGTGAAAAATCACACAGAGCACAGAAAGTCTCCCGAGATAAATGGGACTATTTAGGGCAGCCAGACAATAATTGCAGCATTTGCAAAAGTCAGCATGAATATGCCACATTATTCCCAGCAAACATCATGTTTGAGGGACACAGCTCATTTTCTGCTCCCAAGGCTGGTGATTTTCTTTTGGTTTGTTCTCTCCCTAATGGAGCAGACTTTCTGAATAATTTTCCTGGTGCTTTGGTGTCTCCCTTGCAGTTTTATGGGCTGTTACCAGCACTGGTGGTACCTGATGTGTGAAAACTGAGACAAGTTAATTTGGATTAAATGTAACTGGAATGCTGTAGTGCCACGGTTGGATGAGCTTTGTCCTAGAAGGCAGGTTTCTGGGAGAAACAATATTTGTGAGCAAAGCATCATTTGCTGAGAGCAGTGAAATGTGGGCTCTTTGGAGGAAAATTGAGAAAACAGCATTGAAACCACCTGTAAGGCAGAGCCTGCCTCCCTGACTTCTGGGATTTGTGCAAATGTGAGCACACTGTCATTTTCTACACCCTTCCCTGCTTAATACCCACCAAATATTTGTTCTGCAGGCTGCAAGGGTGTTGTATTTGCAGGGAAATGCCCCGACGAAGGCAGGAATGATGCATCTGACTCCATGTTCTCAGAAGGCTAATTTATTACTTTGTAATAGTATATTATATTAAAGAATACTAATCTGTACTATAGTAAAGAATACAGAAAGGATACTTACAGAATGCTAAAAGGATAATAATGAAAACTTGTGACTCTTCCTAGAGTCCCAACACAGCTTGGCCCTGATTGGCCAAAGAGTGAAAACAACTGACAGCAGAACCCAATGGAACAATCACCTGTGGGTAAACAATCTCCAAACACATTCCACATGAGCACAACACAGGAGAATCAAATGAGATAAGAATTGTTTTCCTTTTCTCTGAGCTCCTCAGCTTCCCAGGAGAAAAATCCTGGGCAAAGGGATTTTTCAGAGAATGTGAATGCCAGAATGCCACACAAGGGATGTGTGGGCATTGCTCGGGAGGCAGCTCTGGGTCAGGTTGCAATGAGGTCTTAAAGGATGTGGCAGCAAGATGGGGAAGTTTCTGGCCCTGGCACAGGTTGTCCATGGAAGCTGTGGCTGCTCCTCCCCTTGGAGGTGTCCTAGGCCAGGTTGGAAGGGCTTGGAGCACCCTGGGAAGAGTGGGAGGTGTCCCTGCCATGGCACAGTTTCTGTGGTATGTGGATACATCACCCCCAGATGCTCATCCCCCGAGTCCAACCCCAAATTAAACCCAATTTAAACCAATTAAACCCGATCATAAACCCAAATTAAAGCCTCTAAGATTTTTAAAGCAAAGACAGCTGGGGTGCTTTTTTAAAAAATGCTTGCAGGGATTCATATTTTTGTTCTACTCCTATTATGATACCTACAAAGTTCCTTTGCTCTGGAAAGGATTTTCCTCAGTTTCCCATTATCTGAGAATTTTGAACCTTAAAACCTCATATTTTACACATTGTAGTAAAACACTTCCCTGAAAGTGTTCAAAAAATGGGTGGATGTGGCACTTGGGGACATGATTTGGTGGTGAACGTGGCAGTGCTTGGTTAAGGGTAGCACTTGATGATCTTAGAGACCTTTTCCATCAAAATGATTCAGTGAATCCATGAGACATCTCAGAGGTTGCATCCCTGTGGACAGGGACGTGAAGCAGGGGTGGAAGGAGCAGTAACTCCACTGTTCCTCTCTCTTTGGATGAGCAGGGTGTGCTACACCAGTAGTGTCACCCACTGCAGGTGCCACAGCTCCTCCTCCTGTGTGAATCCTGTCATCAGGATTCATTAAACAACAGCATTTTAGAGGGGCTGTGAGCTCTGGTGCTCCTGGCTGCTGCTGCCAGACCTTAATTCCCCCTCTAATTATCCCTGGCCACTTTTGATAAGCTTTTTTTTAAAATTTGCAGCTCTCCATTGCTGTGCATTCAGCATTGAAGGTGCTCCAGCAGGGTGTGTGTGGTGGATGATGTTGTTACTCTAAATCACTAATTCTAAGAATCCCCAGGGGGAAAAAAGGTTCTTTGAACATTATAAAACTGCATATTTGCCTACTGCTAATTAGTCAAACATAACCTGCAGTCTGAATCTTTTTGGAGACTGAGGAGAATAAAAATACCCTGAGAGTAGGGGAAGGGTTAACAAGGGAAACTCAGGCTGTGAAATTGAAATATTCCTTCTGGCTGAGAGAAAGCAAGAGCACTCATCAAGCACAGAGGCTCTTTATCTTGTGTCTGACAGTGCCACGGGGGACAGGAGATGCTGCAAACCAAGGTCGTTCCTGCCTCTCTGAAGTGCCGCATTCCTACATGCTGGCACTGAGGGAAAAGCTGGACCTCCAGCTCAGCCACACTGGTCAGTGACACAGGTCAGGCAAAGAAACAAAGCTGGAAAAGGCAGAAGTATCAGCACCCACGTCCTCAGATACTGAGAGCTAAAAGGGATGAGGAAATTGTCCTGTCTGACCTCATCTGGGATTGGATTTTTCCATAGTATATTCCCATTTTTCCAGACTATATTTCTCCATATAGTCTGTAACTTGGCATGTGAGAGGGGGAAGTAAAAGTCAGCAAACTGTGGATGGCAGGTACATTGAAATTCTCCCTTTTTGAGTTGGGAATCAGAGGAGAAAGTGAGACAGTTTTTAGGATCAAACCTTATAAAGAATTAAGTACATATCCACCCCAAGGACTGCATGGACACCTACAAACCAGGGAAGATAGACACTAGTGTGGACCCTTGTCTGTGGCTGTACTGTGCAGATGTTGGCATCACTTTGGGATGCTGTTGGCATCTCCTGACTGACTCAGGCTCTGGGAGAGCCATGGACCAGCAGAAGGAAGGAGCCAGCCTGTGCTGTGGGAGCACAGTTCAGCTGCATCAACAGGAGCCCTGCACTCAGCTCAGAGGATGAACCCTGACCGTTATTTACAGGTAGGGATACTGTCAATTAGCTTATTTGTGGGGCAGAAAAAATGGCTGAGCTTTTAAACCATGTCCTGTCAGTGCTTTCAGCTGCCACAACACCTCCTGAGGAGGAGGAGGAGGAGCAGCAATGATGGAAGAACTGTCATAACATTTATTCTGAATGACCTGTTAGTTCCCAACACCTAAAGCTCTCCAGTATGAAGCAGTTGACAATTTTTAAAGCCTGAAGGTGCTGTGAATTACAGGAGGAAATGGAACACAGAGAGGGAGGCTCCATTTTAAGGATCACAAAGCTGCGAACAGCTCCCTCACAGTCCCAGACAGCTGGAGAGGCTCCTGGCCTGTGTCTGGTCTTAAATGTTAATGCAGCATGACAAGAGGATGTACAGGGAGAGAGGAGACCTCCTCGGGGCCTTGCATGCACCACTGAGCTCTACAGCCTCCTCTCTTCCCTGGGATTGGGTCTGCCTGTGCTGGGGGAGCTCTGACAAGGTTCAGCCATGGCTTTGGGTCCTTCTGCTGAGCTGTGAGTGTGTGGGAGGACCTGTCTGGGGTCTCTTTCCTGTATTTCAGGAGCTGCACTGAAGCTCATTGCCTTGCCTGAAGGATGCTGAGGTCTCTGTGTGCCCTGCCTTGTGCCTTGCTGATCCTGACCTGTTCCTGGCTTCCTGGACCTGCCTCCATGCTCTGGATTTGTCTGGCATCTGCTGGACTCTTGGCCACTGTCACTGGAGCTGCTGTGCTCCCCTTGCCCAGGTGCTGTAGGACCAACGCCACGCTGGGAAGCTCCAAGGGGTTGTCAGTTGCATTTCTGTTGCCCTCCAGGTCACTGCCCCACCTGAGTGCTCTGGCTCTGTCCTGCCCTGTCCTGTGCTCTCAGGATTAGGTCTCTGCCTTGAACACAGGATTGTCCCCTCCATTCCATTCTCAGCCACAGTCCCAGATGAATGAAGTGACTTCAGTCTTTCCGAGAATCAGAGTGGCCTGGGCTGGAAGGGATCATCCAGTGCCACCCCTGCCATGGCAGGGACATCTTCCACTGTCCCAGGGTGCTCCAAGCCCTGTCCAGCCTGGCCTTGGACACTGCCAGGGATCCAGGGGCAGCCACAGCTTCTCTGGGCACCCTGTGCCAGGGCCTCAGCATCCTCAGAGCCAAGAATTCCTTCCCCATATCCCATCTCACCCTGCCCTCTGACAGTGGGAAACCCCCTTGTGCTGTCACTCCAGGCTCTTGTCCCAAGTCCCTCTCCAGCTCTCTTGGAGCCCCTTTTGCTACTGGAAATCGCTCCCTGGAGCAGGTCTCCCTGGAGCCCTCTGTTCTCCAAGTCTCTCAGCCTGGCTCCAGAGCAGAAGTGTTCCAGCCCTCAGAACATCTTTGTGGCCCTTTTAGAGGGGACAGCAGGGGACAGAAGCCCTGACACTTCACTGAAGGTGACAGAAGCCCTGCCACGTCACTGCCCTGCTGGCTGCCCCGTTAGTGTGATCCCAGCACAGCAGAGCCTGTTGGGATCATCTGCAGAGCTTGTCACCTCAAACTGGTGGCCCCTGGACACCTTGAGGTGAATCTGGCCTCTGAGGGACGATATCTGTGCGCCAAGCATTTCACACCTGCTCCTCCAAAGGGGACCTTTGTAACATTGTGGGTGTGGCATTCACATTCTCTGAAAAAGTCCCTTCGCCCAGGATTTCTCTCCTGGGAAGCTGAGAAGCCTGGAAAAAAAAAAAAAAAGAAAACAATTCTTATCTCATTTGCTTCTCCTCTGGTTTTGCTCGTGTAAAATGTGTTTGGAGATTGTTTACCCACAGGTGATTGTTCCATTGGATTCTGGTGTGAGTTATTTTGACTCATTGGCCAAGCAGGGCCAAGCTGTGTCAGGACTCTGGAAAGAGTCACGAGTTTTCATTATTATCTTTTTAGCATTGAGTAAATATCCTTTCTGTATTCTTTAGTTTAATATAGTGTTCTTTAATATAATATAGTATCATAAAGTAATAAATTAGCCTTCTAAAAACATAAAGTCAATTCATCATTCCTGCCCTCGTTGGGACATTCCCAACAAATACAACATATGGGGACAAAGAGTGGTGGGAAGGGAGGTGACTGTCACAGCCCTGAGTGCACCAACAGGTTCTGCAGCCTCCTCCCTGCCTCTCCCAGGCCTTTGGCTGCAGGTGCTCAGGGTCAGCCCTGGTGCAGGGCAGCTGAAGCATTGGATCAGGCTGCTGTGGAAACCTGAGAATTCCTGCTTGGAGTTGTTGCCCGTGAACCTGCAGCCCTGGGCTTGCGAGCTCTGTTTCAGCACCATGCCCCTGGCCCTTGCCTGAGCCAGGGTGCAGATCTGGCTCTGCCTGCCCAGCCGTGCCAAGCAGCTCTTCCTGGCAGAGGGGAGTAGGAAGTCATATAATAAAATCAAAGCTTATTCCCATTCCGGTCACTTAATTATTACAAAGGTGGGATTCTTTGCCAGTATAAATGTGTTATTAATTGATTATTAATTCCCTTTCCAGAGGCATCGTGCCCTCTAGTCCCCGTTTCACATGGAATGCAAAGGACACAGAATGAAACCTCGGTGATGGGGCTGCATTTAGCAGACAGAAAGCACATCTGGTTTATTGCTTATGCTGTCCAGGCTTTTAAAAGTCAAAGTACTCGGGGCTCCCCGCTGATAAAAATATTCCGAGCTGCTGCTTGACTCCAGGGTGAACGTAACGTGAAACCTCCTCAAAGCTTAAAACCCTCTCACCTCCTCCTGAACGGCTCCTTTGGTTGCACCGCCTGCCCCGGGGCTCCGTGACACAGCTCACACGGAGGAGTGGGTGAATCTCCTCTTTTTTCTGCCTTCGTGCTCTGATCTGCCCTCACCAAAAGCACCGTGGCAGAGCGGGACAGGGATGAGCAGCAGGGTGTCAGGAGACTTCAAGCAGTTGTGTCAGTTTTAGCACCTGTAAAACCTGGGCAGAAAGTGAAAAGCTGCCCGGAGCTGCCTCGAGGATGCGGCTGCTTTCTTTGTCCTTGGGGCTGGGGAGTGGAAGAGGAAACCCAGAGGCTCCGGGTTTGCCCAGGGTTCCAGGGACAGGGACAGCAGGAGCAGTGGAAATTATCTGTATGTAAGCCATGATAACATGGCAAAGACAGGAGAACTCAGAGTACATTCATCATTTAAAATTAAAAACCCAAACAACAAGCATAGGAAAGAAGGTCAGTGTGGATTTGCATATTTCAATATTAATACAGGGGAAGAAGAGATGTTTCTTCATGCTGTGGGCAGCTGAACCTTAGAACTCCTTGCCAGAGGTTGTGGATGGAGAAAGCTTTCCTGGCTTAAAAAGGAAATTAAGGCAGGACTTTAGAGAGTCCTGCTGGGGATTACCAAGTAGGAAAACCACATAAGGTTCACAGAATTCTCTGAGATAAAAGTAGTTGGAAGCTCTAGCTCATGTGGGAAATATCACTGATCTTTTTTTTTGACATGTGCTTCTAGGTACTTTTGAAAACTACTTGCACATTCCATCTGAATCAGTATCCCTGCCCCTTTTTATATATTAACAAGAAACCATTAACATGAATATTAAAAAGTGGAATAATTATTCAGTTATTCTTTCCATATGGAGTTTAAAACAAACCCTATATCCTGAGCACATTTAAACAAGCCAAAATTACATTTCTTAAAGGCATGGATGGATTCAGCTCAGGAAGAGCAGTCAGACAAATAAACCTCCCACATGCTCATCAAATGCTCACAAGATTAAGGATTTGGATTGCAAATTATGACATGTTTTTCTCCAATAATGTACAGCAAATAAAAGGATTTACCTCCTGCTACAGTATTAAATCAGTTGTTCTAGAGGTTAACCAAACTTCTTAGGAAATGGAAATTTAAGGCTTTATTTCCTAAGTTACTCCACCATGGATGTTTTGGGAAGGAATAAAATGAGCATTATGATATGATTTGGAGACTGTCATTACTGTGTGAACGTAGAGCTCAGCCAAGGTCTTACACTGATGTGCTGGTGACACAGAATGTTTAATGACATCTCTCGTGACATCCTGTCACCCTTCTGACAGTGTGAGACAGAAATGTGGCTGCTACAGAAGGTGCTGAGCTACCTGCTCTTGCCAGCCACTGTCAGAGGAGTGTCATGATCCACTCTTGTGGGTGAGACATCAAACCTCCTCCCAGAAAGTGACTGATATCTCCTCCAGCACCTTTCCATGGAGGCTCTGGTACCTGGACGAGTGTAAAATGGAGTGTGCTGAGGTTTTAATCTTACACTCCTCCCCCACTTTGCAATGTTTTGGGTTCACTGTTTGCATATCTAAGGCCAAAGAATCCCAGAATGGTTTGGGTTGGAAGGGACACTAAAGCTCATCCCATTCCTCCCCCTGCCAGGGGCAGGGACAACTTCCACTATCCCAGGTTGCTCCAAACCCCATCCAGCCTGGCCTGGGACACTCCCAGGGATCCAGGGGCAGCCACAGCTGCTCTGGGAAATCTGTGCCAGGGTCTCACACCCTCACAGGGAAGAATTTCTTCCCCATATCCCACCTAAACCTTCAGATAGACAGCAATGGTTTCACTCCACTACTCAAACACCCACAAGGTGCATCCACAGAACCATAAATAAGCATTTGTGAGAGGCATAAAGCCTGACAGAGCTTTGTCTGTCAGACCAGGGTGTACCTTTCCTTTCAGGCAGAGCCGTGTGCTATCACTTGAGTAATTCACAGTTATTTACCTTGGAACCAGCCGCGTGGCCTTTTAAAGCCAGGATTAGTGTCCAGCCCTCCTGCTCACTCAGGAAGTAGTGGTGAAGACATTTGAGCTCTAACAAGCCATTATGTCTATTTTAACACAACCACCAAATGCCAACTTGGATTCGTCCACAGAGCTGTCAAGGGTTTTGCATGTCAGTGTGCTCTCTTCTAGTTTAATTTAAAATTTTGGGGTAAGTTCCAGCATTTGACATGCTCTGTTCTTTCCCAGTCATGGCTAGGATCATTAAATCCTAAAAAAATCCCGAAGGCGAGCAATCTAATAAAGCAGTCTTTTGTTCTGAGGCTGGCAGGACAATTCAAACAGGAGGTCAGTCAAAAAAATCACATTTTCCTGAGTGCCCTGGAGAGCTGAGTAGACGAGTGCCCTGCCTCTTTCTAACCCCCATGCCATGGCAAGAAGTGAATTTGCATTTAATACAGCCTAAAAACCCATTCAGTGAAATAACTGCAAGGTATTTTCACAGCAAGGCCCTGCTCATGGTGGCTGGCACTTCCCCAGCTCCCTGAGGATTTAGGGAATAATGCCTGAGTTTGTGTGACCCCCTTGGCTGGGCTGCCTGTCCCTGAAAGTGCCATTTCTAAAGTGTGCTGACCCCACTCCATAGCACCCTGAGGAAGGAAACCTTCAAATACATTCCTATTTTATATGCATAAACCATGCTGCCATCTCAGAATGTACCCTGGGTTTGGGTGTTTTGTGGGTTTTTTGTTTGTTTGTAGTGCTTAACACAGAAGGATTCTCCCAACACTGCAGTATTCAGTGGTGCAGCTTTATTTTTATGCCTTTTGCCCCAAATACTCAGTCCATGCTTTTCTGTACAGTTTTTTTTCCTCTGACATAAGGATTTTCTGCTTAAAAATGGAAGCAAAGATTGGCTTCAAATTCCCTGGCAAAGCTTCTCATATGGGATACAGATTGTGTCAGCTTATCTGGCTCAAGCCTGTCTGCATGTAAACTTGTTTTCTTTGGAACTTCATTGGTGCTCTGTGCCTCATTGTTCACATTCTTACAGCTGGGGTTGTGGCAAGGGAAAAATCAGCTTTTTGTTTCTCTCTTGTGCCACTGGGTAGATCATTGCTGATGTGTAGATGGAAATTTTTTCTTTTTTTTGCCTTATGAATGTTTGGACTCAGCAATCAAACTGGAAGTGTTCAAAGCCAGGTTGGACAGGGCTTGGAGCAACCTGGGCTAGTGGAACGTGTTCAAAGCAGCAACCCTCAGCAGGGATGGTCAGACTGTGAAGCAAGGCAGACCTGCAGCAGTGGGATGCGTTCATGGGGAGTGGAAGCTGTCAGAGGAACAGCAGAACATCAGTGGTTATTCACTGCACGTGGTGCCGAGCAGGGCTGCTATTACTTAGAGACAGCAACAACTCAGATAACAGCTCCACGTCATGGCTTTTGAGTTCAGAGCTCTCTTGTTCAGGAATGATTTATTGTTTACTCTTTTTCTTCTGCTGCTTTTTCAGATGAATGCCCTGTGAGAGCAGTTTGCGTTGTGTTACTGCTGCAACACCTGCAATGCGAAACACAGAATGATGCCAGAGGATGGTTTGGGTTTGGGAAGATTATTAAAGATCATCCAGTTCCCACCCCTGTTGGAACCCTGGTTACTGAGAATTTTAGACTTTCTGTGCTGACAGGCATTGACCCCTAAGAGAACACTGCATTTGACCTAAAGCCGTAAAGAAAACTGCCAAAATTGAATGATAAAACTGAGATTATAAGTGTATAATTTGAATAGAAATGTATAATATCACATAGCAGAAAACTTTAAGGCTTTAGAGTATAGTTATATATATAAAGCAGATGAAAGTTTTAGGACGTAGACTAATCCTTCTCCTTCACCTTCTTCTTCATAAGTTTAGGTGGTATTGTGTAATTAGATAAAAAATCCACATTATAAGCCACGGGTAGTTAGATGTAAGGTTAAAAGTAAAAATAATTTAAGTCTCATTTCTTAATTGGACAATTTATCCTTAAAAAACCTTGTAGAGAAAGAGATAAGACTCCATTTTTAGTTTGTTAGAGTGAAGTGCTGTAGAAGTCACAGTCTATGAGACTGTAACATAGATAAAAACTAATAAACATCTAAATCCAAACAAAAAATACCCAACCTCTTTTGGGTATTTAATCCCAACCCTGCATGCATCCCTATTCCCACATCACATCCTCATCTCTATCCCCATCTCCAGCCTCATCCCCATCCCCATCCTCATCCTCATTCCCGATAGGGAAGATATGTGCTGATGTCTTTACAAACAATTCTACGGGTGAGGGGACGGCTGTCAATGGCTTTGAGATGGGGTTCAAGTCTCTACCAACTTCAACCGCGGGTTTGTTGCAGAGCCCGGGCAGTTTGACTCCTGAAACAGCCAAATGGTCCCAGCCCCGGTCCCAGTTCCCAGCCCTGCTCCCCGCGTTCCCCAGTCCCATTCCCCAGTCCGGTCCCCAGTCCCGTTCCCAGCCCGGGTCCCATCCCCGGTCCCATTCCGCTCTCCCGGTCCCAGCCCCCTCCGCATCCGGCTCTCCCGTTCCCAATCCCGGCTCCCATCCCGCTCCCCCGGTCCCAGCCCGGCTCCCAATCCCGGTTCCCATCCCGCTCTCCCGTTCCCAGTCCGGCTCCCAATCCCGGTTCCCATCCGGCTCTCCCGGTCCCGGTTCCCATCCTGCTCTCCCGTTCCCAGCCGGGCTCCCAGTCCCGGTTCCCATCCTGCTCCCCTGTTCCCAGCCTGGCTCCCAGTCCCGGTTCCCATCCTGCTCCCCCGGTCCCAGCCCGGCTCCCAATCCCGGTTCCCACCCCGCTCTCCCGCTCTCCCAGTCCCCGCTCCCAGTCCCGGTTCCCATCCCGCTCTCCCGCTCTCCCAGTCCCGGTTCCCAGTCCCGGTTCCCATCCTGCTCTCCCGTTCCCAGCCTGGCTCCCAATCCCGGTTCCCATCCCGCTCTCCCAGTCCCGGTTCGCAGTCCCGGTTCCCACCCCGCTCTCCCGCTCTCCCAGTCCCGGTTCCCACCCCGCTCTCCCGCTCCCCCAGTCCCGGTTCCCATCCCGCTCTCCCAGTCCCGGTTGCCACCCCGCTCTCCCGCTCTCCCAGTCCCGGTTCCCGTCCCGCTCCCCATCCCGCTCCCCGGTCCTCCGGGCGCTGTCCCGGCGCTCCCCGCGCGGCCGCTCCCGCCGCCGCTCGCTGGTTGAGGCGGGCGGGGCCGGCGCCGGGCGGAGCGGGGCCCGAGGCCGCGGGGCCGCCGGGGGAAGGGAGGTGAGCGGCGGCGGAGGGTCCCGGCTGGGCAGGGGGACACCGACCCTGCTCCGGAGGGTCCCGGCTGGGCAGGGGGACACCGACCCTGCTCCTCATCCTCCGCCTGCGCCCCCGTCCCCGGGGCGGGGCGGTGCGGGATGTGTGGGGGGAGCGAACTGCGAGGGGAGCGGGGTGAAATTGGGGTGTGAGGGCGTCTGGGGGAGTTGGGGAGGCGATGAGGGGAGTTCGGGGATGCGGTGGGGAGCAGGGGGATGTGCGTGTTGGGATATGGGATTTGGGGGTGCCTTGCGGTACCTGAGGGGTAGAGGAGGAGGAGGAGGAGGAGGAGGAGGAGGCGTGGGTGGGTTGGGGATGGCTCGGGGTGAGCGGGGATAACGGGAGCGTTTGGGAGCTGCGGGATGGGGTGAGGTTTTGGGGTGTCTGTGTGCTTCAGGGATGTGTGGAAGGCCTTGTCAGCACAAAGCAGAGCCCCGGGTGGGGGCATGGGTGTGTTTGCTTTTGAGGTGCCCGGGTTTATTGAAGAGTGTGGGAAGGGGTTTTTTGGGGGGTTTTTAGGGTGCTTAGTGTGGGGGAGGAGAGGTGTGAGTGGGGTGTAGTTCTGTGAATGTGAGTGGAACAGGATGGAGGTGGGATGGGTCCTTAGGTGGGCTCCTAAAGGGATAGGGATGAGCTGCTGGGCTTGGGGAGGCATCAGGATTGAGGCGGATGGAGTGGGTGAATATTTGGGAACAGGTGAATTTGGTGTTTCTGGGAGGTGAAGCTGGGGCAGAGCCTCAGAGCATCACAGAGTTGTTGCAGTGTGGTTTGGAGGATTGTCTGTTGGAATAGCGGGATTGATGTGGGAGCTGGATGCTGGGGTTGGAGGTTTGTGTGTGCTTTATTTCTGGTAATCCACAGGAGTGTGTGCAGACAGATTTGTGATGGTAAGGTTTTTTCCCACATGCTTCCCCTTGGGGATAAGAGTAAGCCTGTAGGATTTATAGGAGCCTAAAAGCTCTGGATATGCACAAATCCTGTGTTAAATTTTGAGATAACAGTGTGTTTTTAAACTGCTTTTTATTCACTGCTCAGTCTGGAGCGTGGGTCTGGGGTGTCTGTAGCTGCTTAGCACTGCTGGGGGCTTGGAGGCAGCTCAGCTGGAAGGGATCAGGTGGATACTGGTGCAGTCTTAAAAAATGAGGAATTTAACAGTGGTCTGGATTTGTTTTTTTATATATCTGAGAAGAAGATAAACTCCACTTTGTGTTCCCTCAGGGAGGTGATAAATCTCCCTCATGAGCCACATCCTTGTTGGGTGAGACCCAAAGCAGCACTGGAGCTGCAGCTCGGGTTTTGTGTTTGATGAGTCAGCCTGAATCTCTTTCATGTTCATCCCACCTGTAGCTGTCCAGGACTCCCTCTGGAGATCACCTGCCTGGGGAAGGATTCTTTCGTGCAGTAGTTGTGGTCATAGAGCAAGCTGCCACATGTCCAAAAAATGTCACATTCAATTGCTACGTCTGGGGTCACCATTTATTGCTGTGGGTCTTCTGGGCAGTCTGGACTTGGTGAAGGGAAGGAGAGATCTTGACTCTATTTCAGAAGGCTGGTTTATTATATTATGATATATATTACATTAAAAAACTATACTATAACTATACTACAAAGAATAGAGAGAAAGATTCATCAGAAGGCGAGACAGGAATAGAAAGAAATGAATAATAAAATTCTGTGACTCCCCGAGAGTCCAAGAGCTGCTGCCTCCTGGATTGGCCACCAAGCAGAAACATCCCACACTGACCAATGGAGGAAGCACCTGCTGCATCCCACAGCAGCAGATCACAAATTGGTTACACTTGAAGATGAGCTCCTCTCAGCTTCTCAGGAGAAGAAAATCCTAGCAAAGGGATTTTCATAAAATATCACAACCACAACATTCTGCTTCAGGGCCATGGGAACATCTGCTGAAGCTTTTGGCTCTTCCTTCAGCAGGAAGGTCAGAACTGGACGAAGCAGATGGGGTTGAAGCTGGACCCCTCTAGAGAGCAGGGAAATGTGTCTGACCAGGGAGAGACATTGAATTATTGAGAGAAATCCTGGCCACATATTTTGGGAGCAGTGTGCCATTGTCAGAATGAAACCTGCTTTTGCTGGTGAGATAATTTCTGAAAGAACCAGGATTTTGATACAATCTCCCTCGTGAACTCTGCACTGGTTTGCATTTGCTCTCACAGCCCGTTGAGCAGATTGTTTGCTAAGTCCAGGCAATCAAGCAGGAGTTTGTTGAGCATTTGGGGAAGTGTGGCCTGGTGAGTTGGGTGTAATCTTCTTACCCAGAGGAGCTTGTGTAACACACAGTGAAGTGCAGGAGGTCTGATTGAGGCTGCCTTGATAATCCCTGCTCAGCCAGGGCAGAGTTGGCTGCTCCCTGGGAAGTGAGGGAAGGGGGAATTGTGCTCCAGGTCACTTAGATACGCTGAGGAATTGTTTAGTCTGAGACTGGGGCTGTTAATGTGAGTCTTTCACTGGGCAGTTTTACTCTGGAGCATTGTTGGGTGTACAGGTGCTTCAGGAAATGAAAAAAAACAACTTTGTTTCCTTCAGTCCTAAATGACAACCTGTTCTTCTGAAATGATTGCTTGAAATGCTTCCCGAGGTTCTGCTTTGTGCCAGATGCTGCCATGGTGTTATCACCTGTGAACTCTGCAAGAGTTGAATGCAGAGCCTCGAGTTCATCGTCCAAGTTCAGAGCCAGGGTCAAAGAGCTGCCACGTCCTGGTGGTGGCAGATCTTTGGGCTGCTGATGGTGAGCAGACAGTCTGCAGGAGGAAAGGGCAGCCTGGGTGACACAGTGACAGCACCAAGCCACCTGCCTACACCTTGATCAGCTGTGACACTTTGTGCTTGGGCACAGGTGACGTGGCACAACTGGCTTGCAAGTAGTTAAAGTTCCAAGGGCAGTGCCATTGGTGGCTGTCACTTGCCAAAACCACACAGCTCTGAACTTCATCTGATGGGAGAATAGCAAGGGCTGTGCCAAAGGGAAACCCAGCTCCTCTTTTTCTCAGGAAGGAGGGTGGATTCCTTTCTCCAGTGAAGTCTGGCATTTAATTTGGATGTTTTCCTGGATCTTTCTTTCCCAGACCAAAGGATCCCTGTGATGGGCAGCTGGCAGCATTCCAGCAGGAAGGTTTGTACGTCTTGGAAAGTTGGAAAACTCTCGATGTGCAGCTGGTTAACTGTAGGTGATGTTATCCTTGGTGATTACTAAAAAATATAGATATTTAAATTTAAACTCTTGCTGTTAATGGCATGGGGAGCTGAATGATTTCATGGGCTGGGTAGGTTTTAGGAAATGTCTTTGATTTCTCAATTTGGTGCTTTTTTATTGGCCTGATCATCTTGTGGCTGTTTTGGAGTTATTTTGGAGCTAAACTTCATCAGCATTACCAACCCTTCACTCTAAAACTTCAATTCTGAGCAACAGGTTGGCTGTGTTTCTGAAGTTAATATTTCTGTTAAAGTTCACGTTTTTTGGGTTTATTTCACTTTTGTCTGAAAATGTTCTGCACTGTTTTATCAATGCTTATGGGCACACTGAAGATTGATGGGATGTTTCAAACTGATTTATGAGAATCATGATTGTTGTTGAGATTCTCTTTGATTTGTGTTGGAGTTTGTGAGCTTGATTTTGCTTTCACAACTTGAATGACAGCTGGAAGAGAACTGTCAGAGGGATTGTGGAAAAAAAATCACATCTAATTCTTTAATCTCCATTTGAAAAGTTCAAGATAACACTTCTCAAGAGATGGCTGATCTTCTGTAGTTCTAATCTGCTTTTCTAAGGAAACAAGTTTTGTGCCATTGTGCTTTCTGCTAATTCCTCTGATAATTATCCTCTGATAATTGCAGTTTCTTTAACATGCTGAAACCTTGGACAGAGGAATGGTTCCCACAATTTCTGTGGGAACGGCTCCTGTGGGGTAGAAATGAGACCTTCTCAGTGCTGCCTGTGGCAAGAACTCAGCCCTTATCAGACATCAGGAGAGTTTCTGGTGCCTGAATTGGAGAAGGTTTTTGCTCTCTGGACTTCTCAGACAAGAAAAGCTCGTCCTGAAGAGCCACATTTCAAAGACACTTTGAGCATCCTAATGAATTGTGTGATACAGGGCTGCTCAAAGCAGTTGTTCTCTCCATCAAAAGTTTGAGTTCACAAAGTGGTTTTTGTTTCTTCTTTTTATTTCTCCAATGCTTTATTTATGTTCTTTGCCTGAAGCCAAGTAAATGCCTTTGGTTTTCCTTTTTTCCCTTTTTTTAATTCCTTGAGTTGTTTGTGATAATCCCTTAAAATCTGCTGATTTAGAGCTGCTCTTTTACTGATATAACTTAAAAAAAAATATGATTGGGGCATCATAAATATTTTGCATATCATTCCACAGCATCTTTGAATGAGTCTAGAAATTAATATATTGGAGAAGAAAATGAGTTAGTTGTTTGCTTTCCTTCAGGCAAAACACTTCCTAGGATATGTTTTCCCACTTCACAGGAGATCGGATGGTAAATGTGCATGTAAATACAGGTAATTAATTAAGTTTTTAAACTATTTTTTAATTAGTTCCTTCTGATTCTCTTTCAGAGATGATCTGAAGTGCTGTTAATCCTCTGACACCGTGCCCTGGATCCTCATGGTATGTCTGAAGGACACATCTCTGCATGTTCTGAATATGCCAGGTGAAGCCCAAGAATAACTTTCCATGGGAGTTTGTGACCTCTTAAAGAGGAAGAAGTCAAGAGAGGGCAACTTTTATTCTATATTTAGCCCTAGGTGAGTCTAAAAAGAACCTGATGGGCTCTGGCCTACAATTTATTTTTGGATTTGTGTGTTACACTGGAGAATGGAGAAGTGCCACGCTCAGGCAGCTTTTTGGAGCTCCAGTGGAGATGCAGCACGTCAGTGGGATGTGGGATCAGCACAGCAGCTTCCACACGCACCTGTGAGAGCTTTACTCAGCCTTTCTGATGCTTTAGGGAAAACAGGAATATTTTTCAGGTAGATAATTGCCCTGTCAAATCCTCTGCCTCACCTTTTAATCTGAGAGGCAAGAACTGGGCACAGCCATGAGTCTTGAGAACGGTTTGGTTGCCTCGCGGTGGCAGAGGTGTCACCAGAGGTGCTGTGATGAGGTGGTTTTCAGGGCAGTTAGGACTTGGTGAAGGGAAGGAAAGATTTTGATTCTATTTTAGAAGGTTGGTTTATTATATTATGATATATATTACATTAAAAAAGACTACACTATAACTATACTACAAAGAACAGAGAGAAAGATTCAACAGAAGGCGAGACAGGAATAGAAAGGAATGAAATAATAAAGCTTTGTGACTCCCAGAGAGTCTGAGAGTTGCTGCCTCCTCGATTGGTCAGCAAGTAGAAACATTTCACACTGACTAAATAAGAAAGCACCTGCTGCATTCCACAGCAGCAGATAACAAATTGTTTACACTTGAAGCTGAGGCCCTCTCAGCTTCTCAGGAGAAGAAAATCCTAGCAAAGGGATTTTCATAAAATATCATAACTACAGTGCTGCTCAGTTCCAGGGGTGCATTCACTCTCATCCTGCCTGGAATTCCAGAACGAACTGACTCAAACCTTTCGTTTCCAGGTTGTCCTCATGAATACTCCCGTGGAGAATGTCCATGATCTTCTTTGCCTGTGTGGTGAGGGTGAGGGATGGGCTTCCCCTCTCAGCCTCCACAGATTTCCATCTCAACCAGGACTTTCTGGAGTGCAGGAAGAGGCTGAAGGCGCTGTCCTCGATCCTGGCGCGGTACCCCAGTCGGGGCACGGCCAAAGGACGTAGCCTGAGCATCCAGTGAGTCCTGTTCTGCTCTGCTGGGGCTTTTGGGCTTTAATTTTTGAAATACTGCTCTTGGGGGTTAGAATGATACTGAACTAATACTGTGGGTGTGGTCTGCAGGGCCTGATTCCAGCCTGAAATGCCACGCTGCTTGTGTAGGGTGTGAACTCCAATGATTTTGAAGCTTTATTCCTCAGTTCCTGCTCAGTGTAGTGAGCATGTGCTTGGTTATATATTTGTGTATATTTATAGCTGTATGTTCATATATTGTATTCTGTATGGTAATTTATATAAATACACTTACATAGCTGTTATTTGTTTTGATTGATATAAATATAATTCTCGATTATATTTATACAGATTTCATTTTATACTTATATTTATACATATAAATACTTACATATACATACACAAACACAATATTTACACAGTTATATATTTTATATACATACACAGTACTTATGCACATTTAGTTATATATTTATAGATACCTACACAATATTTATACACATTTAGTTATATATTTATATACATACACAATATTTGTATGTATTTAGTTATATATTTTATATACATACACAATATTTGTACGTATTTATTTATATATTTTATATACATACACAATATTTATACACAGTTATATATTTTATATATGTACACAGCATGTTTATGTATTTAGTTATATATTTTATATACATTCACAATATTTATGCACATTTAGTTATATATTTTATATACATACACAATATTTGTATGTATTTAGTTATATATTTTATACACATACACAATATTTATACACAGTTATATATTTTATATACATACACAGCATGTTTATGTATTCAGTTATATATTTTATATACATGCACAATATTTATACACATTTAGTTATATATTTTATACACATACACAATATTTGTACGTATTTAGTTATATATTTTATACACATACACAATATTTATACATAGTTATATATTTAGAGATACACATACACAATATTTATATGTATTTAGTTATATATTTTATATACACACAATATTTATATGTATTTAGTTATGTATTTTATATACATACACAATATTTATACATAGTTATATTTTATACACATACACAATATTTATATGTATTTAGTTATATATTTTATATACATACACAATACTTATGCACATTTAGTTGTATATTTATAGATACCTACACAATATTTGTACATATTTAGTTATATATTTATAATTCTTATTTATATATATTTTGCTCATGTTAATTTTCATTTTGTGTAGCAAAAATGGGCAGTGCTTTTTACTCTGAGCAGTTGGAGAATCATGGATTTCTACAAATCCCTTTAAGAAGGCATCCAAGTGCCTTGGAATGATTTAGTTTAGGAGAAGAAATGTATTAAAGAAATTACAGAGAAAGAAATGAAAAAACTTGTTTAAACTTATTTAGGAAGTGAATTTTATCTTGTGATTGCAATTCTGGTGAGCAAATGGAAGAAAACTTTAAGTGGCCCTAAGCTAAAACTAAGCATCCCTTTTTGGGAGGAGTTAAAAAATACATAAATTTCCACTGAAACAGTCAGAAAAGCAGAGATTTTCATCTCATTTCCTTTTCACTCAAAGCCAACTTGTGCCCTTTGATGCCAGCAAGTCCTGCAGCTTTTCATCTGCTGTGCTCTGTGCAGCAGCTCAGCCTGGCTCTGGAATGAGAGCAGTGCAATTGGATCCGTGGCAAAAAAGCCATAAATTATGGACAACTTGGGAAAGGTGCTTTTAGGCAGGCATGGTGTTGATCCCAGCTGGGAGCTGGGAGCAGCAGGAATTTGGGGAAGCTCCCCGGTGGAACTGGGCTGGCAGAGCCAAGCAAAACTGTAAATCCCAAGACCACGGTACAGCAAATAAATACAAATGAGGTGAAATAGAAACCGTGAGCAGGAAATGAAGTTGGGGTAAAATATAGGAACAGGAGGAAGGAGACAAATTGTTCAGTTTCCAAACTTGGGTGTCAAACTGGTTTCCTGCTGACAAATGGCTGGGCTGCAAGGGAAGGTGTCCCTGAGAAATCTCCTGGAGGGATTGGACCATCTTTTACATAAATATGCATTCAGTGTTAGAGGGGCCCCTTTTAGAGTAGAATTTTCATTGTGATGTAGCAGGAAGTGTTTGAAAATCTTGGGTTGTGCAAATTAGCAAATATTTCTTGCTGTTAATAGGATGTTGCCATCAAGGGAAGGAAGAAATCCATCTGCTTCCTGGGAACAAACTTCCTAGCTTTTATTTTTTTTCTGCATTTTCTTTAAAAATTGGTTTTCTGACCACCTTGGTTTTTATTAAGGTGATTTAAAGCCAGCCTGGGAAAAGAATGTCCTCGACTTGTACTGATGTACCAATTTAATAAAGTCTGGGTTGTGCTCTTCACTCTGCTCAGGCATCCTGGATGAGTTAAGAATAAATAATTGTGTAAGAAAAAATAGATCTACAGGGATTGCAGGATTTTGACAACAACAAAAATCCCTTTTTTTTTTCCTGTCTGCTCTCTCGGCTCAGTCTGTACATTTTGTTCTGCCAGAAAGCACAGCTTCATCCTCACGTTCAGCAGGACTTTCACCTTTTTATGTTGATGTGATGGGGTTTTTTTTTAATTTCTATTTCAGTTTCCTTTCTTCTGGGGATATTGCCTGCATGGCAATCTGTTCCAGCAGCTACTCAACCATCATGGCCTTCTGCTTCCTGGAAGAGCTTCGCTGGCAATTTGCTGCTTCCTACAACACAAGGAGCATCAATTCAGCTTCCAGACCATATGCTTTTATTGAGTTTGGTTTGTAACTTTGATTCTCTAATAGTAAAAATCCTCTCTCTGCCAAACTGGTGGTGTTAAACAACATCTCCTGGCTAAAGGATGGGTGTGCCTTTGCCTGCATGTGGAGGAGGAGGGGGAGATTTAAACTATTGAAGTATTTGGTTTGGAGCTCCTGAGAGTTCATCTGTTATGAACAAAAGGTTCTGGTGATGGATGAACAAGCAGAGAATTAAAAAATAGTGATATCTTGGACACTTTCTAACTTCATTAAAAAAAATCTGACAAGTGGGAACAGATGAGCACAGGAAAAAAGGGAGACAGAATGGATTATTATGGGCAGCTTTATTTCTGGCATGACTTGGAGTCAGAATACTTCAGAACCATGCCCAGTGGTTCTTTTTTAGCCTGAAGTAATTGGTTTTCTTGCCAAGTAGCAGCTGCTCTACTGAACTTCACACCTTTGAAAGACACAATTCCCTTGCAGTGAGAAAGCTTTCTGGGAAAGGAAAATATCCTGCAGTGTGTTTGCACTCTTCAGTCCAGATTTCAGTAACAGTGTTAAACTCAGGCTTAAAAACTTGAAGAATCCATCAGGAAAGCTTCTTCTAGAACCATCTTGGATTTTGGATGGATTCCCTGCAGGGCACATTACAGCCAGGATGTAATTTCATATTGAGATCCACATTGCTCCTTTCTTTTTTAATTTTTAATTTTTTTACCTTGAGTAGGAGTTGGGAAATTTCTAGCCTCATTTAATTGCATAAAGCCTATTTTTTATAGAAAAAAAAATTTCTAAAATAATTTTTACTCTTATGCTTTATTAAGTTACTGAGTGCCTGATATTGCTGTGTGGTTATTTATTTATTAATTTAATCATCTCCTTTCCTGTGGTTGGATCTAAGATGTGCTTGATGCTCAAGATTTTAAAATTTTGTTTGGCAGTTACAGATAATTTTGATTATTTTTAGAGTAGATATTAGAAGAAATTCTTTCCTGTGAAGGTGGGGAGGCACAGGTGCCCAGGGGAGCTGTGGCTGCCCCTGGATCCCTGGAAGAGTCCAAGGCCAGGCTGGACAGGGCTTGGAGCAGCCTGGGACAGTGGAAGGTGTCCCTGCCCATGGCAGGGGTGGCACTGGGTGATCCTTAAGGTCCCCTCCATTCCAAACCTTTCTGTACTATAAAATACCTAAAAGAAGTATTTTTGTTCCCTAACCAGGAGGGGAATTTTATGCCTGAACCCAGTAAGAAATGAAAGAAATGAAAACAATCGAATTGCCATGATATGATAAAATATCACCACAATTAAGGTTTTAACAACACTAAAGATTAATTAAGCAATCCTTCCGAGGTGACTTGAGCAGCTTTTCCTGTTGTTTCAGATAACACTATTCAGAAGGTGAAACAGCATTTCAACAGCACCCGTGGCTCCAGGGCCAAGGGCAGCTGGGAGAGGGTGGAGGAGGAGCTGAGGCTGCAGCCCCCAGTGCAGCTGCAGCTGGAGGCCACGGAGCTGCTGAACGGGCTGAGCAATGGAGGGCATGCAGGAGGCCATGTGGAGGTTGGTAAGTTACTTCTACACCAGGTGACAGGAGATTTCCTCACCTCACCCTGCACACCTGCCCCGTGGCAGGATGGTAGATGTGAAAAACACCTTCACTCTTTGTTCTGGTTTGAAAGCAAAACCAGTGAGAGACTCCAAGTCAGAAATACAATTTATTAGGAAAAGGGAAAAAAACCCTCCAAAATATATGCAATAATACAAAAGAAAAACCCCTGAGAGAGTCAGAACACAATCTGACACCCTGTGGGTCAGGGTGTTGGTGGCAGTCCAGTTGGAATGGTGGCTGCAGCCCTCCTGGAGTGGCAGCTGTGGTTCTGCTGGAACAGAGATCCTGTAGAAGGGTGTAGTCTTCCTCTGAAGATCCAGTGGAAAAGGCAGCTGTTCCTCTGGGAATGCAGTGGAAAGTCTGCTCTGGTGTCCCAAAAACTGAGATTATATCCAGGTAGGGATGCTTGGCTCCTCCCTCTGGGCAGAGCACCCCACAAGGGGATGCTGTAATTTTATCAGCCATGCAGTGACATTCAAAGGCCCATTAACAGCAGATGTCTCCCCAGAGGGAGGATTGGTTTGTGCAGAGATAAAGAAAACTGCCCAATGAACAGAGGATAACTGCCCCACCTCTGACAGATGGCAAACAGAATACATACTGCCTTGCAATCTGGGACAGACACCTTCCACAGACCAAGTTGCTCCAAGCCCCACCCAACATTTCCAGGGATGGGACAATTAATTCAACTCAGAACTTCAATACCTTGATAATTTGGTGTCCTGGGTGACAAACAGGAGTTCTGTCACTTAATATCAGCTCCAAATCAAGGAAGTGGCTTTTAAAGCACAGGGATGCCAATATTTGATGTGAAATAAACTAGGGTTGAACCAACACCCACAGATTTGTCTTTCTCTCCTGAAAAGTGACTGCACCCAATTGTCATTTTTTACCTGACTCCACCTGTGGAACTTATTTTACAAAGTTCTTATTTTACAAAGGAAGTAAAATATCTAGGACACCATGGGGGAAGTCCTCTCTTTCAGCCTACGTGGGGAAAACTCTATGGTAGATCTTCCCAGGGCAAAGCTTGGTTTATTGCATTCCCACAACTCCCCTGTTTTTTCCAACTGTGAGGACTTCCCCAGTGGATTTCTGTAGATAACTAAACAGGGAAACATGAGTAAAACGATAAAAACAATGATTACAACCCACAAAATCTGTTTGGCAAAAGATGAAACCCATCTTGTCAACCCCATTGTCTGAAAAGTTCATTGATGTAATCTGAGTTCTTCTCAACTTGTCCTTTACTTGCTCCTTCAGCTTCTGGATGTGGAGAGATGTTGAGAGTGAAGAAAGGTTGAAGCAGCACATCTTTTCAAAGTCGCAGCAGTTATGTCCATGGGCAAGCAGTGAAAAGTGTTACTGGCATTTGTTAGCAGGTCACTCAGAGCTTAGGATGTAGCATTGGTTTGCTTACTTAGCTAGCACTTTTAATTCTCTTAGCATTTTTTAAGTTTTTGCAGCAGCACCCCAGTGGCCAATACTGAGGCTGCTATTTTCTTTTTTCTACCTCAAAAGTCAGTTTTGTTTTGGCAGTCAGATTTAAATTAATGGACAAATCTGCTGTGCTTAATTTTTTGGTCACGAATTATGGCCCACAGCGCAGAGCAGAAAAACACGTCGAGGTTCCTTGCCTACCAAGAAATGTTTACTCACATTGTGTGTGTGAAACAAAAAAAGGCTTTTTCCATCATAGTAAACAACATATGGGCTTTACATTGCAGCAGGTATGCAGCAGAGCTTTGGAGACTGCTGTGGAGTCTTTTTCCAGCCTTACATCTTCCTCTCTGTATGGAAAATATAGGCTAGGCTTGATATTTTCCATGTGGAATTCTCTTCTCTTCAAATCCTTGTTTGTTCAAATTTCTAAAGAAGCTCCACTGATTCATTCATTGCTTGTTGCAAACTCATAATGAAAGATCTGTAATTGCAGTCTGAATGAGTTTCTTCAGCCTTGAGGGAAAAGAAGATGAGAAAAATATGAGCTGAGGGTAACCTCTTGTTCCCACATTGTCTGGCTTGAGGTGTTCTCCCCTCTTTGCTTTTTCCTTTTACCTTATTTTTTAAAAAATTTAATCCATTTGACCAAAATTCTGAAAGAGGCTTTGTGTATCTGTATAAATAACACAGAGGCTTTTTTAAATAACAAAACCTGATGTTTTACCTGCTCTGAAGTGCCAACCTCTACTTTTTTATTATAAAAATGGTACCTCTTAGTTGTGTTTCAGTTGCACAGTCAAGGTCCTGCCTACTTCTTCCACAAATGAAATCAGAGAATTATTTAGGTTGGAGAAACCTCTCAGATCATTGAGTCCTACCAGAAACCAAACCCTGCCAAGTCCACCACGAAACCATTCTCTATTTTAATCCTATTAGCAGGGTGGTTTAAATGCAGCTGGAGTGCCACGAGCTTGTATTTGCTTTTTGTTGTTGTTGTTGTTCTTGGCTTGTGAAACACTAATAAAATTAAGTTCCAGTTGCTCAATCTTATTGTTTCTGATAGATGAGCTGGAATCTAATTTGACATAGGTATTTTAAATTAGAGTATGGAAGGGCATTTGCCAGGAGGAATTAAAAATAGAATGGAAACCACTTTATTTGCCAGTCAGATTTGTGAGTGCTCCTCAGAGCTGTGCTTGAAGGTTAAATCTTTTCATGTTATGACAGGGCTTAGAAAGTCTTTGCACTTTTTCTTTAAATTTTGAACAGCTTCAGTGGCAGTAAATATTTGTGATCTAGTCTGTGTCCACAGATCAGAAATATATTTTCACTACCCTCTTATTCCTAATTGCTTTCCTTTACTTTCCATCTGCCTTTTTATTTCTGGCTGTTCTCTCTGGTCTAACCCAAATACTCTCACAGATTGTTCTGCCTTTATTTTAAGGCTCATGTTTATGATCATCTGTTTGCCTCCACTGGAGTCAGCTTTCCTGGCTTGTGTCTCTCTCCTCTCATCATCCCCTCCCAGCTGAATCCCACTTTGCTGCTCTAAGTTTAGCTGTGTGCATAGTGTTTGTTCCATATTAATGTTATTTATACCGTGGCTCTGCTCTACAAGAGGCTGTTTGAAATGCTGTGCCTGCAGGAGAGCAGGATTGAATTGTGACTGCACTCCCTGGTGCAGATTGATTGATCCAGGGATGATCCAAACATCCCTTCCTCACATGGCTGGAGCTGCTGCTGGCCTCTTTGGAGCTGGCTGGGCTCGTCCTCTGGCTCTTCAGTTTGCTGTGAAAAGGGCCAGAAAAGTCAGGGCAGCTTTGTCCTTGTTAGTATTCATGAGAACAAGAGATTTTTTTTTCCCTTCTTACTTCCATTCTTTCTGCTGTTTGTTCTTTCCTTTTGTTAACTAAACCCAGCCCAAAAATCCTTCCCTTGTACCCTTGACCAGCACCCCCCGAGCCCTGGCTGCTGCTCAGAGCCTCTCTGGTGGCAGTGTGGGCACAGCTGGTGCTGCTCCAGAGGACATGGGGCTGTGTGCAGGGCACAGGGGGGCTCTCTGTGGGCAGGGAGGGCTTGCACATCACAAGCTGGGAAGCAGCAGAACAGCTTGTGCCACTCTCCTGTGAGCCAGCTGGTGAATCCTGCAGCTCCCTTTGGTGAGTGTTCTTCATCTTCCACGGGCACACAGGGAGTCCTTCAGAGGCCTTTTCAGGGGCTGCTTTTGAAGCTGTCTCGCTCTCTGCCTTTGGCGTGCTTGTGTTTCAGTTGAGGCTGTTGGAGTGATTTCATTTCTCACTCCTGGTGCTCTTTCTGCAGAGCTCTGAGTGAGTGACTCAGTGTCCAGCCTTGTGCTGTGCCTGCAGGAGGCAGATCCAAGCTGCTGTACACTCTGGTGTCTCCTTCCAGTGAAATGGCCACAAGCTTCTGCCAGAAAATCTTTCATGGGCAGAGGTTTCAATTTCTTCACTGTGTGAGGGTGTTTGCAGTTATTCTGCACGTGTTCAAACCTGCTGGTGCATCACCCACAGCTCCCAGAATGTTTCTGTGTGGATCTGTTACCATCATATTTTCTGGAAAAATCTCTTTGCCCAGGATTTTTCTCCTGGGAAGCTGAGAAGCCTTAGAGAAAAAAGGAAACAATAATTATCTGATTTACTTCTCCTGTGTTTTGCTGCTTTGGAATGTGTTTAGACATTGTTTACCAACAGGTGATTGTTCCATTTGTTTCTGCTGTGAATTATTTTGACTCAATGGCCAACTGGGGCCAAACTGTGTTGGACTCTGGAGAGAGTCATGAGATTCATTATTCTCTTTTTAGCCTCCTGTCTGTATCCTTTCTGTATTCTTTAGTGCAGTTTACTATAGTATTCTTTTATATAATACAGTATCTTAAAATAACAAATTAGCCTTCTAAAAACATGGAGTCAGATTCATCATTCCTCCCTTTGTTGGGGGTCTCTGAAAATGCCACATGGAACTTGTGCTCTGGAGTGCACAACTTCTGTGCTTGAAGAGTCAAATCAATGTGAAGCCTAATTAGTGTTTATTTGTGCTTGTGCAGAGTGGTGCTGTCCTGGACTGAGTGTTTGTACTCTTCCCTTATTTAATGTAATATGCCATTCCAGTATGAAATTCTCTTTATAAAAATATGACTTGATTTCACCCAAGGAAGTGAAATAATTTTCCCTTAGCAGGACTCATCTCACTTCTGTGCAATTTCAGTTTGAGAGTTAAACCTCAGAATTTAACAGCACAAATAAATCTCTGCAGTAAACCATTTCACGACCAGTTTTCACAGAATCTGAACCCTGAGCAGCTGGATGTTTTAATCTCCCCTGCATCTGTGGCAGCAATTCTTTTTATCCTCCTGGACTAAAAAAATGAAACTTTTACATAATATTTCATGCTGCAGAAGCAATATATTGAGACCTGCATTGTTCCCTGGGGACTGGGAACTCTTGGCACGTGTGGTTTGCAGGATTCTGCTCAATGAATGACACTTGTATTTGATAATTGTAATTTGTTTGAGAGATATTTTGGGCCTCTGAAATATACCTTAGAATTTGAGGAAAAATTTTTATTAGGAGATATCTGTGGGAGAGTTACACATGTATATAGCTGCAACATTATTTAATTAATCAAAAGTGGGAAGTAGGAATAGCAGGAAAAAAATAGAAGGAAACTGAATTCTGGGGTCAGGCAATGAATAAAGATGCTGCTACAAGTTCTTTGTAAATGTCACTGTGTAGCAAAAGAAAAGCCAAATTGCCTTTGAGTGACAGAGTTACACCATTCTGTCTGTAATATCAAATAATGCTCCCTAAAGTGACACACATCAAACTGAGTTGATCCAGTTCCTTTGGAGCTGAAATTATGGGTGTGTGAGTGCATGCCAGACAAATTAATTACAGAGACACAGATGAAAGGTGCTTTACATCCCTATATTAATTTGGCACCAGAGTTTTTTACATCCATCTATCAGAATCTGGCTTGAACAAGAAGGCAGGAGTCTTTTCCTCTGTGAAACTTTCCTCTCTGAAACTTCTTTCCTTTTTCCATGTGGTGGCTGTTGTGATTGATCTGTCCCTCCAAAGGAAGCCAGAGGTGCAGTTTATCTGTATTTATCTGATTTATCTGTATTTAACTGTATTTATCTGGTCCAATAAACAGATAAATAGTCAGATAAACAGGATCTGGATACACCTGGACACAGGGAGATGATGTTTTTTTGAGGGCCCATTCATTCTCTCCTGTGTCTTGGGTGCAGGAGAAGATCTGGATTTGATATCTGAGCTGCAAATTATAATTTTTTAGGAAAATGACAGTGTCCTACTTGTGGTGATCCAAGGGCAGGGATGAAATGTAGGTGAGGATTAAGGCGTGGAATCTGTTGTTGAACAAGTGCAGGAAAACTGGAGGTGTGCTCTAGGCCAAGCCTGAATTAAAGGCAGCAGATTCCAAAGCTAAACACACATTTATGATAATTACTTTGGCCTTCATTAGGGATGTATCCATGAGATTATCATGCAGAACTGCTGTTCAGCAGTGTGGGTGTTAAGTAGTAGCAGAGAAGGTGAGAAAGGAAGGAGGCAGATAATTCACTACCTGTGAAATGGGGGCAGCCTGAGCCCTCAGGTGGGATAAAACATTTAATTACTGGTTAAGGAGGAGATGAATTGCTGCCTTGCTGTGGTGGGTGGCTGCAATCTAAACCTTTCCCCAGACCTTTGGGTGGTGAGAGCCTCTGGCTTTTCTGCTGGCCTGAGGAGTGCTGAGCATCCTCATCTGCTGGAATAAACAAAGAATTACCTGTGTGCAACATAGTAGAAGGCATTGATGCCAAATAGGTCAAGAAATATCTGTTGCTGACCTGTTTAAAAATACTCCAGAGCTCTTGATGATTTCTGGATGTGTGAAGAACTGAATACTGCAATACAACAACAACAACAAAAAAAAGGGGTGTTTTCTGTTCATAATCAGTTTTCCATGGAGCAAGCATGGAAGGTTTTGAAAGTGTTTAAAACCCACACAAGGTAATTGGGGTGTTTTCTATTAAAAGATTGAAAGTAATTGTGCAAACTTCCACTAATGTCTGGTTTTCATTTCATTTCAAGTCCCTACTTACAGAATGCAGCCTGTGACCCCCCTGGGGATTCTGTCCCTTGTTCTGAACATCATGTGTGGAGCTCTGAACCTCATCCGAGGAGTTCACCTGGCAGAATATTCCTTTCAGGTAAGCCTGACTGCTGCTCTCAGACCTGAGAATGAGTGAAAGGCAGAGAGTTTTTGGGTAAGCAGTTCAAGGGTGGCTGTTCTGCCTCTTAGCTGAGCACACATCTTTCCACAAGGAGTGTTTTGTTTCTCCAGGGAATGTAGAGTTGGTTATTCACCTGCTACACCTTGTGTATTTTGCTGTACATCACAATATTCTGCATTTTATTCTGTTCTAGAGGAGTTTAAATTTTGAGAAATATTTTATTCTTACCAGGCTGCCTGGATTTTTTTTTTCCGCCATTCTTGCATTTTATTTTAGATCCTTTTCTGTAATTTTTTTTTAAATAAACATGAGACTGTAAACAACTTTAAAAAGGGGGGGAAAAGTGTCTTGATTGTATCCTGACACAGTTTTATTTAGCAGGAACTGTCACATAAGCCTCCGTTCTTGCTGTCTTATCCAATGATATTGATCTTGGTGTTTGACACTGTTACAGTCAATCAACATAAACTGGGATAAGAGGTTCTTGACTATATTTATAATGTTCTCAGATATCAAGCAGCACTTGCTAAAAGCTGTGCCTGACGTAGTTGTCACTTCTTTTAATCCCAACAGGAGGACCACGAAGGAATTGGAAATGTGATAGCTTTTTTTCTACCTTTTCTAGCCTGTCTTTTTCAGGTACGTTAAGTGCAAATAAAAGTTTTTGCTGATTATTTTGCTGTTATAATTCACAAGGCAGAGCCATTTTCAGCTAAGCGGAGGTTTTTAATATCCTACCCAGGTGATTCCACTGAATTATTCCAGTGAAGTGGCACAAAAGCAGTTCAAGGCACATTTTGACCCTTGGAAAATTGCATTTGCAGGCTTTTTCAGTGCTTCCGTGTTGTGACAAGTCAGAGGGGGCTGGGTGTGATGGATAAATGCCATCCCAAAGATGTTTTTTTCCCAAAGGGATGGACTCCACATCTTCCTGTCAGTGTCAGACTTAGTGATGGGCTTTTGCAGCACAACCACCTCAAGGACTGAGCAAATATTGGACAGCAACATTATTGAAAATGGTGTAATTTACATGAAAAATCACTTTGAATCCTGGTGGTTCCTTAGATTTTTTCCATAATGGGGTTATTTCCTCTGACCTTACACAGAAGAGTTTAGATGAGGAAAATACATGTTCCGAATTGGCTTTTCTTGAAAGGCACCTTGAATTCCTAAAAAATTCCACAACCTTTAACTTGAGGGCAATATATGCTGGAAAATCTTCAACTTTCAGTCTGCAATTGCAGAAAGGTGCTGCAGTTTTGTTTCTAGGAATTACTGATGCCTACAGTATATTCATTGCCCTTGTTACTTTTGGATCATAATTTGGGGACCACTATCTGCAGTCTTTGTATTTATGGGATTATTTTTTTGTATTATGGTACAATTTAGTGTCTTTCAGCTTTCTTACACTTTTGCTCATGGCAGAGCTTTGGGGTGAATAGATTTATTTCAATCTAATAGATTTATTTTGATCTAATAAATTTATTTGGACCTAATAGATGGATTCAGATCTAATAGATGGATTTAGATCTCATAGACGGATTTAGATCTCATAGATGGATTTAGATCTAATAGATGGATTCAGATTTAATAGATTTATTTTGATCTAATAGGTGGATTCAGATCTAATAGATGGATTCAGATCTAATAGGTGGATTCAGATTTAATAGATTTATTTTGATCTAACAGATGGATTTAGATCTAATAGATGGATTCAGATTTAAGTACTTGATGCAAGCTGTTTTTCACAAAGAAAGGCTCTGTGCTGCCTGTTTCCCTGTGAGCACCTGAAGCCAGGGAAGCTGAATAAAGGAGAATTCTCTCTTCTCCTTTTGATTCATAGCAGCTTCTCCCCAAAAACTGTGCACGACCTGCAGTGCTTTCCACGTGCTGACCTCTGCCCGTGGCATCAGCGCAGTTGGAAATTGTGACCTGAGCTGACAAAGGCTGATCTGTCACTGCCTGAGGGGAAAAAGTGACTCCTCTGTCAGCACTGGGAGCTTTCCATGTTCTCCTGTGAGGGTTTTGCCCTTCACATGCTCAGCAGATGGCTCCCAGCAGCAGTTCCCAGCTGGATCTCTGGTTTTGTGCAGGGTTCAGTGCTAACTCTCCCTCTCTGCTCCTTTTGCAGTGTTACCTGTACCTCTTCTACAGCTCGGCCAGGAAGGTGAAGACATTTGTGCTCCTTTTCTGTGTCTGTTCATGCAACATCTATTTGTATGGATTGAGGAACCTCTGGCAAATCTCCTTCCACATAGGAGTGGCTTCTCTCTCCTCTTACCAGATCCTGACAAGGCAGCTCCTGGAGAAGCAGCCTGACTGTGGCGTATGAAAAAAAACCAAAACAACAAACTTGGGGTTTGCTACTCTGTTTTTACAACTCTTTTTTTTTGTATCCACCTGGCCAAAAATAGCTCCGAGTGTTTTTTAACCATCCATGGCAATGGTTATTGCAAGGAGAACAGCTCCAAGCAACTTGGGATAAGTAGGATCCTGTAATTATGTCCAGCACACAGCAAGGTGTTTCACATGGTGGGGCTTGTCAGGTGTCACCACAGATGGAAGTTCTTACCATCAGCAGGCTTTTCCTCCTTGGCTGCCACCCTCCAGACAGCATTTTGCCATTTGTCTCGCTGGCTCTGTGAGAGCTTGGTGGGTCAGTCTTGCCCAATACTCCAATTGTGTGGTAAAACAAGGGTTAAGTGATGGGTAACATTTTTGTCTCTAGATTGCCTTGGTGAATGTGAGTAAAGGAGTTGTTTGCTGTAATTAGGTGAGTGCAGTATCAGTGGGAAAAATGCTGAGGGTGAGCTTCAGGATCGTTTTTCTAGGTTTGGAAGGACAGGGAAAGGCTGTGGCTCTTTTATAAACCATAAAGTCTATAAATATCTCCTTGGCTGAACAGCACATTGCAGTTAAGAGTGTGCTCATGGGTTAATTGCAAATATGCTTGGGGCAGCAGAAAATAATCCAAGTGGGTGTAAGTGATCTGTCAGCTCTTGTGGCCTTTGTTTCCTTGGCTAAGGTCACTTTTAGGATGAGGGCAATTCCATGTTTGCTTGGCCTGTATGGATAATAAATCTTCCAAGCCTGTTTATGACAGGCCACTGACTCCTTCACCTTTTTTTTAATAAAATCAGTAGCTGGTGAGTAGAAAGCCATTTCCAGGAATGGAAAGCAAGAGCAGGTTCTCTTTGTTCTGTAAAACACCTGTGGTTAATGGTGGTGAATTCTTACACTCAGATGAGTTTCTGGGTGTGCACTTTGGAATTGGAGACTGGAATTCCCAACCTCTGCTGCACTGGCTCTTCTGCTCTGTCATGGATCCAGGTGCACAGGGGCATTTTAGGGCACAGATGAATAATTTAGGCTGGCTGTTAAAAAAATGCATAGCAGTTTGATGCAGCTATCCTTGAGGGGTTGTAGAGATTCAAACTGTAGGTATGTTATTTTGGAATTATGGTCCTAAAATTTCCTTTTTTTTTTTTTCTTTCTGGTCACCCCCATTTCTTTCACCAAAGATTTCTCTTTCCTCTCACATAGTCTCTACCTCTGGTTGCAAAGAGATTAACATGCAGCAGAGTTGTCTTCTTTTGCAAGAACACATGAGAAAATTCCTTTCTTTTATCTTAGTGAGTTTTTGTGGGATCTCAGGATGCAAACACAAGGATCAGACCAGAAGTTTGTGGTGCTGGACTTTGGAAGCACTTCTGGATGCAGCTGACTGCAGCAACAGCATCCATGGGCAGCTTGTTACAACCTGGACAGTTTCTAGGACATCAGGAGACTTAGTGCCAGAGCTTTTCCCAGGAGGAAAATGTAGGGATTTCTTTTTCATTGCACTTACTGTAACAGCAACATGATAAAAACCTCCAAAGTGTGAGGAATAGTCTGGTAGGAACGATGGAGGAATATTTTAGCCAGGCATTTAAGGACACAGCTCGAGCTGTGTGCCATAAGGAAAAGGTTTTCTGTTCTAAGGGAGGGGATTAAAGTTGTTTGTCTGTCATTATCCCAGTTTTCTGTCAGAGTGCAAGTGGAGAAATGAATCCACAACTCAACCACTGTCCCTGAGACACCAAGGGGACCTCACAGATGGGAGGGGTTTTGTGCTGCTCTTTATTTTCACACTGTTCACTCCAAGTTTTCCCTGGTAAATTACTTCTGGAGACTGCAGGGAACTCAGCCACGAGTTTGGATTACAAGTTTAAAAAAAAAAAAAAAAATCTGCAAAAAGAACACCCCAAAAATCTGACACTAGAAACTTAACACTTCAAGGATAATGGACCTGGTGACTGGTGGTGTTTTCCAGGAGCATAAATGGGGTATCAACCCACTGGATTCCTGTGGGGAAAGGATGAAGCATTTTATACTACAGACAGATCTTCATGAAAAGGACTTTAGGACAGGAACCAACTCCCTGCTCCTGCCTTTTTATCCTCACTCTGGCTAAAGAATCCAAAAGGGCTTTTCCTGTTTCTCCAGGGCTTGGCTAAAGCCAGCCCACACAGAACATTTCCAGAGGGCATTTCTCAGAGCTGATTGGAAAAATTGTAGCATTCCTGCTGCTTCCCCAGCATCCAACTGCTCTGTCCTGAAACAAATCCATCCCTGGGCCAGGGGATGGCAGCCACAGCTCTGCAAAGGAGTGCTAGAACAGGGTGTCTGGATAATTGTGCAGTTAACAGAGTGGAGAAAGGTTAAATTCAGCTTTTTTTTTTTTAAATTGGTTTTCCTAAAAACGTTTTAGTAAAATCAAATCAGTTGGCTCAGTTCTGCCTTTGCCTAAACTTGTATTTTTTTGCTTTGTGGATTTTTGGGGAATGTGGCTGAATCTTCAGGAGTTTTCTGCCCAATGACAAAGCTCTGTTTTGGTGTTGGTCTTAATCCCTCTGCAACCTTTTATTTTCCTGTAATATGTGTCAACCATATTAAGGAATCTACATGGATCAGTCTGTGTGTACTTCATAGGTTAGGGTTGGGGTTCCAGGATGAGGCAGAGCTCATGGAATTTGACCTGTTTTTATTTTTAATTTGGTATTTATCCCATGTCCACACAGTGTTTATACAGTTAAACATTTCCTCTTGGCAAAACAGCAAGAGGAATAGAATAGTTTACATTGATCTCAGTGCTTTAAGACTTGATAAAAAAGAATGACTTGCAGTTTGAGAACACAAAATCTGACTCATAATGTGGGATTTTTCCTGTATTGAATCAAATCCCCAAAGAGAAATCCATATTTTTTCAGCTTTCAGCTGGTTAATGTGGTTTGAATTGCATCTTCTTCATTCTGTCACTTTGGAAAAGAAAGTCTTGGAAACTCTTCCCCTCACCCAGCAGCTCAGCACAAGCAAATTGGCAAAGAATAAACTTCAGTAATTTCCAGATTTGCTTACTCAGTGCTTAGTCACTTTATGAAGCTGGTAATTCTCTGGTTTCTTTTTTTTCCCCCTTTTTCTCCCAAAGACCTGTTGAGTTTGTAGAAGGTGGGCTGGTACCTTTTTAGACATTTTTGCACTGTATTAATAATTGAACCTGTGTAAATGTGTATAAAATCATTTTGCATGTGTATGTATATATGTACATATATCTAATAAATGGCTTTTTTTGTAATGGTTGTCTTCAGTATTTGGAATTTATTGGTTATATGAGAAGCAAGGCTAATCAATCATTTAATTTTTGCAGGCACCTTCAGTGATCCCTGTGGCCAATTCATCAGCTGAACTGTATAAACATATTTATAAATACATTTCTAGAAATTTAGTTATCCAAGCAGGGGACTGCAGGAGGCTGGGATAGAATCTCTCTGTGGCTTTACCAAGCTTGCTCTTTATTTTCAGGGACTCTCAGAGGCTTTTCCTGCAAAACTTGTGTGTTGCAGTGCTGAAATGAGATGTGACACATCCCAAAGGTGCCTTTCCAGCTGCCTGGCAGGGATAGTGGGGATGTGGCAGTTTGCAGGTGCATTTTCAGCCTAAATAAAACAGGATTGTTAATTAGTCTGTCCCTACTAAGAGCCTGTGGACTTTTTTTGGGGAATTTCAGCCACCTTTGCTAATGGCTCTGAAGAGAACAATTCATCAGTTTTCAAGCAATGAAGGAGTTAATGTGACAGAAAATTCAGTTTTTCCGTCACTGGAATGGGATGGGTTCATGTGTAGGGGGGGATGCTTTGTGTGACAGGACTCAGAGGATTCTGCTGAATCAGGAACCGGAAAATAAAGCAAGAATCAAAGAGCTGGAAGAAATCAAGCTTGTGGAACTACTGTTTACTTCTCATTTTTCTGCTCCCTGCTTCTCCACAGGGTATCTAAAGGCTTAAGACTGGCAGAGGGCAGGGTTGGATTAAATATTAGGAAAATTCCTCACTCTGAGGGTGGGGAAGCCCTGGCAGAGGGTGCCCAGAGAAGCTGTGGCTGCCCTGGGTCCCTGAAGTGTCCAAGGCCAGGTTTGGAGACCCCAGGGACAGTGGAAGGTGTCCCTGCCCATGGCTGGGGTGGCACTGGATGGGCTTTAAGGTCCCTTCCAAACCAAACCACTCGGATTCTGTGGCAAAAGCAAAACAATGCTCAGAGAGAGGGATAAGCCCCTGGAATGAGGAGAGAGGCAGAGCAGGGGGTGGGAACCAGGAGGAGAGAGCCTCATTCTTCTGAACTGCTCTGCCCTTTGAAATCCAGATGTTATTTTTGTTCTGTAAATAAATGATTGCTCAAAGCATGTTTCTTCTCAGGATGCCAGAGGAGGGGAACAGCAGCCTCTCCCTTTCTTCTGTGGAGAGGGGAGAAAGCAATTATAACTCCCTTTCTCTTTTGAAGATGCTGATAAAAGGAGGTGGGAGGATCAGAGGGTCCCTGTGCTGAAACAGAAACAACTCCTGAGGTGATAGAAAGACATGTTTTTATTTTAAACAAAGTAACTCCACTTCTGCTGACTTTCAAAGGTGACCCAGTTGCATGGAAAAACTGTTTGTGGGAGGGGGGAAGGAAACCACGGCCACAAAAGCAGGGGCAGGCAGGAGGTGGGGACAGGTGAAGTGTCCCTATCAAGTGGTGATGGATTTAAAAGCCCTGGGCCACTTGTACTGAGTTCAGGCCAGGGCTTGGAGCACCCTGGGACAGTGGAAGGTGTCTCTGACCATGGAAGGGGGAGGAATGTGATGATCTTTAAGGTCCCTTCCAACCCAAACCATTCTGGGATTCTGTGATTCCCTTGGGCCGCTTTTCTCCAGGCCTTGGAGGAATCCTTTACAAGGTAATTAAATGGCAACACCAAACAAAGAGCCCTAAAAAGTCTCTGCTTCCTGTTCCCACTTAAAAGTACACAGTAAGCAAAACACAGAATGCTTTTGAAATTCCCTTTGGTGGAATAGGTATCTTCTGATGTAAGAATGGAAGGCTTGAAAAAATGACCATTAAAATGTAAAGCACCTTTCAGTACAGCATGGAAGGCTGAGATGAATTCTTTCATTATGCACGGGAAGGCATTAACTGTTGGAACCCTGGCTGCTGGGAATTTCAGACTGTCTGTGCTGCCAGGCACTGACCCCCAGGAGAACACTGCATTGACCTGAGGCCGTGGAGAAGCTTCCAAAATGGAATGACAGAACTGGGATTGTGGGGGTGGAGTTTGGATAGAAGTGTGTGATATCACAGGGTGGGAAAGTCAGAGTTTAAGGGTTTAGAATACAGTAATAGATATAAAGCAAGATGGAGGTTCTAGGGTGGAGCCTGGTCCTTCTTCTCCTACTTCCCCTTCTTCTCCATGGGTTTGGGTGGTTTTGTGTAATTGGATAAAAAAGTCCCCATTGTGGCCAGGGGTGGTTGGTTATTGGGTTAAAAGTGAAAATAATTTCAGTGTCATTTCTGAATTGGGCAGTTGATCCTTCAAAGGCCTTGCAGAGAGAGATGGGGCTCCATTTTGAGTTTGTTAGAGTGAAGTGCTGCAGAACTCAGGGTTTGTGAGTGTGTGACATGGGTAAGAACTGATAAACATCTGAGTCCCAACAAGAAACACCATCTCACATGTTTAATCCTGACCTTGGCGAAAAAGAAGCAAAGACTCCACAATTAACATCCCAAATCCCTTATTTCATGGGCTCTTGTAGGGAAATAACAGACAAATTAGGCAGAAAGTTCAGCCCTGGAATGCCTTAGTGTCCACCAGAGGGCAAAGCAAGCACCAGGCTTTCTCCGGGGAGCTGCCACCTCCTCCTGCTGTGGTGGCCTTGGGTGGGAACAAAGGGCACAGACCTGACCTGGTTGGCCCCAAACTTTTCCTATTTACCTCCTGGATGAGGCCAAAAACCCAACCAAGCTGCAGTGAAGGTGCTGGACAAACCTGTGCAGGTTCCACCAGGCTTGCAGCAGCAGAGCCCCATGTGTTTGGGGGGGTTCAGTGTGCCCTGAGTGCTGCCCAGAGGAGGTGACAGTACAACCACAGCTGCTGAGGGGACAGGGACTGGGCCAGTGGCAGTCCCTCAACCTGGGATTTGTTATCTCTGCTTTAGGTGGGACCCAGATTTATGTACAAGTGGTTACCTGTGCCAGGTAAGGGACAGGACCAGAGGAAATGGCCTCAAGTTGTTCCAGGTTCTCCCTCAGCCTGGGGAGGCTTGGGTTGGATTTTAGGAGAGGTTTTTTTACAGAAGGAGTGGGCAGGCACTGGAACTGGCTGCCCACCAGGGGAGTGGTGGTTGAGAAACACTCAGGTGATCCAGAGCAGGAACCTCTGGTGCTTGAGGCATCCCAGAGCTGGCAGCTGGGTTTTTGGTTTGCACTCAGAAGCCAAAATTCCCCTGATGAGTCACAATCACAGAATCAACGAGGCTGGAAAAGCCCTCCAAGACTTGAGTCCAACATCCTCAACTTAACCACTAAATTTCATCCCAAAGTGCCACACCCACAGGTTTTTTGAACACTTTCAGGGATGGTGCCCTGTTGTGACTGTGTTTATGGGGTCCCAGGACGAGGGAAGAGATGAGAACCTTGAATCCATGTTTCAGAAGGCTGATTTATTGTATTATGATTTATATTATATTAAAAATGCTATACTAAAACTATACTAAAAGAATAGAGAGAAAGGATTCATCAGAAGGCTGGACAGGAATAGAATGGAATGAATAACAAAGGCTGGTGACTCTCAGAGAGTCTGACCCAGCTGCATCTTTGATTGGTCATTAATTAGAAACAACCAGCATGGACCAATCAAAGATGCACCTGTTGCATTCCACAGCAGCAGATAATTATTGTTTTTCTTTTCCTCTGAGGCTTCTCAGGAGAAAAAGTCCTGGAAAAGGGATTTTTCAGAAAATATCACGGTGACACCCTGTGCTGGTGGTGCTGAAGCTTCTGCATTGTGTCTGGTCCATATTTAACTAATAAAGTAATTTTTCTCCTCTTTGAAGCTTCTTCCTGGTTTGTTCTGTGGCTGGAGGGACAGGTGGGGAGCAGCAGCACTTTGTGGTGAATACACTAAACCCAGCCTTGTTCCCCCCATTCCCAGGGCTCTTTGGCTGTTCCCTGAGCTCACACAGGATTTCCTGATTCCCCTAAAACACGAGCAGGTATGTAACATTCCCCGGTACTCAGCACTGCTGGGGTCACTCCTCGAGTGCTGTGCCCAGCTCTGGCCCCTCAGCTTGGGAAGGACGTTGAGACGCTCGAGCGCGGCCAGAGGAGGCAACGAGGCTGGAGAGGGGCTGGGAACACAAACCCTGAGAGCAACCCCTGAGGGAGCTGGGGGTGCTCAGCCTGGAGAAAAGGAGACTCAGGGCTGCCCTCAGCACTCTCTGCAGCTCCTGAAAGGTGCCTGTGCTCAGCTGGGGCTGGGCTCTTTCTCCAAGCAGCGCTGACACAACCAGAGCACACAGCCTCGAGCTGCACCAAGGCAAATACAGGCTGGATAGCAGGGAAAAGCTTTTCCCAGGAAGAGTGATAAAGTTCTGGAATGGCTGCCCAGGGAGGTGGTGGAGTCCCCATCCCTGGGTGTGTTTAACACAGCCTGGATGTGGCACTGGGTGCCAGGGTTGAGTTGAGGTGTTGGGGCTGGGTTGGACTCGATGACCTTGAAGGTCTCTTCTAACCTGGTCATTCTTAGAATTCTGGGAATTCAGTGAATTACACTTCCCCAGAGGTGCTCAAGGCCAGGTTGGATGGGCCTTCAAGCAGCCTGCTCTAGTGGAAGGTGTCCCTGCCTCTGAACTTGATGATCACAAAGGTTTTCCCCAAGCCGAACCATTCTCAGATTCTGTGATTCTATGATAGTAAGGAACAATTTGATTTCAATTTTAAAAAAATATTGAAACAATCTTCAATTCTGCTGGAGCTTTCTGCTTCTCCCTTTTCCAGGCACTGGGAGGCACCAGTGCACAAGGCTGGGAAGGAAGCTGAGGGGAACCTGCCAAATTTCCTACCTGCTCCTACAAATGCTCCACTTTTCCCGGCAGATTTTGCTGTAGGATTCCTGAAACGGAGATCAAACACCCTGGAGACTGTAGGATGATCATTTTGGGACTGCAAATCTGCTTAACTGGCAGGGCTGGAACTAGTTTGTCAGAAGCAAAAAGTCACTGTAGCTTTTATTTTTTGGTTTGGTGGCTTTAAGGAGCAAAGCCTCGCTCTTTGTCCTGAACAGAGGAGCTCCTGGTCTGAGCCCTGGGGTTTCCTTCTCAGCCTCAGGGATTCAGGAAGGGACTGGAGGGTTTCTGAGGCACACATCCATTCATTCCTAGTCCTTAATCCATCTGCAGAAACTGCCTGGAAAATTGAGGTTTGGAAAAGGATTTGAGGCAAAGCCTGGGTTCCAAACCTGCTGGTGAATGGGCAAGGGGTGATGCTGCCCTTGCAGCCTCAGCAAGAAGAGGTGGCACAGAGGGCCAGGAACAGACAAACAGGATGGATTTCCCCAGCATCCCAAAGTAAATTTGCTGCTGTTGAAAGGAGGAGAGTCCTGTTTGCATCTACAAGAAGTTGCCCGCTTCTAGTATCACCTGCAGTTGGGAAAAACAATTCCCAGCCACAATTTTAGGGATTTCTTTCAGCAATTTCTTTCCCTGTAGTGTTTTTTGTGTTTTTTTTTTTTGTTTGTTTGTTTGTTTGTTTTATATCTCTTCCTGATCATGCATGGGGAGTACTAAGCTGTCATGTACCACATCTTCACTGGCACAGAGTGAAGCGCTGCTGGGGCACCTCCAATCCTGGGGTCACTTTTGGGGAAAAGGACATTGAGGGGTTTGGAGCAAGTTCAGGGAAGGGAATAGGGTTGGGAAAGGGGTTGGAGTAGCTGAGGGAGCTGGAAGGGGGCTCAGCCTGGAGAAAAGGAGGCTCAGGAGGGACCTTATGGCTCTGCACAGCTCCTGACAGGAGGGGACAGCCCCCTCAGGCTCTGCTCCCAGGGAACAGGGACAGGAGGAGAGGGAACGGCCTCAAATGGTGTCAGGGGATGCTTAGGTTGGACATTAGGGGAAATTTCTTCATGGAAAGGGTTTCCAGGCATTGGAAGAGGCTGCTCAGGGAGGAGCTGGAATCACCATCCCTGGGAGTGTTCAAAGCAGTGTGGATGTGGCACCTGGGGACAGGGTTTGGTGGTGAGCACGGCAGTGCTGGGTTAAGGCTGGACCTGAGAAGTCTTTTCTTTGTAGTTCTGTGACTGCAACTGGCAGGTCCAGGCTGGGTGTTGGATATAAATTGCACCAGGAGGGAAGTGGAGCTCTGGAGCAGCTCCCACAGGCTGGGGTTGCTCCATGCCCAGCCTGACCCGTCGTGGCTGGGCAGAGCTGATGTGCCCCAGTGCTGGTGTCAATCCTGCCCCGAGCCACAGCTTGCACTCCACGTCCTTCCAGCCCCATCTCCCTGATTTAATGCCCCTTCCAGCCACATCCCTGTGGTTTGACAAACCTGTGGCACCCTGTGATTTAATGTCTCTGCCCGCCAGCATCTCTGGCACTTCACCATGCTGTGATTGAGGGTTCTGGATGCTGCTCAGCTGCTTCACAGCACTCAGGTCCTAAATTAGCACAGCATTCAAAAAATCCCCACCAACAATCCTAAATCAAATTTTTCTCCCTGAAGGCTCTCTTGACAGAAATTGAACATCAATAGAACTTAGAAAAACTTTTATTTTTCCCCAGTTATCAGCAATCTGACTCAATTTAACTTTCAATTTAAAAGTTTCTGATAGATTTGTGGGAGAGTTAAAATAATCTGACACCACCAGTGCCTTCCAAAGCAGGAAGGAAGTGTGCTGGGGATAGAAATGTGATGTTGTTCCCATATCTTAAGGTAATTAACTTTTCTGATGATTGAGACATATCAGTCTCCAAAAGAAGACCTAAAATTACTTTTTACTGCAGATTTGCAAGACTGTATCTCTCCATTCCTGGAAATGTCCAAGGCCAGGTTGGACAGGGCTTGGACTAACCTTGGATAGTGGAAGATGTCTCTACCCACGGCAGGGGAATCTGATGATCATTAAGGTCCCATCCAATCCAAACCATTCTGGGATTTCTGGTGTTTCAGTCACAAACAGAAAAATCCGAACTTGTCTTTGAGAAAAACAAACTTGAAATGCTGCAATTTTCATTCAAACTGATACTTTCCAGTCAGCCTCAATCTCGATAAAAGTAAAAAAGAAAACATCCTGAAAATGAAATATTTTGTTCAAATCAAAGAGTCTTCGTCCAGAAAAGCCTAGAAACAGCAACAGTGGGCTCTGATCAAAGAGTTTAACCACATAAAGATTTTAAAGGCAGGGTATAACTCCTCTCAGCCCTTGTTCTGACAGTCTTGAGTCGTTAAAATTCACTGCTCAGTTTTGTGGAGACCCCGTTGCCTTTTAAGACTGACTTAAAAATTTAAGTGCTTAATAAATTAATGATTGCAAATTAAGTCATCCTTTGGTGCCTGGTCAGCTGTGTAGTCCCCAAATCCATTGATGCACTGAGGAGTTATGGGCTTCAGATGGTTCATTATGGCACCTCCTGCTGCTTTAGGCACACTTGGGGATGTGGGCAAGAAAGGAAAAAGGCCTTTGAGAATATTTTTGACCCAGGTTATTAAACACCTCTTCCCCCTGGATCAGATCTTTCCATCCATCACTGCCTGGGAGGAAAATCAATCCTTTTTATAGCAATGAGCATATTCAATAATGCAAAAGGTCACAGCATTAAACACGGTGGGGAGGCGTCTCCGCTGAGTGATGGGCTTTGCCTTTTCAAACCTGCACAGCCCCACTGCACTTTGGCACCTGGGGCAGCTCCTGCACACCCATCTCCCTCAGGATGGTCAAAAAATCCCATCCCTCAGGATGGTCAAAAAACCCCATCCCTCAGGATGGTCAAAAATCCACATTCCTCAGGACGGTCAAAAATCCCCATCCCTCAGGACAGTTAAAAAACCTCATCCTTCAGGATGGTCAAAACCCCTTAGGACGGTCAAGAATTCCCATCCCTCAGGATTGTCAAAAATCCCTATCCCTCAGGATAGTCAAACATCCCCATTCCTCAGGATGGTCAAGAATTCCCATCCCTCAGAATAGTTAAAAACCCCATTTCTCAGGATGATCAAAACCCCTCAGGATTGTCAAAAACCCCATCCCTCAGGATGGTGAAAGAACCTCATCCCTCAGGAGGTCAACATCCCCATCCCTCAGGATGGTCAAAACCCCTCAGGATGGTCAAAACCCCTCAGGATGGTCAAATCCCCATTCCTCAGGATGGTCAAAAACTCCCTGGTGTGAGGACTCCCCACAGGAATTCACTTCATTCACATGGAGAATGGGCCAGGAGGGACTGAATCCCCAGGGCAGCTGTGGCTGCCCCATCCCTGCGAGTGTCCAAGGCCAGGTTGGAGCAACCTGGGATAGTGAAAAGTGTCCCTGCCCATGGCAGGGGGTTGGAACAGGAGGATTTTTAAGATCCCTTCCAACTCAGCCCATTCTGGGATTTTCCAGCTCCCAGTTGGGTTTTTGCAGTGGAATGGGTTGTGGTGTGGTAGGAGCAGAGATTTATACACAACTAAAAGACCAAAAAGTCCCTGAGAGAAACTTCTGAGGTGGCTGTGAAGGGCTCAGTGAAAGGGATCCCATCTGTGACCTGTGATGATCCATGAGTTACAGACAGGGGGAAAAGGGCGTGCTGGGCGAGTGCCAAAGGTTTTCTGTGGGTTCTTTACCTTCTTTTCTGCCTTGGTCAGGGTCAGGATTAAATGCACAAGATGATATTTCATGTTCAGACTCAGATGTTTATCAGTTCTTATCCATGTCACACTCTCACAAACCCTGAGTCCTGCAGCACTGCACTCTGACAAACTCAAAATGGAGCCCCATCTCTCTCTGCAAGGCCTTTGAAGGATCAACTGCCCAATTCAGAAATGACACTGAAATTATTTTTATTTTTAACCCAATAAACAACCACCCGTGCCTGCAATGGGGACTTTTTATCCAATTACACAAAACCACCCAAACCCACGGAGAAGATGGGGAAGAAGAAGAAGGAGAAGGAGAAGAAGAAGGAGAAGAAGAAGAAGAAGAACAACCAGCCTCCACCCCAAAACCTCCATCTTGCTTTATATCTATTACTATATTCTAAACCCTTAAACTCTGAGTTTCCCACCCTGTGATGTCACACACTTCTATCCAAACTCCACCCCCACAATCCCAGTTCTGTCATTCCATTTTGGAAGCTTCTCCAGGGCCTCAGGTCAGTGCAGTGTTCTCTTGGGGGTCAGTGCCTGGCAGCACAGAAAGTCCCAAAACTCTCAATATCCAGGATTCCAACAGTTTTCCTTGGCCTGGGGCTGCTGAATGCAGCAGTAACTTTGGAGTGCAAACCATTCCTGTCAGGGATCAGTGAGCTCTGCTGGTGAGAGCGTTTGAGAGCTCAGTAAAATCAGGAGAAAAAGGAAAATGTGCAGGTCCTGGGTGGCCTTTGGCAGGTGGGAGAGTTGGTCACTGCTTACAACACTACAAGAGAAATGAGGATGTAAATGTGGGGAAGATGGAAGGAAAAGGGAAGTCTGAGGAACTTCAAAAGAGGAGCTGGAGTCAGGTTAGGAGGTATTGATGTGTTGGATGATATAAATGGAGATATCAGGACACACTGAGGAACCTGAGCTGCAGGAATGATTCCAGAGCCCCTCCGAGAATTCACCTCCTTTCTTTAATTAGATTTTGAGACAGATTTCTAAAATTCATCCCACCAAACCCAGCTTACAGCAAAATTCCATTTGACAGTGCTTTTCCATTTGGAAGTCTTCAATTTTTCCTGTTTTGGAGTGAGCACCCCAGGGATCACTGGAGAGTTCCATGAACCAAAGGGGTTGGGAGGCTCTGACACAGTTGAAGGGATCTGGGATCAATTCCTGCTGTCCAGGAATTCCCTGTGTGACTCCAGACAGATTGAAAGTCATGCAGAAATCATGTTTTATGGTCAACCAGTGTTTCTGAGCTCAGGGCATTGAATTGGAGCATCGGCTCTCCAGGATCAAATTCCCTTGGGATCCAGAGATCCCACACCAATGTGAGGCTCTTGTCATCCCCACTCAGGATATGGGGATTTCTCACTTTTCTCTGTGCCTCACTTCCTCCTGCATCAAACACCTGCAGAACCTTTTTTGTTGAACTGTTTTCTACCAAAAAAAAAAAATTCAGAAAAAATCAAAATGGCTATTTAGACAAAATTTCACTCGAAATGACCAGACAGTATATTGAAACATCCAGTGAAAGAAAGAAAAGTGAAACTTTTCCTAGAGCATTCCCCTTCATTACTCTGGGATCAATTAAACAGCCCTCAGTAGAATTTATTAAAAAAACCCAATAAACAAACCACCTCAGCTTTTATTTTTTTGCTTCTTTTGCGTCATAACAATACTTTCACAGGCTCACCTGAACAAAAAGGAATAATCTGATCTCCAAGCAGTTCTGCATTTAAAGCAGGACTTTCAGGAGTGCCTTTGAGCTGTGTGAACTTAGGTCAGGTAAGTTTTTATGGCATACTTGCCCAGAGAGAGGCCACCCTTTGTGGCTGCAGAGTGCATGGGGCAGAGTTTCAGTGCACAAATACCTGGGGGCAAAACCCACAGCTGGTGTGGCAGCAGATGTGGTTGTTCAGCCTCTTCCCAGGGGAGCATCCAGTTGTTCCTGCCATAAAATGAACTTTACATGGGCAGGGAGTGATGGGACAAGGAGAGAGTTTTAAACGGAAAGAGAATGGGTTTAGATGAGATGTTTGGCTGAAATTCTTTACTTAGAGAGTAGTGAGGCACTGGAATAGGTTAACCAGAGAAACTGTGGCTGCCCCTGGATCCCTGGAAGTGTCCAAGGCCAGGCTGGATGGGGCTTGGAGCAGCCTGGGATAGTGGAAGGTGTCCCTGCCCATGGTAGGGGATGGGGCTGGATGATCCTTAAGGTCCCTTCCAACCCAAACCATTCTGAGATTTCATGATTTCCTGAATTTGCCATATAGCAGAATCAAAGTGGGGAGATCCACTGGAGGGAGTTCCTTCCACAGCTAATCCTGATTTTCTCCTTTAACCCGTAAGAGCCAAGTTAAGCTGGAATTTCTCATAATTTCTTCTCTCCCCTTTTATTGTTTCATATAAAATGTTGCTGGGCTGCTTTTCCCTCACTGCCCCCCCAGCAGAGGAGTAATTACATTTATTGGAGAAGCTTCCTGACCACATATTCATTTACCAGCTGCTAAAGGAAAATGAACTGGGCAAAGTGCCACCGGAGACTTGGATTCACAAGCTGGGGAAAGCAAATGAAAGAACTGCTCAGTGTGCATTTGCTTTCCCTCTCCAGCCCTTCATTATCCTCCTGTTCAGCTGATTTGGGAAGTTAAAAGGCACTCAGGGTGGCAGCATGTGATACTTTTCAGCACGAGCACAGCTTTGGGGTTGCCAGATTTACCTTTGGCTGCACTCTAAAGGGCACTAAAAGTATTCCAACTGCACATCTTAAATATGATGCAGTAAATAAAACCAGAACCACCGCATTCTTATTTCTTGGTCGCTCTCGGTCACTCTCATTGGTGTTGCCATTGACCCATTTTCATCCTCCCTGTCCTTCTTCTCCTTCCCTCTATCCCAGTATCTGTTTTCTATTTTCTAGCCCCAAAACACCACATGCAGAAACCCCCCACAGGTCACAGAGACACATCTGACACCTCCAAACCCACCATGGATTGGTTTGGGCTGGAAGGGACCTAAAAGATCATTTTATTTCAACCTCCTCCCACCATCCCAGGTTGCTCCAAGCCCAGTCCAACCTGGCCTTGGACACTTCCAGGGATCCAGGGGCAGCCACAGCTTCTGAACCAAATCCCAAGCTTATCTGTAGGTATCCATAAGAAATATATCAGTACAAGATTGCCCAAATCCACCAAGTCTTGGACAAAGAGAGAGGTTTCATTCCAAGTACTGCCAGAGACCCCAGGAACATGAAAAAACCCAGCCACAATGAGCAAAATAGTCAAAATAATACAGCCAGCAACCCTGCAGTGCCCAGCTGAGAATATTTTTGCAGGCTCCACCCTTTTGTGTCTGTTCAGTCATGCTCACCACCAGGAAAGACCAATAAAATCTGTTGGAACATGAGCCTTTCGAGTCAAATAGATCAACCTACTGGATGTGGAAAATCAATGGGCATTGATTTGATGATATTTTACATTGCCCCTTCCCCATGCTGTGCTCATTTTCCCCAGGCAGTGGCAGACAATAAATGATTAATTAATTTGATTCCCACTGTTTCCCCATCTCATTATTTCATGTCTCAGGAGGTCTGATAAGCTTTTAGCTCTACCTGAGTTCTGCAGATGGGAACTACCTGCTACTTGGCTAAACGTCTGCTGTCATTAGATTTGGGGTATTTCCCTCTCATTTTATTTTTGCTTTCAGTAGTTATGGTTTTATTTCAGTCTGAAGGTTTGATCTCACCCTCTTTGCCCTTATTTAACACATGAAGGGAAGGAACTGGTTAAAAACCTGGTCTGGTGGGAGGTGTCACTCCCATGGCAGGGGATTAGAACTGGGTGAGCTTTAAGGTCCCTTCCATCCCAAACCATCCTACGATTCTGTGATATCTCTAAAGAACATGTGAAACTTCTCTGATTTTAAATTTAAAAGTTACTTGACAGTCTTTCCATCATTTTGCACCTCGGGTGCTCTCTGACAGTGTGGATGCAGCGTGGTTTTTATCCAGAAATTTAGACAAAACCTGTCAGTCTAAAAATGGGTTATAAAACTCATAAAATGCAAACAGAGTGTGTAGTACACATCCTAGACAAGCAGACACTGGGACTGGATGAAAAAGGCTCAAATTACTTGAAGAGAGCTTAGCATAATTGCTGGTTTTCTTCTGCAAAGAGATTTCTACAAAGCACACAAAAGCAGCGCTTAAAGAGAAATGATTTGTGGCATAAGGGGTGTGATAAACATCTGAATATTAATGTGGTTCTGGTGAAGAGCCCTGTAGACGTGTGTCTTTGAATGTTTCTGTTCCTTAAGTTGTGCACTGGGACATTCAGGTATCTGCACATCCATTTTTGGTTTTTGGGGTCTCTTGTTTGAGGTCTCTTGTTTGAGGTCTCTTTTTTGGCCCCATGGTCCAAACCCAGGAGGTTTGGGTCTCCTGTGGGTTGTGTTCCAGTCCTGTGTGGACATCTCAGGTGTCCCAACACTGAATCATGGAACCACAGCAGCCCAGAACGGCCTGGGGCTGAGGGAACCTTAAAGATCATCCAGCCTCACCCCTGCCATGGGCAAGGACACCTTCCACCCTCCCAGGTTGCTCCAAGCCCTGTCCAACCTGGCCTTGGACGCTTCCAGGGATGCAGGGGCAGCCACAGCTTCTCTGGGCACCCTGAGGCCTCGTATTGGCCTCATCCTTCCATGTTCATCTGCAAATGTGATTAATTTCTTTAATCACCACATGCAATCAGTGTCTCCCTCAGAACACTGAGCTCCCTTTCTCCCAGGCCTATCGATGCAGGGTGACCCCAACGTAAGGAATGATGTGCTCTGACTCCACGATTCAGAAGGCTGAACAAATGCTTTATTAAGCTGTACTATATTACACTAATACTATACTAAATTACATACTAAAAAAAATACTATACTAAAGAATACTAAAGAAAAACCCGTGACTGTCTGGAGACAGCCAGGACACAAGTGGATCCAAGTGGCCAAGGAATCAAAACAACCCTCACCAGTGCCCAGTTAACAAATCACTTTGGGTGAACAATCTCCATAACACATTCCACATGTGCCAAACAACAGGAGCAGTGAATTGAGATAAGAATTGTTTTCTCTTCTCTGAGGTTCTCACTGCCTTCCCCAGGAAAAATCCTGGGAGAGAGCTGTGCCTGCTGCTCTCTGTGAAGAGAGCTGTGGCCACACAGGCATGTGAGCACCCACACAGCTGGTGGGGCTGATGGTGGGGTTAATCCTGCCCAGCTCCTCTTGGATCTGCTGGATGGCTCTGCTTCAATCATCTGCTCTCCTATTTTATCCAGATTTCCTGGTCTAGGCTGTCACCGTGGTGTAAAGCCAGTCCAGCTCTGTTGTGGCTTGTCCTTTGGAAGCAAATTTATTTCTTTATTTCTCTATTTCCCACTGCTTCATTCTGTGTTTACCTTGAATTTATTTGGGGTAAATTTGCCTTTTTATAAGTCGAGTCACTGGACACAGCTGCAACCATGGTTTGAACAGGAGGACCAGGTGGGGTCATTCCTGATTCCAAGGCTTCAATCAGTGACCTTGGCTTGCTAATTCTCTTCATATTCTTGCACAATTTGAAGGTCTGAAGCTTTAGGAAAACCACAGGTGTCACAAGACTGACACACACTGAGCTGGCAGCAGGGTGAGGGATGTAAATCTTTTGTGATGATGTAAATCTTTGTGCCCCTGTGTTTGCACTGGGAACTGTTCTGGAGTCACAGCATGGCTGAGGTTGGGAAGGACCTCTGGAGTCTTCAAGTCCAACCTCCACCTAAATCAAGCTGCCCAGCACCATTCCCCCTCCAACAAGCTGAATTTGCTTTTGAAGTAGGACTTTTGCCTCTAGAGCTTGGCTGGATCCTTTAAGAAGAGTGATGAAACCCATTTATCTCTGCAGAGGGAGGCTTGCCCAGAGCACTCCTGCATTATCTTGCACAGGGGGGCTTTGCTTTGTTCCGAGGTGAGTTATGCCTGTGATCATTTTAAAAGACTGCAAACGGGCTGCAGGAAACAAAGCAGACAGTCAGGGTGTAAAATACCTTCCATCCCAAAAGTGTGTTCAGTCTCAAGGATCCCTCTCATCCATTAAGTATTGATTTGAGGGGAGGACACAGAACAAAGCTGCCAGCTGGCCCCGATGTGTTTGAGCAGTAAATCCAGAGCAGCTCCTCAGGAATCGATGAAATCCCATCGATTCAGAAATGCTGCAATTAAATGAGCTAATGGAGGAGGGTCTGGGGGAGGGACCTGAGTGACAGCGAGAGGATCAGCCTGGCCAGGTGGCAGAAGAGGTGAACTCAACACCTTGGACCATGAGGGGGTTTGGGCACATAATTTTGGGTGTGTTTATTGGTTGTGTGTATCCCCTGGGTGGGACATTGCTGTGCTAGACAGGGACATGAGCTGGTCTGGAAAAACTTTCCATCGTGGAAAACAGAAGACTCTTCAGATATCTAAATAAAACAGCCAGAGGTTGAGCTCAGGTGCCAAAGGCTGGGTCATCCTCACTTCTAAATTGCCTGTTTTACCTCCAGCTGCACCTTTCCAAGAATGAGGGATGGTGGCCAACAGTTGGGGGGTGATTGTCTTAGGTTGGAAATGCAAGATGTAGCTGGGGGTGTTTTCTATTTCCCATCTGTCAGAGGTGGGGCAGTTATCCTCTGTCCATGGGGCAGGTTTCTTTATCTCTCCCACAGCCAATCCTCCCTCCAGGAGATCTCTGCTGTCCATGGCCACTGAGTGTCCCTGCATGGCTGATCAAATTCCATCATCCCATGGGGAGATGCTGCGCCCAGGGCAGGAGCCAAGCATTCCTACCTGGATCCAATCTGAGCCTGGAGCAGCACAGCAGCCTTTGCCCCCTGCATTCCCAGAGGAGCAGCTTTCTCCTGCCCTGCATTCCCAGAGGGAGAGCAGGCCCATCTCCAGCAGCCCTGGAGCTGCAGAGGAAAACTCCAGCCTTGTGCAGGATCCCTGCTCCAGCAGAACCACAGCTGGCCCTGCAGGAGGGCTGAGCCACCATGGAATGGCCCTGCTGCCACCACCCTGACCCACAGGGGGTCAATTCAATGTCAGCTCCTGTTCTGACTCTGTCACTGTTATTTTGCATTACTTAATTTTTAATTTTCCTCTCAAAGAACTGTTATTCCTATTCCCATATTTTTTCCTGAGAGCCCCTTAATTTCAAAATTATAATAATTCAGAGGGAGAGGGTTTGCATTTCCATTTCAAGAGAGGCTCCTGCCTTCCTCAGCAGACACCTGTCCTTTCAAACCAAGGCACTGCTTCTCCCTCTCTCCCCCAGTCTCATGAGCCCCACCTGCAGTGCTGCAGGGCTGATGTTGATCCCAACATCAGGATATGGAGCTGCTGGGGTAGGTCCAGAATGTCCATGGAGATCTCCAAGAGCTGGAGCCCCTCTGCTCTGGAGCCAGGCTGGGGGAGCTGAACGAGTTCAGTTCTGTTCTTCAGTGTTGAGAGAGAGAGCTGAGGGGGTTTTATTATCTTCGAGCAAGTGAGGGGAACAAACTCTTTCCCATCTCCAAAGGGAAAGGCACAGAAATTGTAGATTTATGCTACAACAGGGGGGTTTTTAGTTAAATGTTAGGAAAAGCTTCCTCATGGTGAGGCTGGTTCAAAACCTGAGAGGATTTGGGAGAAGTGTAACTGTCTCTGGAGGAAGGAAACCTGGAAAAACATTACCACGGCCATTAAATATCATCAGGATGGTTTAGGCAGAACTTACAGCTGATTCCAGTACCTATTCAATCATTTCTCTATGGAGAAAGCAGGGACAGGAGCAGAGACAAAACCCTGTTTCCAAGAGGCATGGGAAAGAAGATGAACTTAAAACAAGCTCAGGAGAGACATGAGATTAATTCCTTGCCCTGCTGTAGAATTCCTGGGTTTTAGCCTTTCCTTGCCTTGACCTCCTGCCCATGGGAATGGTATTGTTATTTAGTATTATTCATTTTTATGCTAGTAAATGCTTTGCCTGTTAAATAAACAGTTTTTTTTCCCACTTTTCTCTGAAGAAATCTTTCCCCAAACCAACTGGGGGAAGGACTACTTAGCTTTGCTTTCTAGAGGACCCAAATTCAGAGGCTTCCTACAAAATTTGCCCATAGTTTGATCCTGAATAAGCTTTTCCTTATGCTTAAGTGGAATTTCCCCTGCTCTGGGTCGAGCCTGTTGCCTCTTGTCCTGTCAGAGAGCATCACTGAGAAGAATCTGGCTCCATCTTCTTTCCTCCCCACACATCAGGAATTTGCAGGAATTAATAACCCCCCCAGAGTTTTCTCTTAATGAGGCTGAGCAACCCCAGCATTTTCAGCAGAGGATTAATCTTACCTAACATGTAAAAATCACATTTCAAATCTAAACCTGTCACCCGGGAGCCCTTTTCTAGGAGAACAAAAGGCACCAGTGGCCCAGAATTCAGCTCCCTGGCCCTGCACATCTCAGGTGTGATCCAGTTCCCACACACAGCTGCCAAATACCATTTGGGATGGCATCTGAGACATTTTTAAGGGACTGGCAGGTGTCACAGAGCATTTATGAGGGACCAGCATCCTCCTGAAATGGTAGCTGGAGGCCAGGAGAGATATCTGGGGGGTCCAGAATGGATTTAGGAGGGCAGAGCCTGCCCTAGGATCAGCGTTCCTGTTGAGGGAGGGTTCAGCCCAGCTGGGTCCTGTGTGGAAGCCTGGCTTAGCTGGAGGTCTCCCAAAGCTGGAGTGAAGGTCCCAGTGCCACTGGGGAGACCAGGAGTGCCACATCAAACCCTCACCTCACCCATCAGGTGTTTCTCCTCCCCAGCCTGGCTGCTTGGGATCAGCTGAACCCCAAGCCCCGTGGCCCAGCAGTCCTTTGGGGAGCTTGAAAACAAAAACAACCCAGAAAAGGCTTAAATTATTCCAGGGGCTCCACCAGCCTATGCAAAACTTGCTGAGGGAAGGTGTCAATTCACACTTGGACACTGCAGAGCTGAGCTAAAGCGCAGTGGGAGCTGAGGTGGCTGAAATTTGTGTGTGTTAGCAAAGAGAAGGTGTGGTTTGCCTTTTCATTTTGCCTGCTGGTTATGTCTGTACAGAGGGGATATGAAAGGTCTCAGGGTGCTGGTGCCTTCCCCTCTCTCTGCTCTGCAGCAGCTGGGGAGGGCTGGGACAGGTTTTATGTGGCCAAAGTAAATGAGGTGCTTGTTTTCCTTGTGGGTTCCTGCCAGGAGAGAAGCAAATGCCCACGACAGCCAACAGGGAAAACCTGCTCCTTCCCCTCCTGTCAAACACAGAGACTTGTCATCCCAGCTCTTGGAGGAAAGGCAGCCAGAGCTGTGAAACTGGGTGTGAGGAGGAAGCAAATTTAACCCTGGGCGTGGGTGGTGGAGCAGAGCCCTCTTCTTCAGCAAGCTTGACACCAAGCGGCATAAATAATTTTAGTGAAGAAACAAGGTAAGATTTCTCTTGCTGGAGATGTAGAGAGGTTGGAAGAAAAGCAGATGCCTTTCCCTGAAGTATCACAGAGTTATTCAGGTTGGAAAAGAACTTCAAGACCTTGGAGTCCAAGCTGTGACTGATCCTCACTGTGTCACCAGCCCAGAGCGCTGAGTGCCACCTCCAGAGATGGGAACTCCAACACCTCCCTGGGCAGCCCCTTTCAATGCCTCACCACCCCTTAAGTGTGAATTTTCCCTTAAAATCCAATCTAAACCTCCTCTGGCACAGCTTGAGGTGAGTTCCTCTGGTTCTGTCCCTGTCCCCTGGGGTCAGGAAGTTTTAGAGTGAGAAGGTTCCCCCTGGGCCTCCTTTTCTCCAGATTAAACACTCCCAGGAGTGTAAATTGAAGTTATATTGAGTATAGCACAATATTGCTGGTTTTTTCCTTCTGCAGCATCAGCAGCTGGGGATCCTGAGTGGAGCAGGGAGGCTCCTGACCCTCCGTGAAGGAGAATTTCCTTCCTTGGACACCTGGGATGGGGTTCAGCTGTAGCAAAGCAAACTCCCTCCCTGTGTTTCACCTTTCAAGGGACAAGACATTCCTGACATCACACATATCCTGATTTTTCCCTTGCCTTGCCAGTGGTTTTCAGCTCTGGCAGACCTGACAGCATTTTTTTTTGTACCTGACAGTTCAAACAGGCTTTTTTTTTTTTTTTGGGTTTAAATCCATGGAAATGTTTAAGCCTGGGTGTTCTTTGGAGGGGAGATGTTCTAAAGAGCATGGAGATAAATCTCAGTGTCTCTTTTTGATTAGGGTTTCATTGCTAACCCAGGCAGGCTGTGTGGTTTTAAACTTTCACTGAAGTGTCTCATTAAGGAATTAAAACCCTAAATCTCTGCTGGCAACAAAAATCCTGAACCCAACTGCAGGATTTATCCATACATTGCATGTTGGAGGTCACATAAACCATGAAGCATCACACTGGTGTGCAGGAAAAGGTCAGAAAAATCAGTGGCTTTGCTGTGATGTGAGGGGGAGGCAGAATTTAAATTGTCCTGTGCCATTTGATAACTCTACAAATCCATTTGGAAAGGTCTGGCTGTGCTGAGCAGTCCTGGACTGGCCCAGAACATCAGGTACAGGCACACATGGAGCAGGGAAATGTTGGAACCCTGAATACTGAGAATTTTACACTTTCTGTGCTGCCAGGCACTGACCCCCAGGAGAACACTGCACTGACCTGAGGCCATGGAGAAGCTTCCAAAATGGAATGACAGAACTGGGATTGTGGGGGTTGAGTTTGGATAGAAGTGTGTGACATCACAGGGTGGGAAACTCAGAGTTTAAGGGTTTAGAATATAATAATAAATAAAAAGCAAGATTGAGGTTTTAGGGTGGAGGCTGCTCCTTCTTCTCCTTCTTCTCCTTCTTCTCCTTCTTCTCCTTCTTCTCCTTCTTCTCCTTCTTGACCTTCTTCTCCTTCTTCTCCTTCTTCTCCTTCTTCTCCTTCTTCTCCTTCTTGACCTTCTTGACCTTCTTCTCCTTCTTCTCCTTCTTCTTGACCTTCTTCTTCACCTTTGTCTTCACCTTCTTCTTCCCCGTCTCCTCCATGGGTTTGGGTGGTTTTGTGTAATTGGATAAAAAGTCCCCATTGCAGGCATGGGTGTTTGGTTATTGGGTTAAAAGTGAAAATAATTTCAGTGTCATTTCTGAATTGGGCAGTTGATCCTTCAAAGGCCTTGCAGAGAGAGAGATGGGGCTCCATTTTGAGTTTGTCAGAGTGCAGTGCTGCAGGACTCAGGGTTTGTGAGAGTGTGACATGGATAAGAACTGGTAAACATCTGAGTCTGAACATGAAATATCATCTTGAGCACTTCAACCCTGACCTTGACAGAGGCAGAAAAAGAAGTTAAAGAATCAGCATTAGGGAAGGAGCTCTGTTTGTTTCTGTGATGACAAAGAACCTGAGTTAATCCCTCCTCTCTCTGCATTGCCTCTTTGGTCATTTTGTCCTTTTTGGGCCTCTGTTTCCTATGCAAAATGGACATCATAATTTTTTAGAGGCTGAATTGTGTCCCTGGAAGGGCTGCTGTGCCTGTGGAGGGGTGAGGCAGGATTAATTCGGGATATTTTGGCAGAGGTTGCTCTGTGCAGCAAATCCAAAGTGACAGAGCTGCCCACCAAGTCCTGGCTGTGCCTCACCTGTTCCACAGAATTCGCTGGGATCCAGGTGCTGTTTTCTCTCGTGCCATTAGGTGGTGGTGGAGGAAGCAGGACAGACACGATCCACAGAGTTTCAAACCAGGAAAATCAGAAAACTCCTTCAAATTCTCACAAGGGAAATATTTCTTTGCTGTCTGCTCAAATGAATGAAAAACAGATAGGGGAGGGTGATCCCATATGTGAGGGACTGCACAGCAAACCCAGTCCCTGCTCTTGGAGAGGACAGGGAGCACACAAACATCAGGATTTGGGCAGGGGAATCACAGAGTGATTCCCAAAATCTGCAGAGTGAAGCTCTGCAGATTTTCTCCCCGGTGAAAATCTGGGAAGGAAGGTGGGGAGGCAGCACTGGAGGGGGATGAAGGAGGTGTGAGAGCCAGGCAGGGTCCTGGCTGCTTGGTCTGGGGAACAAACCCTTTCCTCTTAAGGGTTGATGTGTGAAAACTCAGACTTGGAGAGGAGCAGGGAGGGGAAAAAAAAAATAAGACAACTCAGAATAAGCAACCGACCACACACACAAAAATCCCTGCTGTGCTCTCCACTGCTTTGATTGACTGTGAGGGGCTGCTTTGGAAAAATAAAAAAAACTATAGAATCATTCTGGCTGGGAAAGTCCCCTGAGATCAGTGAGTCCACACTTAAAATGATGTCTTGTCTTCAATGGGTGGGTACCAGGAGCACCTCAGAGTGAATTTGTCTACTGTGTAAAACATTTGTGTCCTCCTCGGTGCCAGGAATGAGGGACCAGAGCCTGAACACTCCCCTTTTTGCCCCTAAACTCAGCCTGAAGCAGCAGCCAGTATTTGTGTTGCTCTTCACCTCTTGTATGGGTTTCACATCCGTGCTGTGACCCAGGCCTGGATTTCTCTCTCTGGCTGAATGAGGTGCATGGAGGATGAGGAGCTCTGAATCCACGGGCTCCTGCAAAACCCTGAGCTGAAATTGTGCTTTCTGAGCTAAACTGGTGGTGGGTGGGATTGAGCCAGTGTCACAGCCCTGCAGGAGCTCTGCAAGGACAAACCTCCAAGGAAAGGCAGGACCAGGACTGGAGAGAGGAAAACCACAGCAACCAGGATGTGCCACACCCTTACCTGAGCCTTTACCAGTGAAAAACTGAATTAAAGCCTGAAAACTTCAAATGTTTTAATATGAAAAGCTTCTAGTCCTTCAGAGGAGAATTTCCTTTTGGATATTTCCTTTTGGATGCCCTTCTCCAGCTCCCAGCAGGGAATATCCAGTGGGATATCTCTCACATCCTGGGTGCCAGCATGCTGTGTTTTCCTTTTTTTTTTTTATCCCTGCTCAGAGGGTTTTTTTTAATCTTGCTGAGGCAGTAACAGCTTTTTCATGTGAAGGACACAGTCTGGTTTCCAGCCTGCCCTGGGGAGTTGGAAGCTGCTCTCAGAGTGAAGTGCCCTCAGAGCTGGATGATGGCCCTTGAATGCTGAGACCAAACTCAGCTGGATGGACAACCAGAGAGCTGAAAGGAATAAAATACATCATATTCCTGAAAAGAACCTTCAGGATCACCCAGTTCCAAGCCCCTGCCATCTGCAGGGACGTCTTCCACTTGACCAGGCTGCTTGGGTCCCATCCAGCCTGGCCTTGGACACTTTCCTCTGCTCCCTGAGGTGCTGGAAACAGCAGCACTGGGCACTCAGCCTGGAGAAGCTGCTGATTTGGCCAGTCTGAACCTAGAAATGCCCACATTTCATTTAAACTGTTCTTTCTGAGACCTGTGTAATTGCAAGGACTCTTGTGTCCAACCTGGCTCTTGCTTTTCAGAGATGTGGATGTTTCTGCTTGGGGCAGCCTGGACCTTCCTCCCTTAGCTTTATAAAACTTATTTATAGAGACATTTGGTCACACCAGGCTCAAATCCATCTTAATTTCATTTCTGACATAGTTTTCCTGATTTTTCCCCCCAAAAAGGACAAATGGGTTCCTTTGAAAGACCAGCAGCCACCATGCACTGCCGTGGGTGTATTTGTGTTCTGTATTTGAGATTCTGGATTTAATATTTGCCTCAGCAGGGCTTTAGCAAGGCCTGAATTTGCTGACCTTGAGGCTGAGACCCAGCTGTGACCATCACCCCATTTCCCTGAGTACTCCTAGGAGTCTGCATGGCTCAGTGAGCAGAAATGGTGCCACCAGCACAACCAGGGATAAATTCTGTCCCCGTGCTGCTCTGGTGGCCAGAGAAAGCCCAGGAGTCCCATGTTTTATCAGCTGCCACTGGGCTAATCAGGATTTGCTCCCATCTGGAGAACTGGGACCAGTTTGTGGTGCTTTTCCCCAGAGGAAGGACACAAGGAGGCAGCTCAGTCAGGTGCGGCATCTCTGCGCTGAGGAAATTCACCACCCCACTCCTTTTACTTCTTTCCTTCCCTGTTTTGCAGGGAATCTCTTCAGCATGAAACACAATTTACCTGATTTCTTATCAAAAGTTTAAAACGGGAATTCAGGCTGCCCAAAGCCACTAAAGCCCCAATTTTGTGGTCTTACAGAACAAATGACACTGCTCTGGCCCATTGTACATCCTGGCCAGGGACAAAGCTGCTGCACCTAAGTGTGGGCTGTTTAAAGACAATGAAATGTTCTTTGTGGAATAGTTTGTGACTTTAAGATCACCTTAGATGGGTAAGATTAGGGATGCTACCACCAAGGCCAGGTTGTCCCAATCCTGTGAAGGATTTTCTCACATCTGTGAATCATCCTTGTGGTTATCTTCTGAATCTTCTCCTATTTTATTGCTTTTTTTTTTTCTCTAGAAGTCTTTTAAAACCATCTGCACCACTGTCCTCTGTCTGCAAATTGTGTTCTCCAGGCCGTGTAAATGACTTCTCAGAGAGATCTGTGTTCCCTTTGCATGTTTGTAGTGTTTTTTTCCCCTTTCAAGCAAAATAAGAATTAGCCCAGATTGCCAGGATGCGCCTCCTCCTGGTCACCTGGGAGAGCTGGTCTTGGCTTTTCTGGAGGCTGAACTGAGTTTCATCGCCGTGATAATGAATGGCAGCATTTTCACCTCCTTGGGAGCAAACTCAGAAGCTCCCCTTGCCAAAACCAGCCCAAAAGGAGGAGCCTGGTGATTTCACTGGCCTGAAGTACACAGAGAATGCCCAGTTATTTGTACTCTAAACAAACACCTGCCAATTTTCCTTGTGCTGTTAGCCTGCTCTGCAAAAGCCACCTGTCAGATCAAACAGTTTATAAACAGTGACTGTGAAGGAAGGGAATCAAATTCCAGCCTGAACGGGAGCTGTGTGTGCCTTGCTGCTTATTGAGTGTGGGCTCTCTCCCTGCCTGCCCTCAGCAAAGCCAAAATTGTCACTTCTGCACTGCCTGAGAGGGGAAAGAGGAGGAGGAGCTGTCTAAAACTTCGTGCTGATTGACCACAGCGATCATGTCCAGGGTGTCATGGCTTGGAGGCATTCACTGCTGGCAGGGGAAAAGCACTTGTCCTCAGCACTTTTGGTTCTGGAAACGATTTAATCTGTCAGACTTTGCTGCAGACTGTGTGGACTGCTCTACACTGAAGAGGAGGAGGATTTACTCAGCTTTGGAGGCCTGGAGAGAAGCCTGGATTTCAGCTTGTCTGGTTGGGAGTTGTCCTGGGCTGCAAGATGTGCTGGGGGTGTGTGTTCCATTGGCGTCTGATAGAGGTGTTCTCTGTTCTCCCTCTGTTCATGGGGCAGGTTTCTTTATCTCTCCACAGCCAATCCTCCCTCCAGGAGATCTCTGCTGTCCATGGCCACTGAGTGTCCCTGCATGGCTGATCCAATTCCATCATCCCATGGGAGATGCTGCGCCCAGGGCAGGAGCCAAGCATTCCTACCTGGATCCAATCTGAGCCTGGAACAGCACAGCAGCCTTTGCCCCCTGCATTCCCAGAGGAGCAGCTTTCTTCTGCCCTGCATTCCCAGAGGGAGAGCAGGCCCATCTCCAGCAGCCCTGGAGCTGCAGAGGAAAACTGCAGCCTTGTGCAGGATCCCTGCTCCAGCAGAACCACAGCTGGCACTGCAGGAGGGCTGAGCCACCATGGAATGGCACTGCTGCCACCACCCTGACACACAGGGGCTCAGCTCCTCTTCTCACTCTGGCAGTGGTTTGTTTTATTTTTGTACTATTGCATTTATATTTTTAATTCTCCTCTTAAAGACTGTTATTCCTACTCCCATATCTGTGCCTGAGAGCCTTTTAACTTCAAAATCCTAATAATTCAGAGGGAGACGGTTTATATTTTCCATTTCAAGGAGGCCTCCTGCCTTCCTCAGCAGACACCTGTCTTTTCAAACCAAGACAGGAATGTAGAGACCAGAAAATGGCTGAGGGAAGCTCTCTGCAGTGCTCTGCTGATGACATTAAATGGCTGTGGCCAAAAGGTAAATCTTCATTTCTTGGCTTTCTGGAAAGCCCTGTGAGCCACATCACAGGAGGAGCAGCACAAAGGTTTGGTGCTGGGTTCCTTCCCATGACGGGATGCAGGAGTGTAGGGCCAGGAAGATCATTTGTTGTGTCCTCAGGGATCTGATCTATCTCTGCCCCATATTTTTGGGGGGTTCCTTTATACCCATGCTGTGTAAGGAGCTCTGACAAGAATGACAGAATATCCCAGACTGGAAGGGACCCACAAGGACCATCAAGCCCAGCTCCAGCCCCTGCACAGACCCAACCCCAATGAAGCTGCTGCTCCTTCTGCTCCCATACTCAGCCTTCATTTGAGCTTTTTAAAGATTTTCTTGGTCCCATTCAAAAGAGAAGATTCTTCCACTGTCTTTGCTTGGTGGATTCCACCAACTGAGCTGATGTAACCACTCCCCTTGGTACCTTTGAGCTCCTTTCCTTACACTTCTCACCCCTTTTTGTTACAGTGAAACAAGGAAAGGAACAAAAGATGAAGTCAGAAAGCCACTGAAAATCCTGATTTTTGCATTGCTTTAATAGTTCCTGCTAATATTTTATTTATATGGCACCTTTTATGCTGAAGTGTATCCCAAATTCCATAAATAAGTGCAAAGCTGTGCTGACCAAGTCTCAGCTGGGCCAAGGATGAAGCCCCAGGCTCTGTAATTGCAGGCATTTCTCATCAAAATCTCTTTGGTTTTTCTCTCACCTTCATCCTGCAACCAAGCGCTGACAAGGCTGCCTTGAGCAAAGGTGGATCTCTGGCTGGGTCAGTCACAGAATGGTTTGGGATGAAAGAGACCCTAAAAATCCCCCAGTTCCAAGCCCCTTCCATAGTCAGGGAGACCTTCCACTAAAAAAGGTTGCTCAGAGCTCATTGCTTGCCTGAGATAGAGGAAAAAGGCTGAGCTGAACTGAAGGATTGAAGAAAGATGCTGCAGTGAGAAAGAAATGCCTCAATCAACCCTTGGGATTAAATTGTGCCTCTCAGAGTCAGTGGAAGCAGAAGGGACCAAAAAAACCAGGGCTGGCCTCTATGAACAGGCAAAATGAGAAAAAGGGGGGCTGAGAAGATGGGGGAGGTCCCTGAGGATTATTATGTGATGGACAGGCAGAAACATTAACTTCTTCTCTTTATAGATGTAAATTTATCAGCCCCACATCCAGAGAAGAGGAACAGTCTGCCCAGAGCAGCTGTGGCTGCCCCTGGATCCCTGGAAGAGTCCAAGGCCAGGCTGGACAGGCTTGGAGCAGCCTGGGATAGTGGAAGGTGTCCCTGCCCATGGAAGGGGCTTGGAACTGGGGGATTTTTAGGGTCTCTTTCATCCCAAACCATTCTGGGATTTGATGATGTGGGAATTGGGCATTTCCCTCGTTGGGTCATTTTAGGGATCAGTTCCCATGGACCATCCCAGACCCCAGGGATGGAACCACCTCCAAATTGTCACAAAGGGCAAAGGAATGAGAGAGGCTGAGCTGCAGCAGTGAGAGCTTCTCATCTGAAATAATGGTGGATTAGAAATCAAAATGTTATTGCTGCTGTAAAGCTGATACATCCCCCTTGCAGTTTACTCCCTCTTTTAAAGGCTGACATTCACAGCAGCTGGAGTGGTAATAGCAGCAGCTTCCCACTTATTGGGAGCTCTCAGAAGGATCTCAGTGAGCCAAGCAGCCGTGGTTTTTATTAGCACTGATGCTGTGTGTCAGTGGTTGGCCTCTCTTTATGCCAGCATTGACAAGAGTTGGGAGAAAATTGTGTTGTCAAGCGCAAGCCAAGCAGAAATAATGGCACTTGAATTCTTTCTCTGCACCCACAAAGTGACAGCATTTGTGGTCTTTAGCCTCTGTTTCATGTTTATGTGTCACAGGCAAAGCCAAGCCTTGCAATATCCTGAGGTCTCTAGTATGGGTTCAGTTTTGTCCTCTCTAAAGTTGTTTCTGGGGTTAAGAGCTCCTTGTTTGCAGCCTCTTTCCCATGATGTAAAACCTGGCCTCCAAGCCACATCTGGACTGCAGAGATCCCACACAAGTTTCTCTGTCCTGCTCTTCCAGGGAAGTCCCACCGTGTTAGAGAGGCTCGGCTGACGTGCAGCTGCATTTTCCAAGCAGGGATGTTCATGTTTCCTGGCTCTGCTGTGGCTGCAAAGAGGGATTTACTCCAGGCTTCAGGAGCTCAGCACATTTCAGGAGATCTTGATTTACTCCCATGTCCTGCCAAACCTCCCTAAGTGGCCCCGGGGGAATTGTACACTCCACCTGTGCCTCACTTCCCAGTCTATAAAAGAACACGTTCCTCTCAATTTTTCTGTCTAATATTTGGATTTGGAGACTTTTGCAGCAGGAATTGTCTGTTTCTTTGTGCAGCTTGTGCCTGTATCAGTGAGACCTGCTGCAGAGTCTGCAGGCAAGTGTCAGTGCCTGGGGGATCTGCCTGGGGGATCACAGCAGTTCTGGAGGAGCTGCTGGCTCCTTTCAGGAGGAGCTGGTGGCTTTGAGGCCCTTTCCTGACAAAAGGACCCACACCAGCACAGCAGCGTCCCTGGTAATGCTGGGGTGACTTCCAGGAAAACAACCTTCAGGATGAAATTGCAGAGGCCACAGCTGACTTCTTGCCCTAATCAATGACCACAAGAAGCACAGAATTTTTAGTTCTTTTCATTTGTCTTCTCTCCTTATTTAACTTGAAAAACCAAGGTTTTTCAATGAAGCTCTCCTCAGTTTTTCACCCCTTGCTGTCATTCTCTAGAGAATGAACACAGCAGAGCCCTCACTTCAGCTCTAAATATGTTTGAAATCCATCATATCCAAGGTCTAAAACCCTTTTTCTTCTCCAGCTGCCTGGCTGTGTGTCTGCCCAGGCAGCTTGTACCTGCCACTGCATTTGTCTGGTGAGTTAAAGGCCCTCAGCACCACGGATTGTTCATGCCCAGGCAATCAGAGCTCCATCCATCCTGCTGAATGAGGAGAGTTCATCACAGAGGGAGAAGCTTTGCTGCCTGGTGTCAGGTCATTCCTGCCTTGGGGGCTTTCCTTGAGGCAGGGGCAGCACGATTTCTTCACCGGATGTGAGTGCTGAGCACTGGGGTGTCCCCTGGGTGACTCTGGAGTGACAGGGAGGTGCAGCCAAACCTTGATGGGGAGGGAAGACAGGGACCTCTGCACACTGTGCTCCACTCAGGAGGAAGAAAGAGCCTGTGCCCTTCCCATGGGGCTGGGGATGCCCTGGCTGCGCCGTGTCTGGTTAGATTGTCCTGGCTTGTGAGCTGTTCCCTGAGCACCACGTGGAGCTGTGGAGGGGAATCTCCCCCTCTATCCAGGAATGCTGGGACAGGAGAACTTTAAACCAGATCCTCACATGACATTTTGCAGCCATAAAACCACCTAGGTGAGAAGGGAGGGTTTTCCTAAATATGACCATTTATAGGCTGAGTGGTGGCACAAAGAGAGCTTGGCTCTCCCCAGTCAGTGAGGGAAACCCTGGCTGTGTTTCCAGACCATTCCCTGCCTTTGGATTCATGGTTAGCATCAGCTCATCTGTGGATCCATGGAGGCCTTTTTATAAATCCTTACTTTATTCTTTAACTCCATCTAGTCTCTGTTGTAGGTCAGCCTTCACAAGGCACCAGGGATTTATTCAAAGGCCTCCATGGATGCACCTTGGGCAGCACAAGAGCCCAGCCAGGGCTGCACCCAAGATCAACCCAAATGGTCCCAAAATGCACGAGCGCTCCCGGGGTCTCTCCCTTGGCTCAGCTCTGCTCCATTTGCACCTTGCAGTTCATTGTCCCGTTCCAGCTTTAGCCCAGGCACTCCCACCCTGCTTGTTTTTCTCTCTGCAGCCCACGCTGTTTGTGCTCCTGGGCTGAGCTTTGGATCATTTGTCCTTGGTGCCCAGCTGGAGCAGGAATTGTTTTGTCTTCCTGCTCTGTGCAGAGAGCTCAGCATCCCCTGATGTGAACCCAGCCCCACACACTAAAGCAGCACAGAACCTGAAAATATAAAAGCTGAAACCTGAGGCATCATTTTCCCGAAGGATTTTTCAGATGCCTCACCAGGCTCAGAGCTGGGCCAAGGCAGCTCCCAGGAGAGCAGGTGATGGCCAGGGCACAGTACAGCAGTAGAGTCTGTTTGATATTCTCTACAGAAATCAGTCTGAAATCAGTCCCAACCCCAACCTGGTTAATACCTGTGTGTTCCTGTAACAGGGTTGTCCAGTGGCATCCTGTGTTTAGAAGGATTTTTGAGACTTGCTCAATTAATGAGTAAAATCAAAGAATCCCAGAATGGTTTGGGTAGGAAGGGACTTTAAATTTCATCTAATTCCACCCCCCTGCCATGGGCAGGGACACCTTCCACTGTTCCAGGCTGCTCCAGGCCCTGTCCAACCTGGCCTGGGACACTCACAGGGATCCAGGGGCAGCCACAGCTTCTCTGGGCACCCTGTGCCAGCGCATCACCACCCTCACAGGGAAGAATTTCTTCCTCACATCTACTCTAAATCCATCCTCTCTCACTTTAGAGCCATTCCTCCTCATCCTATCACCACAAACCCTTGTAAAATGTCACACCTCAGTCAGCAGCCTGAGATGGAGGAGTGACATTTAAATTTGCACTTCTGGATTCAAAATGATTCATCTCAATCATGCTGCCATCATTAGGGCTCATAAGAATGAGCTACTTTACATGCTCATAGCTACATTCCTGTGCTTGAACAGGCAGAAGGAAGGGGATTAATTAAGGGTATTTAATTACTTTCACTGCCCATTGCACAACATTTGTGCTGGACCCACGGACAAGTTGCCATCCCTCAGCTGAGTGGCAGTGACTTGTCACGGGGGAGCTGCCAGCAGCAGGAAACTGTGGAGCAAGGAGAGAGAGGAAGAGCAACTCACACTGGCCCAAGCCAAGAACACATCCATTAGCCAGGGACTGATGGCTCCTTCCATAGCTTGTCACCCATTAAAATATTGCAGCTATATTGATGCTGATGTACTGCCAGCTGCACTAAAAATAGGCCAAGTGGGCAGCTTTTAGTCCCCCAGGGAAAAAAAAAAAGAAAAAAAGTTTTTGTGCATTTAAAACATTTCACCATGACTCACATTCCTGCTTGGCTTTTCCTTGCCCTCGGATGGAACATTTTGCCAGAGGTGTCTGGTGCACCCTGAAAGCAAAATAAAATTAACAAGCACTGTTCATCAAAGCCCTGTGATGTGAGATCCCATCAGCCACAGAGTCCCAGGAGGCGAGGGAAGCTTGTGAAGGTGTCCTAGGTTACAAGTTGTGGCAGGGGGTGTGTGGTCAATTTCCCATCTGTCAGAGGTGGGGCAGTTATCCTCTGTTCATGGGGCAGGTTTCTTTATCTCTCCCACAGCCAATCCTCCCTCCAGGAGATCTCTGCTGTCCATGGCCACTGAGTGTCCCTGCATGGCTGATCCAATTCCATCATCCCATGGGGAGATGCTGCGCCCAGGGCAGGAGCCAAGCATTCCTGCCTGGATCCAATCTGAGCCTGGAACAGCACAGCAGCCTTTGCCCCCTGCATTCCCAGAGGAGCAGCTTTCTCCTGCCCCGCATTCCCAGAGGGAGAGCAGGCCCATCTCCAGCAGCCCTGGAGCTGCAGAGGAAAACTCCAGCCTTGTGCAGGATCCCTGCTCCAGCAGAACCACAGCTGGCACTGCAGGAGGGCTGAGCCACCATGGAATGGCACTGCTGCCACCACCCTGACCCACAGGGGGTCAATTCAATGTCAGCTCCTGTTCTTACTCTGTTAGTGGTTTTTTTGTACAATTGCATTTTTATTTTTAATTTTCCTCTTAAAGAACTGTTATTCCTACTTCCATATCTTTGCCTGAGAGCCTCTTAATTTCAAAATTATAATAACTCAGAAGCAGGGGGTTTACATTTTCCATTTCAAGAGAAGCTCCTGCCTTCCTTAGCAGTCACCTGTCTCTTCAAACCAAGGCAGAGGGTGTTGTCAGTCTGATACTGAGCAGCTTGGGGACAGCAGGGCCATCGTGGGCTGCTCCTGTGGCTCTGAGAGCGTGACAGGGGCTGGCAGGAGGTTTGGATGGAGGGGGCATCCTGTGGAATTGGCAGCTTGAGCAGCTGGAGTTGATGTGGTGCCTGCTGGGGAGGGTCAGGCTGAGAGAAAGAAGATTTTTATCCTCCTTTCGATCCATTTATTGGCAAAGAAGGAAGTAGAGGGTTCTTGAAATGCACTCACCGTGGAGAATAGTCCTGCAAACGCACAGGAAAGACCTTCTGGTGAGGGAAGGGTTGATTTTGAAGCCAAATCACAGAACCATGGAAGAATCTGGGTTGGAAGGGATCTCGAAAGGTCATCCTGCCCAACACCCTTGCAATGAGCAGGCACATCTTGAAATGAGCAATGTTTCCTTAAGACAAACACAAGAAGTCAGTCAGAACATCAGTGAGGAGCTCATCCTGCTCAGCTCAGGCAGCCCAAGCAGCAGCCTCTGCAACAGGGCCATCATTTCCTCTGCCCATCCTCTTTTACCTACTGAAACAAGAGGGGAACAGCAGTTTTTGTCTAATATCAGATGTTTAAAAGATAACAGACAATTTCAAATTAGTCACCCAGGCTCTTTCTACATCAGACACGGGAAGCAGAAACTTCCAGAGGCCAGCTCATTTTCTGATGACATTTTTAGGCAGTTGTGTGGCATTCAGCCATGAATCAGTAGGTTTATGACCTTCAGATAGAATTAGAAGCAATAAACTGAATATTTTGCAGATCACTGACCACTTACTCTACATCTTTATTTTTAAATTTTCTCCTTTTTTTTTCTTTTCAGAGCAGCAAACACTGTTTTCTCCTCTGCTCCTGAGGTGCTGCTGCAGATCCCTCATTCCTTGGAGACATTTGCCACCTGTACCCTGCTGAATGGTGCCCTGATGTGTCCCAGGAGCTCATTTATTCCCCTCACCAAGCTCTCTGCCTTGTTCATTAACATAATTACTTCCCTGCATTAGCTTACGCCTGTAATAAAATCTCTGCTCCTCCTGTTTGAAGCCACAGAGGTTGAAAGCTCGGTAATAAAAACAATCAGTGACTTAACAAATTACTTTCCCAACAACTATTTGGCTGGTTTGGCACAGCTCCCTTTCCCTGTGCTTTTTCCCACTGTAGAGGCACTAAAAAAAACTCTTTTATTAGTGAGCTCACCTTGGTTGTGATGGCCAAGAGCAGATGTGAGGGAAGAGGAAATTCCCTGCATTGCATGGAATAATATCCATTCCTAAACGCAAGGACAACACTCAGTTCTGGAAATGATGCTAGGAAGAACCAGAAATTGTTTTTTTAAGAAGACTTTTTTTTGTACAATTTTGTAAAATGAGCTCTGTGCTTTGCCTGGGATTGAATTCTCTTTAAGAAACAGCTTCTGTTCAAGTTTATTTTTTGCCCTGCTCTGCCTCTTCCTGCCTTCCATGGGAATTATTTCACAATCTTGCAGTAAGACATCCCAAACACTCTGTCCAGAGGGGTTTGACTGCTGTCTTTAGGAGGACATCACTGATCTGGAGGGGTTGGATGCTAAATGGGCTCGTTAATCCAGACAAAAACACAACAAAGAAAGGAGAAAAACATGAAAACTGAGAGCAGATCACTTAATAGAGCAAACTCTTCAGAGAATTATAGTTTCCTCTGTTTCTTGAAGTTTGTGATCAGCTCTAAACACGTGTTTGGTACCTTTTCACAACATCTGGGATATTTTAAATATGTGTATGGGACAGGAAAGATGCACAAGGTGCTCAGTGCCTGCTGAAGGGGCAGCTGAGCACCCAGTGGAGTCCCATGGCTCACAAATAACATTAAAAACCTGATTTTAGGCAAATAAGCTCTATCCCTGGGCTCTGAAGAGGATTTAGGGAAGAAGCTGGTACTTTTAGGCAAAATCCTTGACCTATTTATGTGTCCTCTTAAAGATGAGGTGAATCGTCCCCTTGGATGATTTCACGTGGGCTCAGGCGCTCAGGGAGAGGCATCCAAACCTCAGGAAAAGCCCAAGGGAAGAGCAGGAATTAACCCCTGACTCTCAAGCCCATCTCCATTGCCTGTCTCTCAAGAGCAGCCGAAACAGAGCCAGAATTTTGTTTTTCTCCTGGCTGGGAAGTCGTGGTGACTCTGTGCCTCAGCTGTGACTCGGCCATTTGTCACCTCCTGTGCCAGGCAGGCAAATTGCCCTGACTCTGCAATCAGGGTAATTAGGGAAAGCAGTGTTTTGAGCTACTGCAACCCTCAGAATAAAACATTTCATTTGAATCAAAGTGCTCTGATCAAAGTTGGAGAATTAAGATAACAAAAGAGCAATTAGGGAAATTTTCCAAATGAACAACTTGTGTGGGTGGAAATAGGTTCTTTCAAAAATGTCATCAAAACATCTGAACTCTTTAAGAATGCTCCTTTTTCTTTTGTTTGGAAATTGCTCATTTAGGAGAACAACACAGGAACACGGGTGTGTCATAGGCTGGTGTCACCTGTTCTTCTCCACTTTTCTTCTCCTGAGAAGGATTATCCCACATCCCAGGGTGATGGGGACAGCTCTGTGACCCAGCTGTGTGACCCAGATCAGGGCCTGACTCCTGAAATGTTCACAGAAATAGCCAGAGCACTTCTAGGGACAAATGACCCTGACCAAGGCAGGAAAAGAAGATGAAGAATCGACAGGAAAAGAGATGAACTTTCAGTGAACGCCTCTGAGCACAGGGTGCAGAGCACAGAGTGGCTCTCATTTTGATGAGTGAAGCTCAGGCTGAAATTGTCCCCTGCAAGGACAGGGACCCAGAGCTGCCACTGCTGGAATGGTGCAGCAGGAAGCAGGTCTTTGGCTGGAATGTGATTCAGCCAAGATCATCTTCTTATGCACCTGAGATGATCTCACAAACCTGTTCCTGAGGTCGGGAAGGAAAAGCACACCTGGAACATCCAGGAAACCCTGGATTCTGTCCTCTGTTCTGTGAGTGGCCTTGGGAAGCCCCAGTTGCTTCAATTGGGGTGATCTGGTGGGATAATCAGGCTCAGATTTCCCAGGAAGATAATTTTCTCCCAAAAAACCTTGACGTTGTGCTTTTCTTGTTGTAGCTGAGCATCCATCCTCAGCACACAGATGTTGGTTTCTCCCTCAGCACCAAGCAGGGGGAGAGGGCCTGATATTCCCTTCAGAGATGAAAAAGGAGGGTTCCTTTCCCCTCGTCCCAGTCCTGTGGTGTGGGGGGACAGTGATGGAAGAGAAGGGTCTGGTCCCTTCACGTGGTGTGGTGGGGAGGGACAGAGACCTGATTCAGGGTGAGGGTTTTATTGTGACTCTGTTGGAGGGGTCCCAGGACGAGGGAAGAGATGAGAACCTTGACTCCATTTTTCAGAAAGCTGATTTATTATATTAAGATACATATTATATTAAAAATGCTGTACTAAAGCTACGCTAAAAGAGTAGAGAGAAAGGATTCATCAGAAGGCTGGAAAGGAATAGAAAGGAATGATAACAAAAGCTTGTGACTCTCAGAGAGTCGACACAGCTGGATCTTTGATTGGTTATTGAGTAAAAACACCTCACATGGACCAATCAAAGATGCACCTGTTGGTAAACAACCTCCAGACCACATTCCACAGCCATCAGAGAGTTATTGTTTACATTTCCTTTCTGAGGCTTCTCAGCTAGAATAGGAGAAAAATCCTAGCAAAGGATTTTCATAAAAATGTCATGGTGACATTTTTATCTTCATTTTGTGCATCTGGAGGTCAGATGAATTCCTGCACCTGGATTCCTCATCCTGGGATCCCTTTCTAACCCACAGCTCTGCCAAAGGCTCTTGGTCAGACTGACCTTTGTGGTATTTTCAGGGTCTCCTGGATGAAGGAAGGAAATGATGAATCTGATTCCATGTTCTTAGAAGGCTGATCTATTATTTTATGATGTTATATTATATAAAAAATACTGTACTAAAACTATATTAAAAATAGAGAAAAGATACAGACAGAAGGCTACAGAAAGAGGGACAATGAAAACCCATCACTCCTTCCAGAGTCCTGACACAGCCTGACCATGACTGGTCATTAAGTTAAAACAATTCACATCTTGGATAAACAATCTCCAACCACATTCCAAAACAGCAAAACACAGCAGAAGCAAATGTGATAATATTGTTTTCCTTTTTCTCTGAGGCTTCTCAGCTTCCCAGGAGAAGAATCCAGGGCAAAGAGGATTTTTCAGAAAATATGATGGTGACAGACCTTGGTTTCTTATTTTAGGGTGAGGTGAATTCCCCTCTGGATGGGACCATTTCTCTCTTGACTGCAGAAGCAAAATAGGGGGGAAATCTCAGGATTAAATATTTGCATTTTAGCCAGAAGGAGGTGTCACCCTCACCTTCCCTGCTGCCATCAGAGCTGCACCTCCCTCAGGCTTTCAGGAGAGCCATAACTGCAGAGAATTTGATCCACAGCACACTGCAGGATCCAAAATACCCACTGCAGCTTTAATCTTTTGTATGCTAATACACGTCTAGACAAACCAGGGCAGCTTGTGCTGAGCTCAGCTCCCTGCTGCTCCTCTGGGATACGGAAAATTACATAAGAGGATTTTACTTTATTTTGTGCTGGAAAGTTTTCTGAATTTTCAACACCAGGCTTTCAACTTGGCAAATGAAAATATGCCTGGAATAGGTGAGGGACCCATCTGAGAGAGACTCTGTCATGATTGATTATGTACAAACACATTCTACATCCACAAAAAATAAAAAGTAAAGCAGCCAAACATAATGAGTGAGCAGTGAGTGCTCACCTACTTTGGGATGGAGGTACAAGGTTCATATTCTTTCTGCCCTCTCCTCCTTTTATCCTTATTTTCCCATTGGTAGAGATAAAACGGGAAAAGAAAAAAGTAAGAGGAAACCAAATGTTCAAGCTGCTGAATAAGCTGCAAGCAGATCCCCTCTGAGACCTCTAATCAGCAAAGGGATTTAATAGTCCCCATCCAGTCCTTCTCTGCCTGCATCACCAGCAGCACATGTCACAGCGATGCATATCAATCCTAAAATGCCCTCCTCTGCTGGGAGTACAGGATGGGCTTATCCATCTTCATCAAAATAAATCAAGAGCCTTTGTAAAGAAGATTTCCAGCCATAGGTCACCACATTGCCTGGAAGCTGCAATTTAGGAAGAAAAATGTGGTGAAACTTCTCTCAGTTACTGATATGGGGGTGTGTGGCAGAGTGTTTAAAGCTGTGGAGTTACACACGGCCTCAAAATGCCTTGAGGGAATGCTGTGTGTTCCCAGAGGAGAGGCAATACAGCCAATCCAGTTACTCTCCTGCTCATTGTATGAGGATTTGGTGAATTTCGCTGGGCCAACGTCACTGTCTTGGTTTGGAAAGACAGGTGCCTGCTAAGGAAGGCAGGAGCCTCCCCTGAAATGGAAAATGTAAACACCCCCACCCCCACATTGGTATAAATTTTTAATTAAGGGGCTCTCAGGCAAAAAATATGGGAGCAGGAATAACAGTTCTTTCATAGGGAAGAAAATAAAAGGATAAAATAAACAATGCAGTAAACTAGAACAACACTGACAGAATCAGAACTCAACCTGACACCCTGTTGGTCGGGGTGTTGGTGGCAGTCCAATTGGAAACGTGGCTGCAGTCCTCCTGGAGTGTCAGGGGTGGTTCTGCTGGAGCAGGAATCCTGTAGAAAAGGGTGTAGTCTTCCTCTGAAGATCCAGTGGAAGAGGCAGCTGTTCCTCTGGGAATGCAGTGGAGGAGCTGTGCTGGTGTTCCAGAACCTCTGATCATATCCAGGTAGGAATGCTTGACTCCTCCCTCTGGGTGGAGCTTCTCCTAATAGGATGCTGTAGTTCTTATCAGTCATGTAGTGAGTGTCCCTGCATGGCTGATCAAATTCCATCGTCCCATGGGGGGATGCTGCGCCCAGGGCAGGAGCCAAGCATTCCGACCTGGATCCAATCTGAGCCTGGAACAGCACAGCAGCCTTTGCCCCCTGCATTCCCAGAGGAGCAGCTTTCTCCTGCCCTGCATTCCCAGAGGGAGAGCAGGCCCATCTCCAGCAGCCCTGGAGCTGCAGAGGAAAACTCCAGCCTTGTGCAGGATCCCTGCTCCAGCAGAACCACAGCTGGCCCTGCAGGAGGGCTGAGCCACCATGGAATGGCACTGCTGCCACCACCCTGACCCACAGGGGCTCAGCTCCTCTTCTGACTCTGGCAGTGGGTTTTGTTTTTTTGGGTTTTTTTTTGTACAATTGCATTTGTTTTTTTAATTTTCCTCTTAACTCTTATTCCTACTCCCATATTTTTTCCTGAGAGCCCCTTAATTTCAAAATTATAATAATTCAGAGGGGGTGGGTTTACATTTTCCATTTCTGGGGAGGCTCCTGCCTTCCTTAGCAGACACCTGTCTTTTCAAACCAAGACAACAGGGCCTTCATTTATCTCTGTTTTCTCAGCAGGAGGGTTGAGGGGAATGTGTAGATACAAAGCTGAGCAGTGTTCTGCAGGTTCTGGGGACAGTTACTATGACAAATGCATGAAGCTTGTTCAGATGGAAGTGCTGCCTGTAGAGATACTGTCACCACGATGGATGAGTGCATTGCCTGATCCTCTTTCCCACTTGTTGTGGAGTGCCAGGATTCTCGGGCTTCCAGTCACAAGGTTTGGGCTTTTTTCCCATATCTGCCGCCCCTTTTTGTCTAGGTTAGCAACCCTGGAGCCGCTCTGAATTTCCCCACATTTCCAGTGGTCACTAAAAATCAAAATCTCAGTGCCAGGTTCGGGATTTTTGGGGGCAGGTGAAGAATGCAAGTAGATGAAAAGATGAAATCTGTACATGCTAAGTGGCACCATGGAGCCAACCTGGTGTCTTGTCCTTCTCAGAAGTTTGCTGTAGGTAAATTTAAATGTGGTTCTGTGAAGGAATTCTTCCCTGTGAGGGTGGGCAGGCCCTGGCACAGGGTGCCCAGAGAAGCTGCCCCTGGATCCCTGGCAGTGTCCAAGGCCAGGCTGGACGGGGCTTGGAGCACCCTGGGATGGTGGAAGATGTCCCAGCCATGGCAGGCAGTGGAACCAGATTCTTAAGGTCCCTTCCAACCCAAACTCCTTGAGGGCTCTATGATTTCCCTCAGTGGATCTGAGTGCAGACTGCGCTAAAATATGCTTGAGAACATTTTAAATTTGCAGCCCAAGTTCAGCCATCGCTGCTGAAAACACCGGGGAAGCAGCAGATGCAGCAGTGGATTTCTCAGGCTTCTGGATCTTACTGCACTCCCCAGATTGATAGAGCAGCACAGAGAGTTCAAGCAATCCCTCAGAGAAAAAAGAGCCTCTCAAACAAACAGGAAAGAAATGAATGTTTGCTTAAAATGCTAAACATATCCTAATTAGTAAATAAAGTGTAATTTAAATAAGGCTTAAGAATTCCTGCCTGACACTGTTATGCCACTTGTGATATTTGTGTAGTAGGAGAGATGAAAAAACCCCACAAAATAGATGAAAATCAATGCAAAAGGAAATAAAGCTTTAGATTAAAAATGGAGATTCAGATTCAGCTCTTGCTTTGAAGATCCTTTGGAATTAGCAGAAAATAAATCTCCCCAAACTTAATGAAATTCAGGTTCCCAAGAGCAGGGATTTTTTTTTTTTTTGCAGGTAGGAGCTTAAGCATGGACACAGCCACAGCAAGAAACCCTCTTTTATTATCACAAATACAAAATGACATTAATTTATTGAAGACAATTGTAGGAACAGCACCCAACCTTCACCTCTGAGCAGCAGATCCCCAGAACTCTTTACAGCACTAACTTATCTCAGTTTGTATAAGCCAGGCTGTTAATCATTTATTTGATTCCATTTTCTGATCTGTGACCAAGGAAAATCTGTGGCTCAGTTTTCCCTGCTGAACCTTTTACCCCTTGCTGAGCCTTTTCTGCTGACACTATTGAAGTCAAGTGGAGGTGCCTATTTCCTCTTATTTGCTCTCCAGTGGGTGTTGCTCTCTGAAGCTCGGGTGCATTAATAAATGTACTGCCAATCTTAATATACCCCATGCTGGTCATGGGGCAGAGCATGGCCTTGGTGAGAGCTTCTCCTCCACAGACAACATAAATTCAATTTATATCTCTCCAGGTAAATTTTTGCCCCTCGTTGCTGGGAGGAAAATCAGAATCCTTATTGTCTTAGGTTACAAGTTGTGGCTGGGGGTGTGTGTTCAATTTCCCATCTGTCAGAGCTGGGGCAGTTTTCTCTGTTCATGGGGCAGTTTCTTTATCTCTCCCACAGCCAATCCTCCCTCCAGGAGATCTCTGCTGTCCATGGCCACTGAGTGTCCCTGCATGGCTGATCAAATTCCATCATCCCATGGGAGATGCTGCGCCCAGGGCAGGAGCCAAGCATTCCTACCTGGATCCAATCTGAGCCTGGAACAGCACAGCAGCCTTTGCCCCCTGCATTCCCAGAGGAGCAGCTTTCTCCTGCCCTGCATTCCCAGAGGAAGAGCAGGCCCATCTCCAGCAGCCCTGGAGCTCCAGAGGAAAACTCCAGCCTTGTCCAGGATCCCTGCTCCAGCAGAAGCACAGCTGGCACTGCAGGAGGGCTGAGCCACCATGGAATGGCACTGCTGCCACCATTGCTCCTCTTCTTACTCTGGCAGTGGTTTTGGGTTTTTTTGGTACTATTGCATTTATATTTTTAATTTTCCTCTTAAAGAACTGTTATTCCTACTCCCATAGTTTTGGGAGTTTTTTGCCTGAGAGCCCCTTAATTTCAAAATTATAATAATTCAGAGGAAGGGGGTTTACATTCTCTGTTTCACGGGAGGCTCCTGCCTTCCTTAGCAGACACCTGTCTGTTCAAACCAAGGCACTGATGGTTATCGGAAAGAGTCCATGCTGGAAGGAGTGATTGGGTGTGAACTGAAAAAGGGGAAATTTAGGGTAAATATTAGAAAGAAATTCTTCACTGTGAGGGTGGTGAGGCCTTAGCAGAGGTTGCCCAGAGAAGTTATGGGTGTTCCACCCCTGGAAGTGTCCAAGCCCAGTTTGGACGGGGCTTAGAGCAACCTGGGATAGTGGATGGTGCCCTGTAGGTTAAAACTGAATTAAATTCTCTCCCAATCCATACCATTCCATTCAGTAACTTCTTGACTGAAGGTCTCCAAGGGCTATGCAGTGCTTTCATCCATGGATTCTCAGGCCTGTGGGAGGCACTCCTGAAGGTTTCTCCCACACCTGCACTTCCCAATCTGTGTGCAACAAATTGCTGTGACACCATTCTGACAGCGTGGCACTTGTTCTGTGACACCACATGAGCCTGCACGGGCCCAGGGGGACACCACAGGCTGGGCAGGACTGGCAGGATGGGAAGGAGGAGCACATCCAGCCCTGGATTCGTGAGCTGTCCTTTATTTGGGCCAGGTCTCCTCCCCAAGGGGTCCCTGCTGTCTCAGGTGATGCTTGGTGCTGCAGTGGGAAGAGAAGCACTGAACAAACCACAGGGGGTCCTAAATTAACTTCTCCCACATCATTTCCAGGGTTTTTTCTCTTCCTGTTTCAGTCCACGTTGGACTCCACATCTTAAGAGTTTTATTATTTATGAGTTGCTATTAGCTGAAGGGAAGCAGATCATGTTTTATTGATGTTCTTTCAGATTGAACACAGGCTGGATGGCTCTTGGAGCATTTCCAATCCCTCCACTTTGTCAGGGATTGCAAGGCTCATACCAGCCCTCCCCACTGCAGAAAATCCTGCAGATTTCCAGAGTTTTAGCTGGAAGTTACTATCAAGACATTTGCTTTTTAAGAAAAAAAATCCAAAATACACAAAAACAAAAAACATTTTTCCCTCTTTTTTTTTAATAGAATCTGATAAATATACAGACATAAAAAAGGAAGATTAAAAAATGACAAAAATAAGTGACCTCAATTTGTCACAGATCATTTTTACTCCCCATTTTTTGTGTGTGTGCTGTTACACCACTGTGATTTTTGACTTTGCATGTCCAATGGATTACTCCCCTGCTTTTAATCAAGGGAACAATTGGCAAATCAGGAGAAAACAGCACTGGGAGATGCTCCAGGGCATTTTGGGCTTTAAGAACATTTTGTAAAAGCAGTTGTAAACTCAGGTACTTGCCTTGTACCTTGTCTTCATAAAAGTGGGGCTGCTGCTCTGGCCGTGTTAAGCAATAATGGTGAAATGTGTAGCAAAACAGCTCCAAAATATTCCAACTGCTCCAGTTTCGTTGAGGCTGCTGCATGGCTGATACACAGAATTACAGGCATATATTTTGTGCTTATTAACATGCAAAAAGCAGCAGCTTCTGCTCTATTCCTTGGGATCTTGCTCTCCAAAACCAACAAACTGCACACGGCTGCAGTGGGAAGCTCCAGGCTCCCGGAATTCCCAGGCAGGAGCAGCAGGATCCCATGGCTCACAGGGAATTCCTGTGCTGCAGATGCTGTCCTTAGGGACAGGCACTGCTTGCAAACCCACAGTTCTAAGGGGGGAATAAATCCCATTTCCTGGGAAATTTGCAGCATCGGGAGCTGCCTTCCTGGTAATTTTTTTTGCAGACTGACAGCAGAAGTCAAGCATGCAGATGGTGTACCTGTGGTGCCCGAGATTTGGCAGGACAAGAGAGGAGAATTATCCATCCCAGGGCTGGATAATTCCCAGTGGCAGGATGTGTGGGATGGGCCTAGGACAGTGGGCACCTACAGGGTTTTGGAATTTCACCTCTGAACAAGTGAAGAATCTGGCCAAAATTATTATCCTGGAATAATAGAAGGGGGAACCCCATTAATGTATTTTTACCTGAGGTATGGTTTTGCTGTGCCTCGTCCCAGCCCTGCTTTTTATGGAGTCAAGGTGGGATTGCTCAGCATCAGTTCAGCTTTAGGGAGGGTCCCCAAAGTCTTTGCAGTGTGTGGATGAGAGAATAAGAGCTGTGGGCAGCAGATTTTTGCTCAGGGTTGATCCCTGGAGAAGGTGACAAAATTCTGGGCAGGTCCTGATGCTTTGTGAAGACTGACCTAGAACAGAGACTGGACAGAGCTAAAGAATAAAGCAGGGATTTATTCAAAGGCCTCCATGGATGCACCTTGGGCAGCACAAGAGCCCAGCCAGGGCTGCAGCCAAGATCAACCCAAATGGTCCCAAAATGCACGAGCGCTCCCGGGGTCTCTGCCTTGGCTCAGCTCTGCTCCATTTGCACCTTGCAGTTCATTGTCCCGTTCCAGCTTTAGCCCAGGCACTCCCACCCTGCTTGTTTTTCTCTCTGCAGCCCACGCTGTTTGTGCTCCTGGGCTGAGCTTTGGATCATTTGTCCTTGGTGCCCAGCTGGAGCAGGAATTGTTTTGTCTCCCTGCTCTGTGCAGAGAGCTCAGCATCCCCTGATGTGAACCCAGCCCCACACACTAAAGCAGCACAGAACCTGAAAAATATAAAAGCTGAAACCTGAGGCATCATTTCCCACCAGCCTGGAGCAGCTGGAGGTCAGTGTTAGAGGGAGTGGAGAGGTGGTGGGAGCTGCAGTGAGTATAGCCAGACATCAAACCTTCATCCTGAAGCTCTGCCTGACCCAAAAATATCAGCTCTGTGGGGCAAAACAGATAAAAAATGTCTCCATCCAGAGCCTGGCCTCATCCTGGGCACAGCTCCAGCTTAAGGAACTTGTTCAGGAAGCTGGGAATGTCTCAGGAGGGCTGGTGTTTCCAATCCAAGCTTCTCCTCTTTTCTCCTGCAAGGACAAAGCTTTCTGGTCCCTGCTGCTTGCAGGTCTGTCCAGTCTGAGGTGCTGAAGGAGAACTGGCCTGACCCTGGCCCTCAGGGAGGGTGGCGCTTCAGTCTGGTCCCTGGGCCATGGGAGCCACAGCTGAGCTGCCCATGGTGCCAGCAGTGCTGGGAAGGGTGCAGAGGGGCTTGAGAAAGGGGGACTGAATCACAGATGGAATGAATCCACAAATTGAATGATTTGGGATGGAAAGAATCTTAAAGCCCATCCAGTCCCACCCCCTACCATGGGCAGGGACACCTTCCACTATCCCAGGCTGCTCCAAGCCCCATCCAGCCTGGCCTTGGACACTTCCAGGGATCCAGGGGCAGCCACAGCTTCTCTGGGCACCTGTGCCAGGGCCTCCCCACCCTCATAGGGAATTTCTCTCCCCAGTATCCCACCTAAATCTGCTTCCTTCAGCTTAAATTCATTGTGGTTAAAACTGTGCATGGTGCTTGCAGCTCCTCTCTCTCCCTATGGCCACCTGTGCTTCATCCCAAAAACACCTCTTGGAAGACACATCCTGTGGGGATCTTCTAATCTCAGGTCAGGAGGGTTTCACGCTCACTGCTGAGAAACCAGCTCTGGGATTGGAGAAATAACCAACCTGACCCACTCCCTGACAATTTCTGTGGCTCCTTAAGCTCCGTGTGCCTCCAGGAGGTCCCTTCCTAGAAAGACTTTGCAGCTCTAACCCAAGGCTCCTCTGACACTCTCCAGTTCAGGGAAGGTTGATCTCCAGGAGGGGAGCCTGCCTTTGTGCTGAGCTGTGGAGAAAATCCCTGGCTTTGTTTAAAGCTGGAGTTTGTATGAAGTGAGCCCAGCTCTGGGATTTTCCCAAACACACCCAGCACTCTCTTTGACTTTGATCAGCAAAGCAAAGTCATCTCAGGAGGGCATTTATTATTTTTTTTATCTTGGGTTAGGGCTCAAATGTCTTTGGTGGGCATTTTCAAAAGCTGCCCTGGCCCCAGCTGCTGTGCAGATAACAACGAGCTGCTCTTTGAAGCTGGGATCTGTGTGCCTGGTGTGTTAGGCCTTTGCAGCACTGAGCATCCTTGCTTTGGGACCAAGGACCTCTCTGCCTCTGTTAAATTTCCTGTCAGACATGAAGCTGTATCCCTCTGACTGGAAACAAGAGAGACTGAACAGCTTGGACAAGGAAAGTCCACAAAAAGGAAGAGGAAACTGGGGCTTGTTATTTTGTGTCTTGATTTTGGCTAGGACAGAGTTAATTTTCTCCCTAGCAGTTGGTACAGAGTTGTGTTTTGGATTTAGAATGAGGAGAATGTTGATACCAGACTGATTTTCACTTCTTTTCACTGATAGTTGCTGAACTATGCTCACCATAAGTCAAGGAATTTTCAGCATCCACCAGGGAGGACAAGAAGCCATTAGAACATATTTGTTGTAAATATTCATTATATTAGTTGAAAAATTGCTGGTCCCCAAGTTTATTAGCTTGCTCTCAGAGGTGGTGTGCTGGATCTTGGAGCTGTGCTGCGTGACACTTGCAGGGTGTGTTCCCTGTCGTGCTGTTTGTCACCTGTGGGAAGTGGGATAAGGTTATCCCATTGTTGACTTTGTAGCACTGACAGGATGGAATTGCTGGTTGTGGAAATAATCTGCTGTTTGTGCTCATTATTCCCCTCCAGACTTTGTGAGCCATCTGTTGGCAATTACTGATTGTTATAACTTTTATCTTTTCCTTTCAGAGACTCAATCCATGGGGGTGACACCTCCCTTTGTCCTCCCCTTCTCCTCCAGGCTAACAACAAATTTTGAATATCCTTGGGATGTTCAAACCATCATGTTCCCATTGCTGTAACTTCTGAATGTGATCCAGGCCTTCAGCTTGAACAACCATTTCAGAATTCCAGGCAGAGATCTGCCCCAGGGCTGGGATGTGTGGCAGGATGGGCCTTGGACAGTGGGCACCTCTGGTGTTTTGGAATTTCACCTCTGAACGAGCGCAGAATCTGGCCAAAACTATCATCCTGGAAGAATAGAAAGGGGAACCCCATTAATGTCTTTTTACCTGAGGTATTTTGCTGTGTCTCCCTGGGGTGGGATAAATGGCCAGGCTTCATGTTTGAATAATTTTAAGGTTCTGCTGAGCTCTTACCAGGAGAAGCTGTGACCTGCTTCTCCACTCCTCCTTCCAAACAATGTCTGGTTTTCTGGAGCCCTTTTCCCACTTGTTCTTTCTCCACAGATGGAGCTGGATTGAGAAAAAACATCTCCTGGATGCCCTTTATCCATTCCTGATGGTGCAGGCCATCCCAAACATCTCCTGGATGCCCTTTATCCATTCCGAATGGTGCAGGCCATCCCAAACCTCTCCTGGATGCCCTTTATCCATTCCTGATGGTGCAGGCCATCCCAAACATCTCCTGCATGGTCTTTATCCATTCCTGATGGTGCAGGCCATCCCAGACATCTCCTGGATGCCCTTTATCCATTCCTGATGGTGCAGGCCATCCCAGACATCTCCTGGATGCCCTTTATCCATTCCTGATGGTGCAGGCCATCCCAAACCTCTCCTGGATGCCCTTTATCCATTCCTGATGGTGCAGGCCATCCCAAACCTCTCCTGGATGACTTTTATCCATTCCTGATGGTGCAGGCCATCCCTTCATCCTGCCAGAACTCATCCAGACCATCCTGTAGTAGTTCTGTGGGACCAATGCCACCCCTGTATTTGTGGGGTAGCACCACATAGGATTTTGGTCCTTTGTAACTGGAAAGAAGGAAAAGTGTGAGCATTGTGTGAAGAGCTCCATGTTCAAGTGTGGCCCCTAGAAATGTCCATCATCCCCATCTGAAAATGCTTCAGTTCTGAAAATCCAGGCATAAACCCCTGCAGGCATCAACCAGCACAGCTCCAGAGGTTCCTCTCTGAGGTTCTTAATGATGCCACCACACTTTTCCTAAAGGAGGTGCTCCAGTTTCAGTTTTGGAGAAGATGAAGGGTGTGAAGAGTGGATGCATGTGGCAGAGGAAAATCATAGAATTGTGGAGTTGGAAAGGAACTTTCAGATCATCTTGTTCCAAATCCATGCAGGGAAACCTTCCACCATCCCAGGCTGCTCCAAGCCCTGTCCAGCCTGGCCTTGGACACTTCCAGGGATCCAGGGGCAGCCACAGCTTCTGTGGGCACCCTGTGCCAGGGCCTCAGGGAAGAATTTCTTCCTAGTATCTCATCCAAACCTGCCTTCCTTCAGCTTAAAGTCATTTCCCTTGTCCTGTCACTCCACACCCTTGTAAAATGTCCTCCAACACTGCTACCTTGATGAGGTTAATAACTTATTTGTGATCCTTCAGCCTTGCAAAAAGGGCAAAATTATTTTTTTCTACCAGCCGGATATTGGAAGATTTCGAACAAATCCTCATAAATCATTAATGCTGGTAAAGAACTCTACTCGAGCACTCTTAAAGCTGCGAGGAGCTGAGCTGGGTCCTCCTTCTCTTTGAGATTCTCTGCTCTTCCTGTGCCAGAGCTGCAGGCAAAGCACCGTGCATTGCTTATTCTGAGCATCTGGGAGTGTGACCCAGTTACTGCACAGGATCTGTCAGTGGAGAGCAGCACAGAGCTCAGACCTGCCTGCAGCTCATTGGTATTTCCTTTGTAACTTCCTAACGAGGTGGGCAGAGGGGGAATATGTTGAAGAATATATTGAAAAAAAAAAAGTATTTCAGCAGCTTGCAGTAGTTTTAATTTCAAGCCTGGCCAGGGTCCTTTCTGCCTGCACTTTGGGGCTGAACTTGTAAAACCCAAAAAATATCCATCTCTATAACTATCCACACTCGTGTGTGTGCATAGAAAAAGACAGGAATACATCTGGAAAATCTGTCAAGCTCAGAGTGCCAGCATATAATTAACAAAGCAATCAATCTGGAACATAACAGACTGAGCTGCTCTTACTGTCAGTGAAGAGAGCTATTTAACCTTTTCTGGGCCAGAAAAGTAGTGGATATTTATATATCTATCTGTATCTATATCTATATCATCTATATCTATATCTATATCTATATCTATATCTATCTATATCTAATCTATATCTCTATATCTCTATATCTATATCTATATCATCTATCTATATCTATATATACTTGTGATCCTTCAGCCTTGCAAAAAAGGGCAAATTTATTTTTTCTACCAGCCAGATATTGGAGGATTTCAAACAAATCCTCATAAATCTATGTATAAATATAAATATAAATATCATCTATCTATATCTATATATACTTGTGATCCTTCAGCCTTGCAAAAAAGGGCAAATTTATTTTTTCTACCAGCCAGATATTGGAGGATTTCAAACAAATCCTCATAAATCTATGTATAAATATAAATATAAATCTATGTATAAATATAAATATAAATATATAATGTATATTATAAAAATATATAATTAAATTATTATCTATATTTATATATAAAATATTTCCAGTGGTGGAAATATCTACTGACAAGGGGATTAGGGGATTTGTACTAAGGAAGGGATGAATTTTAACCCCAGGCTGGAGAAACCAGGTCTGGGACGAGCCAGGAGCTGTCAATTCCCATAATGTTGATGTCAACGCTGTGCACAACTGGTTTCTCCTGCTGGATTTGAACTGTCAGGGCCAGGGTGCACCATCAAGGGGGATTTGATGATCTGCTGTTTGGAAAGAGGATGGGGTGACAGTTTATCCACCAACCCCTTGGCTTTGTACTCCAGAGGGGATTTGCTCATGGAAAAGGTCCTGGAGATGAGGGTTGAGCAGCTGAATGTGAGCCCAGGTGTGCCCAGGTAGCCAAGAAGGACACCTGGCTTGGATGACCAACAGGGCCAGGGCAGGGATTGTCCCTCTGTGCTGGGCACTGGTGGGGCTTGGAGCAGCCTGGGATAGTGGGAGGTGTCCCTGCCCATGGCACGGGGTGGGATTGAGGGGATCTTTATGATCCTTTCCTACTCAAACCACTCTGGGATTCTGTGATTTATCCAGGATTTCTGTCCGGTTTGGGTAACCCACAGAGAGGAGCTGATAATTCTGCATTTGTATGGGTGGCTATTGGTTTCTCTGGGTCAGGATTGAAGGCACTTGAGACAGTAGTTCATGTTCAGACTCAGGTGTTGATTATTTCTTATCAGCCTCACAACCATGAGTTCAGCAGCTTTTCATTAGAAGGCACAAAATGGCCAACAATCTCTTGTTCCAAGGTCTTTTAAGCCTAAACTATCCGATTAAGAGCTGACACCAAGATTATTTTCCATTTTAACCCAAGAACTGATCCCACAGAGCAATGTGGACTTTTCTGCCCAATTACAAAACATCACCCAAACCCATGGAGAAGAAGGAAGAAGAAGGTGAAGAAGAAGGTGAAGAAGAAGGACCAGCCTCCACCCTAAAACCTCAATCTTGCTTCATATTTATTTCTATACTCTAAAATCCCAAACTCTGTCACCCTGTGATACCACACACTTCTATTCAAACTCCACCCCCACAATCCCAGTTCTGTCATTCCATTTTGGAGCCTTCTCCACGGCCTCAGGTCAATGCAGTGTTCTCTTGTGGGTCTGTGCCTTTAAGCACAGAAAGTTTAAAATTCTCAGCATCCAGGGTTCCAACAGATGGTGTTAATTAATCGTGTCCTCCCTGGAAGGATCAAAAAAGACACAACAAGGTGCAAGGAGCACAGCCCAGGGGAATTTCTGCCTCTCAGAGGAGACACCACCCCAGAGATTGGATTTGTAACAGCCATTGCCACCAAAGAGCCACTTCTCAGAAGGAAAATGAGCATTTGGCTGAGTTCTCCCTCAAAAAAATTACACCAAGGAGCATGAGAGTCTTGACACAGACTTCTGGCTGCTGCAACTTTTGCTGCAGTTCGGAAATTCTCACTGCTAAATAGAGATAATATTGAAAACACTTTCCTGTGTAAATGTCAAGATTTTAGTGATTTATTTCTGTGGACTGTATCTGTGCTCCATTTCCAGTTTTGAATCATCGAGTTTGCTCAGAAAAACTCCTTTCCTCTTCTGGATGCTGGATCTTAAAGAAAAATGTCGCCTCTGCAAATATTTCTGGGCAGGGAAGAGTGTAATGAAAAACTGGGAAACATTTTACAGTTAAAACTTCTTTTTTTTTTCCATGGGAGACATACAGATTTAGAGGCCAGAAGGTTTGTTCTTCTGGTTTAATAATAAAACAGAATGTTTATTACCAGTATTTTAAATTCATTTGTGTAGAAATGGGACAAACAGCAATTTTGAGATGTGCTTGTATTGCCTCTTTTCCTACTTTTCAGAATTTGATCTTTCACCTTGTGGATTTGAATGGAATTTTGAATTTGTAATGCAAAAAGCCCTTTACTACAGAATCCCTTAAAGAAAACATTTGAAGCTGAGACTGAGATTATTATTTACCTCCAAACTATACTTTTGCACCATTTATTACTTAGTGTTCTATTTTTTTTTAAAGAATGGGATTTGTTTTATCCTGAAATGATTTTTTTCTGTCTGATTTATGCACAAGCTGAGAAAACAATGCTCTTGGAGCTCTATTAATAAGTGCAGTGAGAGGCCGTGGGCTGCAGCTGATGAAAAGCTACAGCACAAGTACAAATCCATATTACTCTATATATTTATTAAATAAAAGGGGTGTTTTTTACCCTCCTTTGACTTGTGCTGCTGCATTTACATGGGAAAGTGGAATATTTTTCTTTAGGTGCTGGAAACTTCTGTTTGAAGACACAACCATAAACTTGCTTTTCCCTGCTGAAAACTGAATTTCCTCCTGCTGAAATTAAGAGGAAAAATAAGTCTGGGAGGAGTTTTGCCTGCCAAAGATACGTGCAAACTTTTTTTTAAGGTTCTGTGTGAAGGGATTTTAGGACATTATATGGAATTTTGCTGATATCACTGTATTTGTAGCTGAGTTTGAAATATTTGGTGGTTTTTTAGTCACAATGCCAGCATGGGCAAAACCCTAATTTGGGCCAGCTGGGCGTGTTCATTTTCCTGATGGGCACCAGGGACATCCTTTAGGGGAACAGGAAATGGTCCCTGTCCCATGGTGGCTCCTGAGGACACCTGGGCAAGGACTGGAAAGGTGCTGGTGGGAGGCCAAAACTGTAACAAAAGCTTTTCTAAGGGCCTAAAGAGTTTGGGTGAGCGTGGGACAGTGTTTGGTTGCTGGTGAAGAGGTTTCTGGAGAGTTTCCTCTTTTGTTTTTCTCAGGTCAGACATCTCCAATGCACCAACCTCCTCTGGAAAGCTTTGTAGCTTGGAAAAGAAGGATTTGCTTCTAGTGACAGCACAGACCATATTTTGGAGAGCTCTGGTGTTAACCCCCTTTTTCAGAGTGTATATTTAATGTGAATGCCAAATTAAATAATTCTTAATTTCTTCTGGAAATTAAATAAAATAAAATAATTGTTTTGTTTTCTCGTGTCCTTTAAGACTTCCAGAACAATTACCTAGAGGCATCCAAAACATCCAAGGGAGGATGGAAGTTGTGATGAAGATTCAGTGAGAGACCTGTGTCATTCTGGAGCCACATCTGGAGCCTGGCGAGGTACCTGGAAACCTCCCAAAAGGCAACAGAGTTTTCTGTGTGGTCACCTGAAAAGTTGTTTCTCAAAAGTCTCTCAAGAGAAAAAATGGCCTCAAGATGGCTGGATGGCCGGGCCCACAGTGTGGTGGTGAATGGTGCTGCATCCAGCTGGTGGCCAGTCACCAGTGGTGTCCCTCAGGGCTCTGTGCTGGGGCCAGCTCTGTTAAATATCTTTATTGATGACATGGATGAGGGGATTGAGTCTGTCATTAGTAAATCTGCAGACAACACTAAGCTGGGAGTGTGTGTCAACCTGTTGGAAGGCAGGATGGCCCTGCAGGGAAACCTGGAATGGTTGGATGGATGGGCAGAGTCCAATAAGATGAAGTTCAATAAATCCAAGTGCCCAGCCCTGCATTTTGGCCGCAGTAACCCCTGCAGTGCTCTGGGCTGGGGATGCTGTGGCTGGACAGTGCCCAGGCACAAAGGGGCCTGACGGGCAGCAGCTGCACACGAGCCAGCAGTGGTGGCCAAGAAGGCCGATGGCTCCTGGCCTGTGTCAGCAACGGCGTGGCCGCAGCAGCAGGGAGGTCACTCTGCCCCTGCCCTGGGCACTGTGGGGTCACTCCTCGAGTGCTGTGCCCAGCTCTGGCCCCTCAGCTTGGGAAGGACGTTGAGACGCTCGAGCGCGGCCAGAGGAGGCAACGAGGCTGGAGAGGGGCTGGGAACACAAACCCTGAGAGCAACCACTGAGGGAGCTGGGAGTGCTCAGCCTGGAGAAAAGGAGACTCAGGGCTGCCCTCATTGCTCTCTGCAGCTCCTGAAAGGTGCCTGTGCTCAGCTGGGGCTGGGCTCTTTCTCCAGGCAGCGCTGACACAACCAGAGCACACAGCCTCGAGCTGCACCAAGGCAAATACAGGCTGGAGAGCAGGGAAAAGCTTTTCCCAGAAAGAGTGATAAAGTTCTGGAATGGCTGCCCGGGGAGGTGCTGGAGTCACCGTCCCTGGGTGTGTTTGACAAAGCCTGAATGTGGCACTGGGTGCCAGGGTTGAGTTGAGGTGTTGGGGCTGGGTTGGACTCGATGACCTTGAAGGTCTCTTCCAACCTGGCCATTGTTTGAATTCTGTGAAGATGTGCCTGGGAAGGTTTAGGTTGGATATTTAGGAAAAAGTCTTCACAGAAAGGGTGGTCAGGCATTGGAACAGGCTGCCCAGGGAAGTGGTGCATTTGCCATCCCTGGAGGGATTTAGAAGATTCAGAAATTTGGAACCTGAGGATGTGATTTAGGGGTGAACATGGTGATGGTTCTGGCTTGATTCTTGGGCTAGATAAGGTCTTTTCCAACCTTAAGGATTCCATGATTCCAAAGTGGTGGCCATGCCCATGAGGATGCTGCCTGCAGGTGAGACTCAGGTGTTAATTAAAACCCTCCCAGGTTTCCCAAGGCTTGGAAGGCTGACCTGTCAAACCATCAATGGATTAACTCTGAGAATTATTTCCAATAGGGCTGATTCCCTGAATTCAAGGAGCAAGAGATTGCTCTGCACCTTTTCTCCTAACAAAAAAATCACTTGCAAAATTCAGCTTAATTCCACAGCAGCTGGATTGGTTATTTCATCACAAAAGAATCATGACAATGCATAATCACGGAGAGCAGGATATTTATAAAGACATAAAAAATGAGACCTTTTTCAGTGAATAATAGAGGGCAGAGATACATAGGAAATTATTCTGCCTTTCTTTAAATATGTACTTGAAAGAATCAGCTTTATCCCAGCTCTTTCAGTGTTCATTTTTTTTCAGGGGAAAATCAGGGTTTTGCTCAGGTTTCTTGAATACAGAACTGTTTCTAACACTTGCATATTGATGCCTGCAGCATTGAAAATTTAATAGATGCACCTCATTTGCATAAATCATTTAAGAGCACAGCTCCATGGGGGAACTGAGAAAAAATTAGCCTCAATATTTGATCCAAATCCTAATGAGGCCAATGGAGAGACTCATCAGGGCCCTCCCACACCATTCCTGCCTCAGTTGGGAAGCCCAGTGGCTGCTTGGCTGGATTGGGGTGGCAAAGGTGCAGTTTTTATTCCCACCTTTGACTTCTGGATGACCTTTAACTACCTGAGCTGTTTTTATGTCTCTCATTCCTCTGTCTGAGAAAGGAGAGAACTGTTAAAGAGATTCTTGGAAAATGATTTAGGGCTGGTTCCCAATGCATCAGATTTGTTAGTTTATCCTGAAACTAGGGTCTTCAAAATTAGTGCCTAACCCTTGCTAGCTACAGTCAGGTGCTAATAGAAGCCCAGACTATTTCAGCTGCCTCATTCCAAATTAACTTTGATGCCTGCAGGATGCAGCAATTTGCCATAGAAACTTGCTCCCAATTCCATGGAGAAGGTCTTTGTAAAGGCACTTGTTCTGCTGATGGCAACGTTTTCAACCTACAAGACAAACACAGATCTTCTGGATTGGATCTCTGAGGTCGTCTCTGACCTTAGAAATTCTGTGATTCTCTGTAGGTTTCCAATTAGCTCCCATCTTTGCCCAGCCTGGTAGATTTGTCATGCTGGGGAACTGTTTGCTGGCTTGGGGTTCTTGGGAACATCCAGGAAGGAATCTGGGAAGTCTCTCTGTGGGAAAAGCCCTCATGAGGCTAAAACCTTGATCCCAGGCTAAAACCTTGATCCCAGGCTAAAACCTTGATCCCAGGCTAAAACCTGCAGGCAGCAACCTGAATGCACTGGTGTGACTTAACTCCCAGGCTTGGACCTTGACAGTTGGATTGAAGGTGATTAATTATTATAAATATTGGAGTAAAAAAATATCAAGAGAGATTTTAGACTTTTTTTTTTTTTCTTTTGAGTGAGTGCTTTTCTGGGGTGTCTCCTGCTGAGAGCTCACTCAAGGAAAAATTAATGTCCTTAATTCAATGAACAAAACCAAGAAATGTTGCTGCTAAATTTGATATCTGTATCATCTTCCAGCAAAAGGGAGCAAATTTGCTCCAATGGCTTTGGACTAGATCCTCACACCTGAGGAGGAAAATCTTTTTGTCCTCAGAAACCATCTCCTTGGGCCAGGCTGAAGGTCACCGTCAGAGAAGAGCCCAGAGCTGTGGCTAGCACTGCTTTAGTGGTTTTTGGTTAAATCCATGCATTTCTGAGGTGCTCTGTCAAAGTAACAAAGGATTTTCCAGCACAGAAGGAGCACAGAGAGACTTCAGGAAGATCTTTCTCACCTTGTGTGCCACTGCTGGGAGTGATGTCCTCATTTGTGCCAGGCTCCACCTCATCCAGCTTTCCCCACCTCCTCCTGAGGTCAAGTATTTCCATTTATTTCTCTGACTGCTGGATGAAGCCCTCACTGTGCTGACACAACCTTTAAGGTACATACAAGAGAGAAGTGTAGTTTCATGAAAACCATTTGCTGGAGTTAAAAGTAACTGGATGGGGGCAGTTTAATGCTGCTTCGTTGTTGATTAGCACCTAAACCACCCCAAAAAAATCTAATTTATAGATCCAATCATAGCACACAGAGTATTTATCTGCAGTAGAGACACTCAGCTGACTAGTTTTGAAGCACAGGAGAAAATAAACCTTGCCAGGCTCTTTCCCCAGGCACATTTTCACCATCACAGTAAAAATCCCATTTCTTCCCCTCTGCCAAAAAATTTTTGGCCATGAAAGGCTGAGAAAAGGGGCAATACCAAGAAACACTGCAGAGATCCCAAATTATTCCTGTTCTGGATCACTACCTGGAAATGGATCTGTTGCTCTCCCCTGCGTGGAGGTAAGAAAATGGCCCCACAAATCTGCCTGAAGTTTCAGCCTACAAATATGCCCCAGACATTTTAATAAATACAAAAATATTGCTACTTACACTACGCTCACCTCATTTTCCTGTTTTCCTCACAAACTGAACAATTTGGGCTAGGCATTTCCATCCTGTTTTTCTTCTTGGGGCTGTTTTTATAGGGAATGTGTTTCTGGAATGGCTGAGCAGGTTCCAATGGCAGGGGCATTTTCCTTGTTCCCTTCCTTCATCTTGCAATCTGTTTCTTTGAGGGGCTCCAGCACTGCTGCAGAAGAGGGTTGAGAGCCTGAGGGATGATTGATGCCACGGGATGGTGTTTCTACTGTTTATCCCTATTAAAAAAGGTAATATCCTTTGTAATATCCTTTTTTTTTTTTTTTTTGGTGGGGTATTACCCGCTGAAGTTGCATTTCAAAAGCACTTTTAAAACTGCAAAGCCAAACCTTCAAAAGCTGGGCAACACCCATGGGACTTGGGCAATCCTAAAGAGAAGGGTAAGGGGAAAAATACTCTCACATGTGCCTGCTCATGCTGCCCCCGAGGTGAAATCCCAATAAACAAGTTACAAACCAGACCAATTCATTTACACGGCTTGTCTGCCTTGAGGAGAGACTCACAGAAAAGAGGAATTACAGAGGACTGGAATGAGTCACTGCACTGCCTGCAAGGCTGAAGGGAGCTGGGATCACTGGGTCTGTGAAATATTTGCTGCTAAAAGTAGATAATAGGAATATAAATATCTAAGCATCAATTTAAATATAAACATAAATATGAAATAAGCTTAAATATAGATATATTTCTTATAAATAAAACATAGAAATAGAAATAGCCTATAAATTCAAAGCTCTACCAGGAGGAGAGCATCTATGGTCACCTCATCAATCCTACATGGAGCAATACATGAATTTTAATGCCCATTTCTGAAAAGTTTGGGGAGAGGAGAAAGAAAATCATAATCCATGGAGAGCAGGGGTTGCCCTGAGGTCAGGTTTCTTCCTCATGACTGGTTTTGGTGGCACTTCAGACACCCTAAAGCCAGCTCAAGGATGCTGTTCATGCCATCCTGCTACCCCAGCAATGCCCTTATGACCTGTAAGGTCTGACAGTGCAAAGGGATGCAGATAAAAATTGGAATAAACACTAAGGATACAGCTCCTGCAGTGGGTGAAATAGGTTTGGGATCCTTCTCTGGTATTGAGGCCTGCTGCAATGGCCCATTTCTATTTTAATAAACTCTGGCTTTCCAAAATGTTTCCATCCAACATGTTCATCAGCAATGACCCACACCACCTTCCCCCATGAGACACTCCCAGAAATTGTTTGGGAATGTGCCATTCATCCTCAGCACAAGGCACACCAAGGAGTATTGTGGCAATATCACTAGAGGATTGACCAATTTGAGTGTCTGGAAATATTCCCTGGCACTCTGTGGACATTATTTCAATTGTTAACAGGACTGTCTACGCGGTTAAATCCAATCTGCAAACCTGGTGTTGTGGTAGCAGGGTCACAGGGCAATGCACCAATGTCACTGTGGTCCTTCATGGAGCCACAGAATGGTTTGGGGTGGAAAAGACCTTAAAAAGATCATCTCATTCCACCCCTTCCATGGGCAGGGACACCTTCCACTATCCCAGGTTGCTCCCAGCCCCATCCAACCTGGCCTTGGACATTTCCAAGTATCCAGGGGCAGCCACAGCTGCTCTGGGCACCCTGAACCAGGGCCTCCCCACCCTCACAGGGAAGAATTTCTTCCAAATACCTCATCTAAACCTGACCTCCTCAAATCAAAGCCATTTCTGCTTGTAAATGTGACAAAAGTCCAGAAAACTGTCCTTGGACAAAAAGAGAGTCTTTGCCACAGTAGCAGAAGATGTTTTGGAGAAGGAGCAGTAGCACCTGAGTGAAAACCCTTGATTCTCTGCTTATTTCTGCTCTGCCAATACTCAGCTGCTCCTCAGGTTTGATGCAGGGGTGCAGCAGAGCCTCTAACCCAGAAATCACCCCGGCCTCTTTGAGGGAGGGCAGGAATGAATGCAGCCCCTCCTTTTCCACAGACTGGTGCAGAGATGTGGGAAGAGCTCATCTGAACCACATCCAAACCTGCTCTTCCTGCTGTGTCTCCATCATGGCAAAGCCCAGAGGAAAAGAGGGATTCAGAGAATTAAAGGGTGATTTGTGTTGGAAGGGACCTTGGGGATCATTCCTGCAGTCAGGAGCAGTTGCTTGAGGTATCATTCACAGGAAAGAAAAAGAAAGATTTTTCTTCATGCTGTGGAAATGGGCAATGGGAGAAGGACAATGAGTTAGTAATGCTTTGATCTCTCTTTCAAGTGCCTCCAACAGCTGCCAGGCCCTCCTCCCTCCTCCTTTTGGGCTCCCTGCCAGTGCACTGCACCTCTTGAGCAAGGAGAGAGCAGCTGCTCTGCATATTAATGTCTTACAGCTCCTACAGGGGCCAGGCTGGGCGAGGACACCCCTCTCACCGAGTGCTTTTAATTTCTGGCATGCAGAAAGGGCCACGTGCTGTGCAACCCTGTGGGACACTATCATTATCACCCCTAATAATGAAGGGATGGGACTATTTTTGGGCTAAGAATGATTTATGGCTCAGATAAACATCAGTCTGTGAGATTTTAGAGGAGCAAGCAGTGGCCATAGCTCAGAGTAGTCATAATTTCTTTGTTACAAGACAATACAGAACTTTCTAACCCAACAGACAGTTGTCACAGGGTTTATTTTGCTTTCCTAACCCATCACCTTTACTTCTCCTGCCCTGTGGATACTTTTGTCCAATGGGCTTTTGTCTCACATGCATAAATATATTTCTATTACAACTTCTAAACTCTTAGCTCACTCCATACAACCCCACCCCTGCATTATAAACCCTTCACCATCTTATCAATACAATTTCTCACTTACTTAAGGCATGCTCTTACTTACAGCTACAGAAACATAAATTTATCATTTTTCTGCTTAATAGCTGTGTACTGTATTTTTACATCAATCCAAGCTTCTCCCAAGGCTGCAAACCAAACCCTGCTGTGTCTGTGGAAGTTTCTGTTTTTCTGATTCCCACAGGACACCCCCATGGTGCATCCCCCCTGCACAAAGGCTCCAACACAGCCTGCAGGAAAGTGCAAAGCTGCAGCACACACAGCACACACCAGAGGATGGCCTGAAAATCCTCCAGGTGCCACATCTGCAGTTGAAAAATGACCCACGAGGGCAAAGAAAGCACCTGGTCCTTACCTGGGTCTCACCTGTCACAGCTGTATCATGGATGTGGCACCTGAGCTGGCACTGCAGGAGCTCGGGTCATGGTGTTTGGTGAATAAATACTTCTGGTAAAAGGCAAAGATTGTGTGAGGTTCTATTCTAAATCATAGGGAGCTCTAGGGACCCCATGCTTGTTCCCACCACTTGGGGTTTGGCTTCCTGAAGGAGCTGAAAGCTTCATGTGCAGGAAGAGGGAGGCAGTGGAGAAGGTGGAGGAAAGCAGGAGCTGTGTGAACATCCTGGAGGCCACAGCTCTTGGCTCCATCTTCAGCTACATCCTCTTTTCTCCCACAGTGACAGCTTTATCCAGAGGATTTTTTTTATGTTTGGCATTTTGGAAGTCATAGTGTTGCCCTTGGATTGTACTAGCTTGTCCAAAACTGTCCCAAACAATTAATTAGAATTCAGATCAATAGATTTTGCACCAAAGAAAAAAAAGGCTCCTTGTTCTGTAGTACTTACAACAGTGGGTGGATTGTCCTGGCCAGGCATCAGACATTGCCACTGCTGACATCTCCAGCTGAGACAGCCCCAAGGAATCCTTTATTCAAGGAAAGAAATGGGCACTTTGGGTGAGGTTTTCAACTGCCCAAAAACAGGCTTGGAGAGTTGTAGCAGATACTGTGCGGGTTGAAGAGAGAGTAGGTTTAGATTGGATATCCTGAAGAAATTCTTCCCTGGGAGGGTGGTGAGGCACAGGGTGCCAGAGAAGCTGTGGCTGCCCCTGGACCCCTGGAAGAGTCCAAGGCCAGGCTGGACAGAATTTGGAGCAACCTGGGATAGTGGAAGGTGTCTCTGCCCATGGCAGGGAGGGGAACGAGATGAGCTTTGAGGTCCCTTCCAACCCAAACCATTCTGTGATTCCGTGGTTCTGACCAAACCTCCCATGATTATAAAGTAACAATGGAACCCAGGAAATGAAAACACGATTTCAACTTCAACAGATTGATGGCAAAGTGGAAAGTTTGGCCTGAGAAGTTTTTCTGAGCTGGTTTCACGGACGCTGAGCTGTTTTTTGTAGCTACAAAATGAACCTGTGGAGAAATGCCTGGATGTAATCGTGCATTGGAGAAGAGACAGAGTCAGCGGAGAGCAACACACATCTCTTGTCACACGTGCAGCAGGATAAATGGAACAAGCAAAGGTCTGGTCTGTTATTGCTCCCATCTGGAGGGTAAACCTGACATTTCTATCTGCCAATAGCAATTTATTGTGAAGCAGAGCTGTGGGGAAGGTTTCCTCACGCTAAATCAACCAGCAGAAGACATGAACCTTGTGTTACAACCAAATAAGAAGTTTAATCACAGCCTGCATGTCTGGCTGCATAAATAATTCAAATACATACAGCTGCAGTTTCAATATATTAAACCCAAACCTCCCAAACAGCCCTGTGGAAAACAAAAATTAATATTCCATTAGTAAAGAAACAGAATAAATTGAAATTTAGAGTTGTTCTCATTTGTTTTTGGGGAAGAAATAACTTTTTCCAAGCCACAAGGAAAATAACTGTATTAGTGATCATCTGGGGGTTACGCTCTCCCAGTTAATCTCTCTTTGCTGGAGCCACAGTCAAATTCTCTCTGTTGAACCCACAGTGCCTCAAAAAATTTTCATGTCACTGAGCCATGGTCATGAGTTTTAGGTGTATTACTGGAGGTAGAAAATGTTTTCTCTACTTTTTTTAAAACTCTGAATTTATATTTGTCTTACAAATCGGAACATTCACTAAGTGCCAATGTAGTAAAGATAATTATGTTCTTAACAACAGCAGTGTCCTTTTGGTTACAAGTATTTTTAAATCCTGTAATATTGAAGGTTTACATATGCATTGCTCACCAAAAAATTCTTATTGTAAGAATTTGATTTTGATATTAACATAGAGCAGAAGCAAAACCTAATAATTTCTATGAGGAGAGAGTAGTGGATATCCTGTGAGGTGTGCAGGTCTGTATTTCAAAAAACTGTAATTGTTGTCACTTTCCTCCCCCGGCTTTGAAGGGAAATGGGTTTGTGCGACATCTTCTTCATTGCACCTTTTTTACTGGTGTTGTTTCCCACATCTTTCTTCACAAGAACTTGTAAGCAATTTCTGTATTCACTAATCTGACAGGAACCAGAGCAGCTCTGTCTCAGAAGGCCAAGGACAGCTGTGGATGCTGGTGATCCATCCATTCCTTGGATGTCTACTGCTGGAACGCTGGCTGCTGAGAATTTCAGACTGTCTGTGCTGCCAGGCACTGACCCCCAGGAGAACACTGCATTGACCTGAGGCCGTGGAGAAGCTTCCAAAATGGAATGACAGAACTGGGATTGTGGGTGTGGAGTTTGGATAGAAGTGTGTGATATCACAGGGTGGGAAACTCAGAGTTTAAGGGTTTAGAATATAATAATAAATAAAAAGCAAGATGGAGGTTTTAGGCTGGAGCCTGGTCCTCCTTCTTCTTCACCTTCTTCTCCATGGGTTTGGGTGGTTTTGTGTAATTGGATAAAAACGTCTGCATTACAGGCCATGGGTGGTTGTTTATTGGGTTAAAAGTAAAAATAATTGAGGTGTAATTTCTTAATTGGACAGTTTATCCTTAAAAGACCATGTAGGGATAGATATGGGGCCATTTTGGAGCTTGTTAGTGAAGTGCTGCAGAGCTCAGGGTTTGTGCGAGTGTGACATGGATAAGAACTGATAAACATCTGAGTCTGAACACAAAATATCGTCTCGAGCGCTTTCAATCCCAACCCTGAACAAAGGCAGAAAAGAAGATAAAGACTTGACAGTCCAGGTTCTCCTTGACAGCGCCTCTGTAATCATCACCTTAGCCCTTTGCAGAGGAGTTCACATCCATCAGGAGTCCCTGAGTCCCTCCTTTATGGTTCCCATGCAATGCATTCAGCAAGAAGAGGATTTTGTGCGGTGCCCATTTTGCCCCTCTCAAAGAGAAAAACTGGGAATTTCAGTGTCTTCTCTGTCTTTTAGTTTCCAAAGTCCTAAATCAGACAACACAGGGTTATTTAAGTGTATTTAAATTGAGGATAAATTTATCTGCTGCACCTGCACAGATGAATTTCCCCCTAAACTGAATTAACTACATCGACAAGAACTCCCTAGAAATGAGTTCCAATGAGTGGCTCTGGCATTTTTAACTGCTTAATTGACACCTAAAACCAGGTGAGAGGATTTTCTCCCAGAAAGTCAATACTAAAATAACAAATATGTAAAAATAAAATAACAATTCTCTTTGTGTTTACAAAGCTGACAATAGTTTCTCACACCCTGTCCCACCCAGCAGAGGGAAACCAGCGTTGCTCTATGTGCAATTAAATGTACTTTTTCAGCTTCTCTCTGTAGAGACACATTGTTTTTCTGGAGAGAAACACTGGGTGGAAGGTTTCCCACATTCTAGGGCTGAATTCTGGTTGTGGGATCTATTCCTGATGTGAAGAATTTGTCCTCACACTGCTAAGATTGGGTGAGGAAAGCAAACCTATCCAACTGAAGTGCTCACGCCTGGAGAAGGTCAGAACAGCTTTAAATCAGGGTTCACAATTAACAGGAATTCAGAATAAAGGAAATTTTCATTGTCCACCTCACCAAGCTGTGCTGTGTTAGTTTTAATTTGGTTTTTTTCTTTTTTTTTTTTTTTTTTTTTTTTTTTTTTTTTTTTTTTTTTTTTTTTTTTTTTTTAATTTTTGTTCCTGAAATGTAAAAGCTTTGGTAGTGAGCTTGTGCAGCCAGATGACAACAGTGAGGACTCTCATTTATCTTCATTGCTCAAGTGCTTCAAACCTGTGTGTCAGCCTGCACTTCTCCAGCACCTTGCCAGCCCTTGGCACCTCAAGGACTTGTTTACCTCCTGACAAGAGATGTGTTCCAGCTGTGTGTGTGGGACCCCATCTCAAAAGCTCCCAGGAAATTTCTCTCTTGCTGGAGCAATTTCTGCTTTAAACTTTGCCTTAATGACACCTAAAATGCTTTTTCCTTGTGAAAAGACCACAGCACTTGATGGTGAATCAGAAGAATTTCACTCTTGTTCAAGGCTTGGGCAGCTTCCAGAGCTGGCATATTACTATGGATGTGAGCAGCTCTCCAAAGAACGTTGCATTAATTTACATTTTGCACTGTAATTAGATTGGATTTGAATGATGAGAGTTGTTGAGTTCTATACATGGTTTTTTGATGTTAGAAAAGGTGCTCATTGACTCTTGCTGCTCCTGAGCTCCACAGAACAACCTTTGTGTTTCTCACCTGCCACGGGAATGATGTGTATTATAACTGCAGACAAATAAATCATCACGTACATAGAAAAAAAAAAGAACTGATGCAGTTGGATATTAAATCTCAGAATGGTTTGGGTTGGAAGGGGCCTTAAAAACCACCTTGTTCCACCCTGCTGTCATGGGCAGCGACACCTTCCACTAGAGCAGGTTGTCCAAAGCCAGGACTCAGTCTTGATCTGAATTGTTGCTCTCACTTTATTTAGTTGCCCTGACTAAGATGAGTCAGTGAGAGGGAGGCAGTGCCATCCTCCTTTTTTGCAAGTCCTTCAGAGTTTACTTCTTTTCTTTTCTTTTCTTTTCTTTTCTTTTCTTTTCTTTTCTTTTCTTTTCTTTTCTTTTCTTTTCTTTTTTCTCTTTTCCTTTCCTTTTCTTTTCTTTTTTCTTTTCTCTGTATTTTCAAATGGGTGAAGTGAAATGTTCCTTTTCATCTCACAGCAAAATTTCTATTTAGAAGGTATTTTTATAATTCTCTTTTCAGGGTAAAAACTCCATAACATGTCTGCTTAAAGGTGTTGTTCAAAATAAAGCACAGTCAGTTTTGCCTTTTCCTTTCCTTTCCTTTCCTTTCCTTTCCTTTCCTTTCCTTTCCTTTCCTTTCCTTTCCTTTCCTTTCCTTTCCTTTCCTTTCCTTTCCTTTCCTTTCCTTTCCTTTCCTTTCCTTTCCTTTCCTTTCCTTTCCTTTCCTTTCCTTTCCTTTCCTTTCCTTTCCTTTCCTTTCCTTTCCTTTCCTTTCCTTTCCTTTCCTTTCCTTTCCTTTCCTTTCCTTTCCTTTCCTTTCCTTTCCCCCAGCAGCCAAACAAATGCAATCAGTTGTTCACACAAGCTCTAATCACAGATCCAGCTCCAGCTGATGAATTCCAAATCATTCCTTGGAGATGGGGGAGATGTTGAGAGCCCAGAATTGAGTTGTACTCTATAATTTTGATTCCAAGCTTTATGCTTGCCCAGTTCTGGTTATAATTACAGTAATTGTCTCAGAAACCGAGGGTTCCTGGCCTGTAATGGAAGAAGGGGAGGATAAAACCATCCAGTCTTCTCCAAATCAGGTAATTTGGAAAGAGATCCTTGGAAATGTGACCATCACAAGCTGGGAAAGGGCTGAGTTCAGACCCAGCCAAGAGGAACCTTTTCCCATTGTGGACCAACATGTTTGGAATTATCTCAAAAGCCAGAGAATTCCTGGAGCCCCCTGTTTAGACTCCTACCTGTGAACTAAACAGGACCATGAGGAGAGCAGGAATTTAGTGGCCAGCTAGATCACACTTGATGGGAAAAACTTGATGGGATGGAAGGAAAACCTGCATGCATTCCAACCCAAAAATCACATTACACACACAAATCTATTCCACATAATAAATTCCTTCATCACTGCCAACTGAGATCATATTTCTACCAGATCCCCATATTTTTTTAGCTGGGAGCAGATAGAACATAATGAAATATTATGGATTTTAATGGCTTTATGCCAAAGAGCTCAGGATTAAGTGGCTGATAAGGAACAGCCATTGAATTAGGCATCCCAGAGCAATAAATCTGTAAGAGCTGGGGGAGGCAGATTCTTGGCAGCAGTGCCCAACTCAGTGTTGGGGTCTTGCTGCTGGTATTTTACTTCCTTTGTAAAATAAGTTCCACAGGTGGATTCAGGTGAAAAATGACACTTGGGTGCAGTCACTTTTCAGGAGAGAAAGACAAATCTGTGGGTGTTGGTTCAACCCTAGTTTATTTCACATCAAATATTGGCATCCCTGTGCTTTAAAAGCCACTTCCTTGATTTGGAGCTGATATTAAGTGACAGAACTCCTGTTTGTCACCCAGGACACCAAATTATCAAGGTATTGAAGTTCTGAGTTGAATTAATTGTCCCATCCCTGGAAATGCTGGGTGGGGCTTGGAGCAACTTGGTCTGTGGAAGGTGTCTGTCCCAGATTGCAAGGCAGTATGTATTCTGTTTGCCATCTGTCAGAGGTGGGGCAGTTATCCTCTGTTCATTGGGCAGTTTTCTTTATCTCTGCACAAACCAATCCTCCCTCTGGGGAGACATCTGCTGTTAACGGGCCTTTGAATGTCACTGCATGGCTGATAAAATTACAGCATCCCCTTGTGGGGTGCTCTGCCCAGAGGGAGGAGCCAAGCATCCCTACCTGGATATAATCTCAGTCTTTGGGACACCAGAGCAGCCTTTCCACTGCATTCCCAGAGGAACAGCTGCCTTTTCCACTGGATCTTCAGAGGAAGACTACACCCTTCTACAGGATCCCTGCTCCAGCAGAACCACACCTGCCACTCCAGGACGGCTGCAGCCACCATTCCAACTGGACTGCCACCAACACCCTGACCCACAGGGTGTCAGGCTGTGTTCTGACTCTGTCAGGGGTTTTTCTTTTGTATTATTGCATGCATTTTGGTTTTTTTTTTCCTTTTCCTAATAAATTGTATTTCTGTCTTGGAGTCTCTCACTGGTTTTGCTTTCAAACCAGAACAGTGTCCCTGGCCATTGCAGGGGGTGGAACAAAATGACCTTTGGGGTCTCTTCCAACCCAAACCATTCTGTGATTTTATGGTTCCTCTTAAATTTTGGACAACAAAATATGCTTTAGATTGTCCTGTCTTCCCCAACAAGCACATCAAATCAGAGGCTACAAGCCAAATATTTTCCTTTCTTTTTCCTCCCTCTATCTCAGTCATTGTACAATAATTATGTATTGTACAACACATATCTGTATATGTACTATTGTACAATAATTATGTAGATTTGCTCTGCAAACCAAGGGCAGGGGTGATTGATATTAGCTGGTTTCAGCATTCCAGGTTACTTCCTGGACCCTTAGGCCGTGTGTGGGGAGGATTCAAGGTGTTGATCTAGACTGGGAGGAGTGGAGATGTTTCCAGGGGGAGAGGTTTAATCAGTATTGATGGCTGGTGATGGACTCTAGGAGAGGTTTAGATCCATAAAAAGGGATCTGTTGCCGTGGACAGGAAACTTTTGCCTCTCTGGTCTTTGGATGCAAGGCCAGTTTAGTTCTGAGCTTTCCACACCTGGACCAGTTCCTGACAGGAGCTGGTGGAGTCCCAACCCCTGGAGGTGTCCTGGAAGGGCTGGAGGTGGCACTCAGTGCTTTGGGCTGGGGACAAGATGGGGATCAATCACAGGCTGGACTCTGAGGTCTTGTGTCAGAACCCAGGACATCCCTCTGAGTGTCCAGGATGGCTCGAGCCCCTGGCATGCAGCCAAAGGCACCTGTGATTTTGGTTCTGACCCACGGAGCAAACTACCAGCTTTGTATGAAGAATTACAAGTCAGGAGAGTTTAAGGACAATAACAGTAGTTGTCACAGAGTGAAAAGGTAGAATTTTAAGGTTTTTAGGATGGAGGTTTGGGGTCCGAAGATGGAGGATTTTGGGCATGCCCTGTCCTTCTTCTTTCTCCTTCCTAACCTCCATGTTCTGGGTGATGCTGGCACTTTTGGATTGGTTTAGAGTAGAGACAGACTGTCTAACACAGGTGATAGGTTTTGGAACATAATTGTAAATAAAGTACATGTAGTTTTTAGTATAAAATACTGACACCAGCCCAAGGGCGGGCAGTGTGCCTCGGACTGACCTGCTGGACAGACCTCGGCCGGCCAGAGAAAGAATGTAAGAGATAAGAGAAAATAAACAACCTTGAGAACCTCAGCCGGGGAATCCTGACTCCTCCTTCGGCTGCTCGGCTGGGAAAAAAAGGGACTTTTAACACATCTCGGGGTCATCTCGACCAGCAGAGATTCTGAGAGTCTTGGAGGGTTTTCCCAGCCTCAGTGATCCTGTGATTCTGTGACCTGGGAAATGGCTTTTTTAGATGACATTGCCACTCACCTGCCTTTGTTCTTATGATCCAACAAAGGAGTAAGTGTGATAGTGTAGGGATAAAATGTTTCTAAAATCATGGGATATTCAGGGGAGTTGGAAAAAGGTTGGGCCTGGCAGGCCCTGGGAAAATGTTAGGCTTTACTGGATCATGTGAAACTGCACCTGTATAATTATTTAATGACTATGATAAATGATAGGATTGTTAAATGTGATCAATGTTTGGTAATTGGATATAATTATTGTTTAATTGTAATAAGAATCATGAGAAACAATGTTGGGGGGGTTTGATGGAAATTACAAAATCCATGCTTGGATGAAATTAATGTATGCAATAGAACAATGTAAGTTTAATAATTAATATGTAGTTATATAAAGATAAGGGTAAAAAAAAACGTGTTCATCCCAAACCCATGTCAGAGTCAGATTTGGGTCTGTACCCCTGACACCCCGAGCTCCTCAGTAAAAGCACCTGCATGTAATTGTTGTGTGATCATGTTAGCATTTCTGGAGGCTAGCAAGTGCACAAGGAGTTCTACAGGAGGGATGATTTCCCTGTGCGCACTGCCAGTGTCAGAGGAGGTTTTTAGGCTTTCATGAAGTGCAGTGTTACAGCTGTGACACCATGCCTAGGCTCTTCGTGCCACATGTCCTTAAGATCCTCGGACAACCCAGCACCTCTCTGAGCTGAGGACAGCCAAATTCCCTCTGTGGATTGTACTGAGGCACAGTTCAGTTTATATCCCCAGTGGGAGGGTGCAGATACAGCCAATTGCATGTGGAGGGAAGATGATTTAACCACTAGGATTGATCCACTACATGGAAAATCGCTTTAATGTCATGGAGATCACAAAATTCCTCATCCTGGTATTTCACCATGGAAACCACAGGGGATCAAAGGAAGAGGATGTCACTTGCCATCTTTAAACATGATCATTTCTAATAGAGAAAGATGCTTTTGCAGTCAGGAAAACTGAACTTACACAGAGAAGCCCTAAAAGCCAAGCTCAAAACCTTCCAGAGGTTGTGACTGCATGTTCCATCAAATTCTGAATAGTGGTGTATGCCTAAGAAAAGCCATGGTTTGCTCTTTGCCAGCCAGGAAGGACACAGAGCTGGGACCAAAGAGGGTTGGGCTGATTTTTTTTTCCCCAGACTTCTCAGGTGACCTTCATCAAACCCTCTTACATTAATTTCTGAGCAGTGATTGGAGTTCCTCGTGTGGAAGATGTTTTTTGGCACGATGGGATTATCCTCACCTCTACAGACATAGAATATATGTAATTGGCTGGTTTTCCTTTTCCCCAGCCCTCACAAGCTGTTTTCCTGATTTCTGACTTAACCCACAGAGAGATCCAGGGGAAGTCAGTACAAACAGCTTCACTTCTCAGAACAGCCCAGAGCATCAGATCCCTTGATTTTAAATGAAAATGGTTAATCCATGCAGAAAGAGGGACAAACATAGCCAAGACCTGTCATTTCAAGTTGTGGGTTTGGCCTTTATCGGCAGCGTCAGCACTGGGTGTAAATCAATTTAAGAAGGGGGTGAGTGGCCAAACTGGCCCTATGGACATGGAGAAGCTCACTGACCTCTTGTTGAGATCTATTTTCACTGCCTGATATTTGTGTGCATCAAATAATGCCTTTGATATGAACAATTATTGTTCACTTGTGGTTGCCTGCAGGGCTTTTCTCCAGCACAGAGGAAGGCTCGTGCTTTGCTCTGGGCAATAAAGATGTTTGCTGGAGTACGTTCCAGCAACAATCTGTGTTTGGCTGTGGGGTTGCACGTTCCTGTGCATGCAGGAATCATCTCACACCTGTGGATTGTGACAAAACGATCACAGTGTGTTTGTGATTTCATGGTTGTCACCTCCACGCATCAGTCCTGCCCCCAAAGGACCATCCCTGCACCCAGCTCGTGCAGTGGTGGAGCTTTTGGGTTCAATTTTGTTGGATTTGGTACTGGTTCTTCTGCTGGCACAGATGTTCTCAAGTAAGGTCTCCTCAGAACTCCCATCTACTTGAAGATGTCCCTGCTCACTGCAAGGACTAAATGGCTTTTAAGGGTCCCTTCCAGCATTAATATTTCTATAATTCTCTGATTTTAATTTGAGTGATTTGGTCTATCTGGTTAACCTTTCAAAGTATGAGGTCATTATGCTTAACACTAAGCAAGAACCTCCCCATCTCACCACTTCCCTCTCAGATTTTCTTCTCTGTCTCTTCTCCAGGACTGTGAGGAATAAATTAAAATGTCAGGTGGAACACCTCAGACACAATGTCTTCACGATGGTTTTATTGCTTGTTTTCAGCAGTGTCAACCACAGAGAAGAACCCCCCTGAAGCAAGGAGGTGAACCAAATACAAAGGAAAACAAAAACAAAAAAAAAAAAAAAGAAAAAGAAAAAATAGCCATTTCATTGCATATGTACAGAGTCAGACCAAAAATAAATAACATCAGGCAAAAGGCCATGGAACAAGGCAGAGATTTCACCTGTGCTGAGCAAGCAGGCCTGTTCTTGCTGGCATGGAGGATACATCACAAGCACCTGGTACAGAGAAGCCCACAGAGACACAGATTCTCTGCTCACAGCCAGTGCCCATCACCCTCTGCTGCCAAAGCCTATTTACAGCAGGGCAGAGCAGAGGTGTTTACAGCTGGAGTGAGAAGGGTCAGCTGGAGTGAGAAGGGTCAGCTGGCACCAGCTGCTGACCCACAGCTCGAGGTGTCTGAAACAGGCCCTGAAAAAATGCACTTTTGAGTTCAAAATTGCCTCTTTGAACCCGATTTATCATCATCATCATCTGAGTATCAAAAATGTGGTGTTTGTTTTTATCTTTTTAAGTGTGCTCTTCAGATTCCCTCTATGTACAAATGTACAATATCCACAAAACTTGGGTACAAAACACTGGTGCTCTGCTGCTGCCAGTGTGTGTCCTCAAGGTCTGGCCCTCAGAACACAAGTGGGCATTATTTTCCTTACAGACCTGTAGCCTCCAGCCCCAAATGTTTGCTTTCCCCCCTGTGAGTTCACAGTATTCTAGAAATAACCAGCATTTCAAACCCAGGGCTCTTCAGGATACAGGACATCATGCAAGTTAGGACATTCAGGAAGAGGTGGAAAAGATGATCTGTGCTCCCAAGAAACTCCTGATTAAAAGCCATATTTGCATCTGCACAGGTCTCCAGGGGAAATAACAAGGTCAGTCGCTGTAATTATACATAATAACAAGGTCAGTCACCGTAATTGTGCCTCATCAGACTGAAATGCAAATACTGGGTTTGGAGAGGGGATGAAAAGCTGACTGACTGAAAGGAAATGGCTGGAAATCCACATTTCGGGACATCTGGCTCCACCTGCCAGTCTGGGACTTGAATATTTTCCTTTTTTACAGCAGTTTAGTGCCTGAATGATGCCAGCAGAGTCCTTCTGGATGGATGTGGGCGTGTGTGAGCCCCTGCTCCTCGAGGTTCATCTCCAGTGAAGCAGCTTTGTGGTGCTGGCCCCGTCAGCACCAGGGTGGGCAAAGTGCAAATTTGCATTGTGAGCCAGGGAATTCAGGATTGCAATCCCTGTCCCCAGGAGTCTGGCACTTTCAGGGCTGCAGAGATGCCATGGGGGGAAGCCCAAGGCTGGGAGGGAAGCTGGGCTGTGCCAAACACCCAGCCTGGAAGCAGGAGCTGGGACACAGCAGGAGGAATGTTTTATGTGGGACATTGCTTTCTGGCCCACCCGTGTTTCCACAGGCCATTTATCAAACCAAGATGCACCTGTGTGGTCAGAGTAAAATTAGCTTCATGGAGACACACATTGGCACTTCCCAGTTTGAGAGATTCCCTTTTAGTCTGAAATTATTTTGTATTTCCTTTCCCCTTGTTTAAACCCTGGGGTGAAGCTGGAAGGAATGGAGACAAAAAAAAAAATCCCCCCAAACCCCTTTAATCCCTGCCATGGAGCCAAGTGGTGTTCATTCCCTCCTGAGCTTTCTTTGGAACTTCATTTTGCTTTTGAAAAGCTACCAGCAATCTTTCATTAATCAGCAGGTGCGTTTCTCTCTGAGAGCATTTCCATCAGATTGGAGCAGAGATTTGGGTTTAATCCCTCTGCCCTGTGGCACAGACATGACCCTCATTGCTTTTGAGATGAATGGGAACCCAGTGGGATATAGAGAAAAAAGGAAATCTGATGATTAGTTCATGTATAAAATATTTTTTCTCCAGCAACACCTTCCTGGAGAAAAAACATAACTTGTTTCCTAGCAAAAAACCCCAAACAAACCAAAAATAAAACAAAATGCTCAGATCTTTCATCTTCTGGCCTTTCCCCCTTTCTCTTTTGACAACAGCAGTAATGCTACTGCTCCTGCATACATAACTCTGATTTTAAAAACTTGTTTGATTTTAATGCCCCTAAAATTCTGCAACAGAATTTCTTCTATAACCCTAAACATCATCATATTCTCATTTCTTGCTGTTTGTGAGAGGGTCACAAAGCAGCACAGGTCCCAGCTGAACAGAAATATCTACAGTCTAATGTTAGCATTGAACCTGCTACTCTAGACCTTGACAATAATTTACTGTTTATATTTTAATTGTTCTATACTTATGAATAAATTTAATAATTGAATCACTGAAGTATAGAACAGGAGGGGCTTACTCTATCCCTGATGTAAAAAGGTTGTAAACAGCTCCAGAATGAGGAAAAAGGAATTATTTTGAAGGCCAATCCCAGTTTAATGCTGGTGTAATTCAGGAGTCACTGCAGTGAGCTCACTGGTGCAAGCAGGATCAGAATTTGGCTTTATTTATATGAAGAGTTTTGGAGCCCAAATTCATGATCCTCAAATACATCTGTGCCTTTTAACAGAGGCAGAAGAAACTTTCACAGAATTCCCAGAATGACCAGGTTGGAAGAGACCTTCAAGGTCATGGAGTCCAACCCAGCCCCAACACCTCAACTCAACCCTGGCACCCAGTGCCACATCCAGGCTGTGTTAAACACACCCAGGGATGGGGACTCCACCACCTCCCCAGGCAGCCATTCCAGAACTTTATCACTCTTCCTGGGAAAAGCTTTTTCCTGCTCTCCAGCCTGTATTTGCCTTGGTGCAGCTCGAGGCTGTGTGCTCTGGTTGTGTCAGCGCTGCCTGGAGAAAGAGCCCAGCCCCAGCTGAGCACAGGCACCTTTCAGGAGCTGCAGAGAGGGATGAGGGCAGCCCTGAGTCTCCTTTTCTCCTTTAACACCTTTTGAAGAGGCACATCTCTGATCTTTGATGCAGCAAATGGATGCAATTGCCCTGCTGGGGTCAGTTTTGGGGTCAGGGGGTCAAGCTGGAGCAGGGGGAGCAGCAAAAGTGCTGAGCTCTGTTGTGTGCTCTGTGTGGGGCCAGGATACAGGGCCAGGTCATGGGGCCAGGACAGCTCGCTCCACGTTGTCATCTGCAGTGAAGTCCTTGAATTCCATTTCATTGATGAGCTGGATGAAAAACAAAGTAGACCAGTGCAAGTTATGGAGCCAAATTCCTGCACTAAGCCAGTCAAACAGGGCCCAATCCCAATGTCATCGTTCACTTGATTGCTCACATCCCCAGAGTGAAAAGATTTCTCTCTTTATAAAGTGATTTCACCCCCAGCTCCTCTGTTTTCCTGGAAGATGGGGCCAAGGCAGCTGGGCTGGCAGCTCTGTCTCGCTGACACTGCCATGCCTGTCACAGCAGGTCCATTCAGCACGTTCATTTAATCCCTCAAACACCCTTGACAGCAGAAAGGAGGCATGGCTGGATGTTCAGTGATGAAATAATTGTGAGTAGGGTGCCTGGGGGCACAGCTCTGGCATGCTGAGGTACTCCACAGTTTTTGAAGGAGCCCCCTCAGCTTAGGAAACATCCCATCTTCAGATTCCTGTGCAGAACAGCCTGGTGGGGAATGTGACAAGCTGCAGGGGAGCCTGTGGCGAGGGTAAATATCCAGCTGGGGTTTTTCCCTGTCACATTTCAAAAGGCAAACCTTTCCTGGCTGTCTTTGGCATATGGCTGGTGCTGGCACGGGTTAGCACAGGGCTGGAACACAAGAAAAGCTGCAAACACACAAATTTCCTCCTGCAAATGGAGAGGAAGAGGGAGCAGAGGGAGAGGAAAGGGAAGGTGAAGACCAGAGGGAAAATGCTCAGTGTGTCTCTCAGGATGGCTCACAGGCTTTCCCCCCAGCAAGGCTGCCTGGAACAGATGGGAAGGGATTCCCTCACATCCCACAAAGGAGGCTGCTGGCAGTGATGCTGCACTTCTGCTCTACAGCTCTGTGCTCCAGCTCCTCTGCTGCTTGGCTGGGACCTGAAATTCCAGTTCACACCTCAGTGGATGCATTCCCAAGACTGGGCAGTGCTCCTCTGCAGCCCATCAGTTTTGTTGGGTATAAATATTTACCATGACAGATGAACAGGGGGAATGGCTTTACAGCCTGATGAACCCAATCTTTCCCAGACTGACATTGCTTCAAAGCTCTGAACCAGTGAGACAAAGCATTTTACACCAAGTGGAACAGCTTGGAAGCTGAGACAGAATTTTCCTTTGCTTCTTCTGGGCTTCCTTGAAGTTAGTCATTCACCTGGAAAAATGCAGGTCAAACCCTTGCTTTGAACCAGGCACAGCAGCAGAACTGGTGGTACTGCTGGGATTTCTCCAGTATTTCCTGGATGAGTCCTAATCCAGGTCTGAAAATGCTCAGTGGAGCAACACAAGCACCAAACACAAAGAGAATCACAGAATATCCTGAGTTAGAAGGGACCCACAAGGATCATCGAGTCCAGCTCCTGGTCCTGCACAGAACAGCCCCAAAAATCACACCAGGTACCTGAGTGCATCATCCAAACTCTTCTTGAACTCTGACCAGGACCACTTCAAAGGTTCTTGCCTCTGAGAACCCTCTGGATTTCAATGGGATATTGTTTGAGGGGTGTCAAGGCATAAGGGCTTCAATGCAAGAAAAGTGGGGAAATTCTGAGCATCCTCTTATTTTCTCTGCATTTTGGGAATCAGGGAGCTGCATTTTGATGATCTTATGGCATGTCAGAGGTGGATTCTCACTGTTGATGTGGACTCAGTGTAAAGCACCCATAACAAAGCTGGCTCACACCTGGCCAGCCTGGGATCACCAGCATTGTAACTCCAGGAATTTTCAGGTCTTCCTATCTTCTAAGGACCTACAGGCTGGGTAGCCATGGCTATACTGTGACAGGATCTGAGCTGGCTCCCTGCAAACTCAGGACTGCAAGACTGCCTTTGGTGGATCACAGTTCCTCAAGACCCTTTACTGACTCCAGTCCCCCCACGCTGTTCTCAATCCCACACCTAGAGAAATACTTTGGGAGCATCCAGCTCAGCTGATAACAGGCTCAGGGTTTGGTTATGGCATGGAACTGCCCTGTCAGGACTCAGAAAGGAGCTGGATCTGTGAGTCTCCTCCTGTGGTTTGTGTGGTTTGTTGGCATTCTTTGCTTAAGGACAACAACCCCCAACCCCAGAAGGTGCTTCCCTCCATTGAACTTTCATTTCATTTTGGAGAAATAAAGCAGGTAAGTGGAGATCTCTGAGCTCTAAGAGAGGAGCCCACCTCCCTCTCCAGGTGCCTGTGTTGGTGACCCAGTCACTCCTTCACGAGGACATGTTTTAGAGGGATGGCAGCAGCCCAGCTGCTGAGGGTACACATGAGATGGGCAGGGGTTTCCCACCCTCAGCATAAAATCTTTTCAACCCCACTTGATGCAGTTGGGTGGGACACAAACCTGAGCATCTGTATCCCTGTATTTTCTGTCTCTGACCAAGTTTGGGACTGTGGGGTTGCCTCAAATGAGCAGGACTGGGCTTTAACATTTTTCCACCATGAAAACAAGAATTAAAAAAACCATACTCCCTTGTTTTTAATGGGATCCACGTGCATTCTTCAAGTAGGAATTGCCCTTGTATGGAAACTAACAGGCCTTCAAAAAAGAGGTAAAATGCACACACACATCTTAAATATCTAACAATGCCTTCATATACAATGAAAGCTTCCCAGAAAAGCTGAAGAAGAAATCCATTTAATAGCTCCTTCACTCCTTCCTCCCTCCTGGAGTGCCACTTGTGTGCTGAGACAACCTTGTTCTGATGAAAGCAATTTCACCTGCTGCTCTGACGCTAATTTTTTTCATCTGGAGAGTGGCTCCTTATGGCAGCTCTGACTCAATTAAGGATCACAGGGCCCTGTATTTCCCTTTCCTGACAGTGTGTGCTAAGCAAGTGCAAATCAATTACAGCCCAATTAATTCCCCCTGATCCCTAATGATCCTGGGTGCATCCATGCACCGAGATCTATGGGACAACATAAGATAACAACAAAACACAGCCATGCTCTGCTTTTGGCACCTGGCCTTGGTTTTTATACATGCAAATCGAGTTTCCTGTTCATGGAACACAACCAAGCAAAACACCATGTCACCAACACAGTGGAGAGAAGGGCGTCCTCATGCTGGTCCTTCTCAGTGATCTGCTCTTCCACAGGGTTCCTGGAAAGCTTCTGCTCCCAAAGGTGGTGGGGAAATAGCAGAACACACTGGGGCATCCTCCAAGGGGCTCTCCTGGTGCTGCAGCTTCATCTCCACCTGTGTAAAATGTGGGGGCCATGTGCTGGCCTCTCCCTTCCTGCTCATGTCCCTTCTCCCCGTGTCCCCAGCACCATCTTTGGTGCTGTGTCATCACCTCTTATTCACAGGAATTTTGGCACATTCATATGTTTGGTGGTTTGTTTTTTTTCCCTGCTTCCTGCCTCTGTCTCTCCTTTACTGGCTCATTTATTTATTTTTTTTAAAAAGTGCAATTTGTCTGTTTGAGAGCTGCCAGTTCTGGTAAAGCCACCAAGGACTGAGGCTCTCCCTCCCTTACCCCCAGTATTTCATTATTTATGACACACCAGCATCTCCCAGGTTGTCCTCAAGCAACTTGGACAATTCCTCAGAGCTATCAACCCCCGAGGGCTTGAAACTGAAGAGTGAAAGGCCTGAAAAGAGGAAGAGCAAAAGTGTTTCTCTGCCTCTTGGCTTGTCCGCTCTCATCCTGGACGCCAGCGGCTTTTCCAGTTGTGTGTCCTCTGTTGGCTCATGTGGAGCAGGTCATTTCACAGGGGTTTGTCATGGGATCACTGATTCCCGGGGATCCTCGTGTCTCAGATTTGGATGCTCAGTGCCTGGGGAGCCTCTCACACCAGGGAGAACTCGGCCTGGAAGCCGGAGCAGCGGCGCGTCTTTGGCGAGCACTTGGTCAGCATGGAGATCTGGGTGCTGAAGTTGGTGCCGTTGCTGCCCAGGGAAGGGTGGTGGTACTTCATGTCCGAGCCCAGGAACCGCTCCAGGTGCCACCTCCGCCACTTCCTCTTGAGCTCAGCTTGCACCTGGGCATGGGAAAGAGAAAAGGCAGCACAGGGCATCACTTGGTGTTGTTCACAGAATTCCCAGAATGACCAGGTTGGAAGAGACCTTCAAGGTCATAGAGTCCAACCCAGCCCCAACAGCTCAACTCAGCCCTGGCACCCAGTGCCACATTCAGGCTGTGTTAAACACACCCAGGGGTGGTGACTCCACCACCTCCCCGGGCAGCCATTCCAGAACTTTATCACTCTTTCTGTAAAAAACTTTTTCCTAATATCCAACCTAAATTTATCTTGGTGCAGCTCGAGACTGTGTGTGGCCGCATTTCTCTTCACAGAGAAAAGCAATGCACCACTTCCCAAGGATATTTCTGGGAATCGCAGCAAGGAACCTCAGAGAAACAAAAAACAATTCTTATCTCAATTGCTGTTCCTCCTGTTCACAAGTGGAATGCACTGTGGAAAATTGTTTATCTGAAGAGAATTGGTAATTGGATTCTGGTGTGAGTGTTTCGATTCATTGACCAGTTGAATCCAGGTGTGTGTGTCAGGACTGTCGGCTGACAGTCACGAGATTCTGGGCAGCTGAGTTGAGTTGGGTGCTTGTGCAGATTCAGTTTAGATGTAATGTAATATAGTGTAATATAGTATAATAAATTAATTAATTAGCTCTCTGATATCAATGGAGTCCTCCTCGTCATTTCTCCCTGCCACAGGGGTTGCTTTGATTTCCAATAACTGTGTGCTCTGGTTGTGTCAGCGCTGCCTGGAGAAAGAGCCCAGCCCCAGCTGAGCACAGGCACCTTTCAGGAGCTGCAGAGAGTGATGAGGGCAGCCCTGAGTCTCCTTTTCTCCAGGCTGAGCACCCCCAGCTCCCTCAGTGGTTGCTCTCAGGGTTTGTGTTCCCAGCCCCTCTCCAGCCTCGCTGCCTCCTCTGGCCGCGCTCGAGCGTCTCAACGTCCTTCCCAAGCTGAGGGGCCAGAGCTGGGCACAGCACTCGAGGAGTGACCCCACAGTGCCCAGGGCAGGGGCAGAGTGACCTCCCTGCTGCTGGCCACACCATTGCTGACACAGGCCAGGAGCCATTGGCCTTCTTGGCCACCACTGCTGGCTCATGGTCAGTCTCTGTTGAGCAGCACCTCCAGGTCCCTTTCTGCCTGGGCACTGTCCAGCCACACCATCCCCAGCCTATTCTGACCTGATTATGTGAGCAGCTCTGGGTAACCTACTCGCCCCAGGGCCAAGAATTCCTTCATAAAGGCCACTGAACTTGGCTTGGCCAGAACTTTTAACCACATAAAGGGGGCACTCCAGTCAGTAAATTACTGGAGTAAAAATCCCTGAGCTTCATCAGAAAGGAAATTCTTATTGACACAGTCAAGGTGCCAGACTACTTACCTTCAATGATAACACTTGGTGAGTATAATTAAGATGCTTTCTTTTTCACTGCCCTGTTTTTGGTCCAAATAGAAATGATTTAAGTACAGCTTGTTTGTAAAGCTGTCAATACAGCTGTGCTTTTTTTTGACAGAAGCTGCTTTTTGCTGCTCAGAGTGTTTACAGAAATAACCTGGTCTATGCCATCCCAATTCAAATCCTGAACAAACTTGGCCACTGTCCTTGTCCCTTCCTGTAGCCCTCCAGTGCAAATTTTCAGGTAACAGCATGAAATAGCTGGAACAGCTGTGTCTGAAGGGCTCTGGGAAAAACAAACACAGGAACAGCACAATCCCAGGATGAGAATGCCAGGACTAAAATGTGAAAAAGTCAAGATTATTCCTGCAAGGCAGAAACACGTTCACCTGCCCTGCTCTGTGCAGCCACACCAATGCCTGTGTTGGTTTTGGCAGTGGGTGTGATCCTGGGGAGGATTCCTGGAGGCACTGAGCATGAACAGGGCTTGGATGGGATTTATCCTGCCCTGCTGAAGGTGGTGCATTGGGATCAGGGATTGTTCATACAATTTGTTCAGGGATCAGGGAATCATACAATTGGGATCAGGGAATGTTCATACAATTCATACAGGAGTTCTGCTGATGCTGTCTCATGAGGAGAGGATGGGCTCAGCAGCAGTGCTACAGTGTAAGCACAAGTCCTGATGTGTTTATTAATTATTGTTATTGATTGTGCTGAAAATTGTCATGCAAATGGTTGAATTGTTTTCTTGGAGAGAGAGAGATGTGATTTGGATGCTTCCCCCCAGTTCTGTAACACCAGGATCAGGAATGGCACATTTCTCAACTCACTCCCCACGTGCATTTATTTTGTCCTAGCTGCAAACATTAACCAAAAAAACCGTGATGGTCTGGTCTTACCTCTCCATTGAGAAAGCAGTACAGAACAGCCACCACAAACCCCTGGGGAAAGGAGAAAACAGGATTTTAGCACTACAGACAAGGACAGAGTGTAGATCCATTCCGCTCCCAAAGGAGAGATCACACAACCACAAAAGTGATCAGGTTGGAAAAGACCTCTAAGGTCATCAAGCCCAAACATTCCCCCAGCACAGCCAAGTCCACCACTGACCCATGTCCCCAAGTGCCACATCTTGACAGTTTTTGAACACTTCCAGACGCCAGATCTACAATGATAATGATGTAGACAGGGATGTTAATCATTCACAACTGAATGAAACTTGCTGCTCAAAGCCCCATCCACCCTGGCCTTGGACATGTCAGTGATACAAAAACTGAACTGAGGCGCTTATTTTCTCCCTAAAGCATGAAAAAAACCAGAGACACCAACGTACAGAGGAGCACTTTCTTTTCATTTCCTAAAATGAGGGAAGAGAATCTCTTTCTGGAAGGCAAAATATAAATTTATCTTTCATCCTGGCCAGGCTGGAGTTTTCACAAAGGTACAAGAGCAGAAAAAAATGGGGCATGTCCAGAAAAAACCCATGTACAGCTCTTTGCATTTCTCCCTGGTGACCCAAATGGTGGCTTACCTGGAATGACCCAACCACGAGCTCAAAGACCAGCTTCACTTCTGCTTTGAAATTGTCAGGGAAGAAAGCAAACATGATGTAGTGAATGCCAAAGAGAGGGATCAGCAGCAGAGTGGACTTGGCCAGCCTCCTGTTGGAAAGACAAACATGAGCCACGAGGGGAGAGGGAAGAGGGTAAGAAGCTGAGGAATCCTGTAGCTGAGCCCTGAAATAAACCCTGAAAATTTATTATTTCTCCTTGTCCCACAGACTGCAGATGGCTGGTGATTTCAGACCTGGTGGCACCATAAAATGTGACATTTTTATTCCCAGTAGCTCCACTGGAGGTATTTCTTTCTCCCTCCTCTCTTCTTCCCCTCCCACCAGAGATCTTTTTTTCATCTCCACAAGCTAAATCATCATCTACCAATGTCTTTGTTTGCCTGGGCTTTCTGAAAATTACAGCTTCTGGGAGAGAAATGGTATGTTTAGCTCAGAATAATGACAGGCTACTGCACAATGAATGTCTCCAAAGGAGGGGGATGAACAGTATTAGTGCTTAATGGCATCATGCTGGGTAACCAGGGGTCTAATTAGGAAGAGATGATAATGTATTAAATGTAATCATTATTAAAAAGTAGCTGGCAGAAAGAAAATGAAATCAAGGGTCTAAGGATGCTTGTGGGGGTTTTGTCTCCCTTAGTCACTCACATCCTCTGACATCTCCTCCTCTCTCAGAGGTTTCTGGAAGGAATAAAGCTAAGGCTGGGATGTTGGAAATATTCATTTTTCCACCTGTAACCCCTCCACCTCCAAAGCCTCATCAGGCTCAGACCTTTCAGACCATCTTCATTCATTTGCCACCTGCAGGAGCCCACTGGGAGGCTGATGTGGCAGCTTTGTGCCGAGGATGCTCATCCCATGGCCTCCCTGAGCTCCTCTGTAGCTCTCCCTGGGCCTGGCCCACAGACAGCTCAACATTAAGGCTGTGATTGGAGGCTGTGGCTCATCCCAGGCAAAATGAGAGCCTGTGGTAAGATGAGGAGCTTTACAGGTGTTTGCCTTTCTCACATCCCTGCTCATAGGGATCCAAAATCAGAGTTCTCTGAGGAGCATCAGCTTAGAGGAGGAGATGTGGTGCTACCTTTGTGTCCCACATTGACAGAGATGCAACCTCCAGTGGATAAGAAATTTTCATCTTATCATTGCAGACAACACTGGGGCCTTAATTATAATATTTTCCCTCCTGGCTGGACTGTGGTGATGAAAAGGACATTAATGGCAAGACTTGAGCCTCCTCCTCCAATTTGCACACCTCCCACCAGTCTCTTGCTTCCAACACTGAGCTTCACCAGGTACTGCGTTTTAGATTTTATTTTGGCATCAAGGCAAGGGTGATTTGTGATTTTTAAGACTCCACCACCTAAACACTGCACTCAGGAAAATCCTTACCCAGTCCCAGTGTAATTTCTCCCAGGAAGCTCAAGCCTGGATGTGCAGGAGGCAGAACTGCTTGGGGGATTTTCTGAAGCTGGTTAAATCTGTTGGAAACCATGGGTTCTCAAAACCCTCATTACTCTGACTCCCAGCACATCCCAGACCTCCCCTCTCTGACAGACACATGTGGTGACAGGTAATTTTGGGAGAACATGTGTCTATTTTCCTGCATGGAACCTGCTCCTGTCCTTGGGATTGGGCAAGAGTGAACCAACATTTCAGTCATCCTCCTTGAAATCATAATGGAAAAGTTACTCAGAGGAATTTAATGACAATATTGATCCACAGACATGCACAGAATGGAGAGATGAATTTTGTTCAAGTTTTCTGTTGCAGAAGACAAATTCCATTTGCCTGAAATATTGCTGTCCCGTTCTTGCACATGTCCCTGTCATTTCCAGAAAGCTGTTTTGGGAGACTTGTTTTTTACAGCTTGCAGTACATGAAAGCCCAGTTCCCTGTCTGCAGCATTAATGAGGGAGTCAGCAGCACACCTGAACTTCCAGCCTGCAGCTAAGCTCAGACCTTTTGGAGTTGAGCAATGCTGTCAGCACGTCAGCAGGCTTTGTTTGTAGAAAATAAACAATATAAAACACACATGAGAAGGAGGGAGAAATGCAAATGAGATATCCAGGATGCTGTTTGTTTAAAACAGATTTGTCACAGATTTGGCAGGAGGAATGCACACAGAATCACAGAGGCATTTGGTTGGGAAAGACCTCCCAGACCATCGAGTCCAAGTTGTGCCTGATCCCCGCCTTGTCCCCAGCCCAGAGCACTGAGTGCCACCTCCAGGCCTTCCTTGGACACCTCCAGGGGAGCCCACAGCATTCCTGGGCAGCCCCATCCAATGCTTCACAACCCTTTTTGTGAAGGAATTCCTCCTGATGTCCAACCTGAATGTCTCCAGGCACAACTTGAGGCCATTTCCTCTCATCCTGTCACTTGTTGTCTGGGAGAAGAGCCCGATCCCTATCTGGCTCAAACCTCCTTTCAGAGAGTTGTGGAGAGCAATAGGGTCACCCTGAGCCTCCTCTTCTCCAGGCTAATCACTCCCAGCTCCCTCAACGTTTCAGGAGCTGTTTTTTGCTAAGAACTGTTGGGTCCTTCAGGCAAACCCCAGAACTCTTCACAGATTTCTGTCTAAAAGTAAAAATCCTAGGGCCACGCTGAGAACTCGCCTTGGTGGGATCTAAACTTCAGTTTAAGACAATTAATATTTGTTTTCCTAGGAAAGCGTGGTGTCTTGTACCTACTACAGTGAATTCAGTCAACAGAGTTTTCCAGATGTGGCTGGTGGCCAGGTGCCACTGTACAAGGGGACAAGTGTCCCATAGGTCCTGTGTCCTGTGTGACATGTCCGTTCAAGTATTGGAAGAGCCCTAATGCACCTCATGTGGTTTCCTAAAATTTTAGGGCCAGGATGGAAGGAGCTCTGAGCAACCTGGATAGAGGATAGAGGAAGATGTCCCTGCCCACGGCAGGGGGTTGGAACTGAATGAGATTTAAGGTTCCTCCCAACCCAAAATGGTGTGGGATTCTATGATTCTGTGAAGCGAGCAACTGATTAATTCCCTGGTGGAACTGAGCCATCTTTCCAGGTGGCGAAGGAAGATGAGGATCTGTGGATGTCAGGAGCAGCTGTCCTTCAGCAGAACCCCCTGTTGAGCAGGTCAGTGAGGGGAACTCTGTGTTTCACCATGACCTGCGTTTGTTTACAAGGCAAAAAGAGCTTTCCTGGCAGCTCCACCTCACTGGAAACTGTGTCCTGAACTCATCAGGTGCACGTTGGCAGCACTTTTGCTGAGGTGAACAGAAGCCAGCAGTGCCAGGACACTGCTCAGTACTAGAAATTATTTAAATATGCTGATTTAATCTGTGCACCTGCTGCAAACCTGGGGTGCAAAGATAAAATTCCCAATTGGAAATCCAGAAGGGCAGGTGGTAGAAAGCACAGGGTCTGGTAATGTAAGTGTGTTGTGATGACAGAAAAATAGGTAATTGGTTTTGGCTGCTGCCAGGAAAATTAAGGTCAAAAACTGGCATTTCCTTTCTTAAATCTGAGAATCTCTCGAGGCAGATGAAATGAATAATTCACCATCACCAGAGACAAAGTCTCAGTGCCATGGCTGGGCAGGATTTGAAGGAACATATTGTTACTTTTTTCCATCCTGCAGGAAGATGAACTGAGATTTTTCAGGGTTCCCAAAAGCACAGTTCCCTCAGAAGACAAAGATTTACAAGCAGTGGCCATGCAGACACTGGACTCTTTTCATTTAATTCTTTTCTAGGAAACATTTAATAAATATCCAGGATAGCTGAAAAGCAGAGCCAGAACAGTGGGAAGAGTTAAAAATAACCTGGTCTGGACTTTTATTTTATTTGCAATGAAGCCAGTATAAATCTATGCGGATAAACATTTCTTTCACTCTTAAAATACTGCAGCTGAGACCAGCCTTGGTCACTGAGAGAGATGTTGATCTCTCTGGCATGTTGTTCATTATACAAAGCCCCATTAAGGTCAACCTCATATCCCTGGAATAAAAGTATTAAGTCAAGTAGAACTTCTAAGACAGTGATCCTTCTCAACAGAGAAGAGAAATGCATTGAGATAATCCAATCTTGTTTAGAGATCTCTTTTAGGATGAGGAAAATTTGTCACAGATCCTACTGAATGGTAATTTTCAAGATCTCTCCTTCTTTAAAACTGAAGGTCAGGGAAAAAAAAAGCCTGTACACTATGAAGAGCAATTTTTTGTTTTCCATCAGGGTCCTTCTGCCTTCAGAATGCAATAAATATTAAATATTCAAAGAAAAATTATATTTGGCTTCATGATCATTATTATTACTCTCATTTCTTCATCATTAATCCCAGGAGAAATCCCTCTCACCTGCCACAAACTGACATAAAACCTGCCCAGCTCTTTTAGCAAATGCTCCATTTCCTGATTCCTAATCTGCTTTAAGCAATTAAAATTAATTAATTTTTATCAGTGCAGACAGATGCAATCATGAATCAAGGTGCAATAATGAACTACCAAGCAGCCAGGCAGGTTTCCCAAAAAAACACAGGAAAGGGTTGGGAAAGTCTGGGACTTACGAATATTGGCTGGTTTCGTTGTGCCCAACATCTGGGGAATGCAGCTTCTGGACTAAGATACGGATGATGCAGATGAAGAGGATGAAGTTCACCTGTGGAGATGGGAAGAGAGAGGTAAAACATCAGCATTTTCCTCCAGGGAAAAGAGCCCATCACTAGAGGGGAGTTCCTCTCACTGGAATGGTTTTTGCATGGAAGGAGCTGCCGTTTAACAAGCCATGAGCAGAGAGCCCCTCTCGGGGGCGGGGAGCACATGGAAAACCGACACAGGATGGCATCTTGGGCCTGACATCAGCCTGCTTGGGACTTCGTGTCATACATCCCAAGTATGATGATGTCAAGCCCATAGAGCACAGCTCCTCACGACGTCCTGCTGCGCGCGCGGGGAGGAGCCGTGGCGCCCGGCGGCTCGCGAGGCGGTGACATGGGGCCAGCTGCTGAGCGAGGTGAGCCAGGGAAACCAAACCACAGCACGAAGCAGGATCCACTCCAGCGGGCCTCTGCTCAATCCTATTTGATGCCGTAGGGTTTAGCTTTTATGTTTTTCAGATCCTGTGCTGCTTTAGGGTATAGCTCTAGAACTCCATAGCCTGTCAGCTGCTGTTCTCCCGTTTTATTCAGGTAAAACAATTCCTCTCTGGGCCTGAAACTCAGGGACATCTGACTGTCTCTGGCCCTGAAAAGTATGAACAAAAGTGGGCAAACTGGGGGTATATGACTTCATTACCTGTAATTGGAGGATTTGAGCCTCGGGTTTTAGCTTTTTACTTTTTTTTTCAGATTCTGTGCTGCTTTAGTGTGAGGGTCTGGGCTTCATATCAGGGGATGCTGAGCTCTCTGCACAGAGCAGGGAGACAAAACAACTCCTCCTCTAGCTGGGGACCCAAGGACAAATGATCCAAATCTCAGGCCCAAGAGCACAAGCAACGTGGACTGGAGAGAGAAAAAAAAAAGGAGGATGGGACTTCATGGGCTGGAGCTGTGGTTGGACAGTTAACTCCAATATGCAAATGAACCAGGACTTATAAAAATGTGAGATCTTGTGACCAAGCCCTCTTTAGATTCCATCTTGGAGCCATCGGGCAGAGCCGTGACTGTGGCTCCAGTACTGCCGGGGTGTGGCCTTTGAAGGCTCTTCAGTAAATATCCTTTTTATTCCCCTTAACTCTGTCTAGCCTCTGTTCCAGCTGTTTAAAGCATCAGTATAACCCCTGGTATGTGAATTCACCGAACTTATAACTGGATGAAAAACTCATGACCATCGTCCATCCTGGGTGTAGCCCCTCTCGGAGGTTTCTGACTGCCCAAGGTGAACCTTTGAAGGCCTTCAGTAAATACCTCTTTTATTCTCTTAATCTTGTCTAGCCTCTGTTTCAGGTAGCCACTCCAAGACATCATATTGGCCATGTTCTGTCTTGTGCAGGAAGGGATAGACCTCACCAAGGCAGCAGGGAACGTTCCCTCCTGGGATGTTAGACCAAGCAGTCTGGCTGATACCCAGATTTTAGGTGGTTCTTTTCACCCCAAAATCTCACAGTGCCCTACCAATGCACTCAAGCAATGTGAACCTTATTTAATAGCAAAGGTGTAGAGCTAGGAATGGGAATGTCCTGATGGCATGGACTGAATGCAAATCTGCTTCTTTCAAGGTCCTCTCTGTTGAGTCATCCTGTTACTCATGCAACACAGACAGCAGAAAAGCAATGACAGATTTCTGGGGTCTTAGTTCAGTTTTAGTTTGGCACACAACCCCTTTCTTTATCCCTTCATGGTCAGGGAATGTGCAAATGATTCTAGTTTTTCGAGGCTCAGCAGCTGGAAGGGATTGTGTTAAACCAGCCAATCTGATTCCCTGCAAAAACAGATTATAAGATTTCTTCCAGCAATTTCTACACTTATCACAACAATAGATGAATAAAACAGACTGAAGCCCACCTCTCAAATAAACACTCTTTTTCCAAAGCCTATGAGTGATTTGATATCCATTGCACTTCTTGGTTATGATGCATTGCTTAATCACTTCTTACCTATCCTGAGCAATTTATCATAATTTCTGTTTGGATGTATTTCCTTAAAAAATGGTTTGTGTGTCTGATTTGGTGGGAAGTGAAATTTATTAGTCCCAAACCAGCATTATCTAGATCAACTACACTAATGATCATTGATAGCACACAAGCTGCTGCAAGGAAGGCGAGAATGGAGCAGTTAAATTCTGCCTGTGTTGGCTTGGAGAGGTCAAGAGCAAACACAGAGTGTAGTATATGGGCTTGGTATAACCTTGGAATTCCATGCCAGAAAATACAGGAATCAGGATATTGCAGAAGTTGTTTAGATTATTTTTTATCCCTAGAGTGTAATCAGAGATGATCAATGTGTTCCCAGTGCTTAACACCTTGTACACAAGATATATCTCATGTACATTAAAGATCTTATAGATCTTCTGTATGTATTTCTTCCTTGTACACAAAATATATCTCATGTACCTTAAAGATCCTATAGATCTTGTATATGGATTTCTTCCTTCCACTGAGATATCAGGCTGTATTCCCATGGATTTGGAGGAAATGCTGCATTACCCCCTGGAGAAACCTGCTGTTCATCAGCCAGTGGCTATCATGCCCTTCCTTTGGGACAGATTTATAGGATATCTGCTGAAGGAAAATCAGGAACTGCTGGGTAAATTCTGTTTGGCAATGAGGAAAAGATTTATTGGCCAAAAGAAAATACAGACCCATTGATCTGAGGAGAATAAAAGGGCATGTTTTTAGACTGAAAGCTTATCTCAGGAAAGGGAAAATGCTATCTATAGCTTTCCAGGATGATATAAATATTTGGAGATGTGTCATCTAAGTACTATATTTCTTTCCAGTGAGGTAAACAGAGCAAGATGTCATTATTGAAACTTTCAGTCTGGAATCCCTGCATGATAAATGCCACAATAAAAAAAAATAGTCTTCTTGTAAAAGTCATAATGTACATGGAATAAGAAGGATGTGTAAGGAAAGATTTCTGATTAAAAGAGATATATTTGATTTGATTTCTGTTGCCTTTTTTTTTTTTTCTTCTGTTGCCACGTTTTTGACTTCATTTAAGAAAACTCAAAACTAAGTTTAACTCCAGTTCATTTGATTTTAAAGTTTGGATCCACGCCCAACAGAGCAATGTTGAACAAGGATGGAAGGACCCAGAGTTCCTGAGAAGTGTCCTGGTTTCTATGGTCAGGATTGATCATATCCAGAGAATTAAAACAAAACACTTCTGTTGATTTTTCTGGAAATTAGCCAAATTCCTCTAGAACTTACTCCAAAAATACACAGCTGGAATGCAACTCTGTTCTGCACAGAAGAGACAAATTCCTGAGGGAATTCATCTACTCCCTTTTTATCTAAGTGGAAATTCATGGTAGGACTCATGTTAATTTGTAGTGTTGACATCTACAACTGAACAAGTCATCCTGGTCAGCTCAGAGAAACAAAACCACTCCTAGCACGGGTCATCTGATGGAATTCACTGATTCCTGAGGCAAAATGAGCCTTTCCTGGATGTCCAACCCCATTCCTCCATCTCCCACAGCCACCCCACCAAGGAGATGGAGGTGGTCAAAGCTGCATCAAGTCAGTGGCCTGGTCACTGAAATTCCTCCTGTGGTCAATGCTGCAGGTGAGGGTGTTTATCTGGAGGAGGAATTTCCTCATCTTAAAGCAAATGTTCACTGTACAGTGGGATTTTACCTGACAGTGCATTTTCCATGGACATTTACAGGACATTTCTCAACACCCCTTCACCCCTCCCCAGTTAGGACTAAAGATGGCTTTGCAGCCAGCAGAAGGTGCTGATACTTTACCAAAATAGACACCAAAATAGGAGTTTTAATGATCCACCAGAATGGGGATTCCACTACTTCCTCCCAGCACCTAAAAAGAAACAAAGCCAGACTTAAAACATCAAGCGCAGCAAGCAAGCAGGTCTGTAACCTTCTCAGCTTTCCCTAAAAGCTAAGTTTTGCTAGGCTGGGTTGTGTGAAGAGACTAAACCTCATTTTTATGGACTGGGAATGGCCAAAAACTTGCTTTGCAATGTCTGTGAGCACTGGTAGGTACCAAATATCCCAGAGGTAATGCCATTTTTTTCCCCCTTGGCCATGGATTGGGCTGGAGGATGTTAGGCAGGGTGAACACGGGGGAGGATGCTGATTTTTCTTAATTTCTCCTACACTGAGCTCTGCTGCAGGGAAATTCTATTGAAACCATGAAATTCTATCAAAATCTATGAAAATATTCACCAGGGCTCCAGTGCTCTCCACCATCCTGGATGGAGGGGGTTTGATAAGCACAGAGCAATTGGCACCAACAGAAAAAAAAAAAAAAAAAAAAAACCAAAAAAATCACATCTTTCTGAAAAAAATACCAGCCAGTGGTGGGGTTAGTCCCACTAAATCCAGCAAGCTGCACCTGAGCTGTGGATGGAATGAAAAATGTTAAAAAGGGTCCAGGCTGGGATTTACTTCACCCTGAAGCCAGAGCTGTCTGCACACCACTCCTCACCTGGGACTGCATTTTAAAGCCAACGAGGAAATGAGGGGAAAGGGCTGATGTGGAAATGACTGATATTGCTTGGGACACCTTTATCTGCACAGTCAGGTGACAGAAGGTGCATTTTTAGGAAAGCATCCATAGAAATTGGGCTGCTTTCGTGTAAGAATAGATTAGTGGTGCCTACTGCAGACAATTTCACCCAGATTCAGCTCCTCTAATTCCAAATGTTGGCAGGGAAGGCAGCAGGAGATGAAGAGAGGCACTTTTAGGGCACAGTTCCTGAGACCTATTTTAAGCATCAACTTGAGGATGATAAAATTTTCACTCTGTGGACGACACTGACTAGATCTGCCCTAACCCTACAGGGAGATGGAGCAAATTTCTCACATATAGATGCTTCCAGTTGGGTGTGTGCTGCCCTTTCATTTAAAATTAAAGTGGCCCTAATTTTGTCTAATGCACTTCATTTTTGAAATAAATTGAGACAGTCTGAATGAAGGTCACTTTCACTCGGAGTTACAATGTTTAAATAAATTCTTTGTGTTGTTTAACCAATCTTACCTAATTAGGGTTTATTTAATCTGGATTAATTTCCTGTAATTTTTCTCTGCAGGTAATGAAAAAAAAAAATCTGTGTTAGGCATTAATATATTCTATAAATTCATGCTCTGTTTTACTCAGCACAAAAATGTAGGGCTTTAAAGCCCCCAGAAAATGCTAAGAATTCTGTATTTTTATTAAGAATTTTTGGAGCTGAATGGGAATATATAGTAAGAAAAACTGGTATCCAGAATGGTTAAATGCTCCTGTCTCTGTCTCATTGTAGAGGCTATTTATTAACAGAGTGAATAAGGTCAGTTTTATGCAGATAGAGTGAAACCATAAAGGAAGTGTGTAGCCCTCAGGAAATGTGCTGGCCTGACTATAAATCAAAAATGCAGTGAGAAATCTGAGCTGCTTCTCGTAGTGAAAAAGGGGCAAATCAGGACACATTTGGAGGGGAAGAATGCACGGGAGAAAATGGATTTAACTCCAGGATGCAAATGCAAGAAGTGAGGGGATGCAGGCTGAGGACAGAATAAGCACTTGATTCTGCATCTCTCTGGGGTGTTTTCCTATAAAACCCTTTCCAATTACTGCAGCCTGACCACTTGAATAAAAGCAAGAATGAGGATTTCAGGATCAAATCCTCTCTACTTGCACATATCCTTGGATAACTCTGGTGTCTGCCTCATTTTCTTAGCAGCATTCTACCTGCTTCTTATACAAAATATCAAAGGCTGCTGCTAGGTTAAAAGGGATGAAGAACAGATCCTAAAATCTGCTTGAGAAAAAAAAATGAATTTTTAGCCTTTTCCTGTGGGAGAGAACTGGGTGTGTTTATAAATCCGTGCTGCACATTTAGGGTCAATTCTGCAGGGTGCAAAACTCTGCTCTAAGCACGGGGCCAAATGAAACCATCAGGGTCTGCTCACAAATTCCCTGCAAATATCCTGATCAAGGCACTGGGAAGTAAAGAGGGGGAGTGATTGACCTAAAATGACATTTCAGGGAGACCTTGGAGCGTTTCCAGGTTCCTGGTGGCAGGGGACAGGTGCCACTGCTGCTGGCTTTTGGGTTGCTAAGGCTGCAGGGCTTTCCTTGGCCATATAAAGGGTTTATAAAAGAAAATACATCATTTCCTTATAAAGGAAATATAACTGAGTGCACAGGCTTACCCAACATCAAAAAAGTAAATCCTGACAATTGTCCAGGCAGTGATGAACACGGAGGGGGCACCTGAGGAGAGAAGAGATGGTGCTGCTGTCAGAAATCATGATCAAAAGGTTACCTGATTTCATTACCAGATTGTTTAAAATCTGCCTCATTTCCCAGGGCTGTTCTCCCTCGCTCTCTGCCTCTCCTGAGTGACTGAGGGGATGCCTTCCCTCAGAGGTGGGAAAATTCTTCACATTTCCACCCTTACATGCCAAACTGGCAATGTTGCCTTTCCCTTCCTGTGGCCATGCAAGATCAGCTCTCTGGAACTGCTGCCAGCACCTTGAAGTTCCTGTTGCAGTGCCTGGAAAAACCTTCCAGGGGAGAAATGCAAGGAATAGGAATCACCTGAGCCACCCACAGGGTGGACACCTGTACCTAAGGAGGTCACCACAGGTTCTCCTCAGCATCAAGGGGCAAAATTATGTTTCTCACACACAGGTCATCCAGCTACATTAAATGTTTGATTTAGAACAATAAAAATGAAATATCCCTGGACTCTTTTGCCCTGTAAGGGAGCCTGGAGTGCCAGGTTCACACACAGCTGTCTGTAGCTGGCCAGGTGAAGCTGCCTCTGCTCCTCACTCCATGATCTGCTACGTTTGGATGGTCTTGTCCCATCCTTGTGCTGGCTCTTTTCTCTCTCTTATCTTTGACTGGATTTAGGTTGGAAATACTCCAGGAAGGACATGTCTCTTTGCTCTGTGTTAGCCACAGATTGTGTACACTTTATTACCAGTGATTTCCAATGGTACTAAAACCAGAAAAAAACTGTAATTAGTGCATCCAAATTATTAATTCATGCATGATCCATTCCAGATCCATCCCTGATGCTCTTGCAAATGATGGATGACTGAAAGGCCAAAAGTTCCCTCAGGCACTTGCCATGTTCTGAGGCCTGCCTTTTGCAGCTTTCCCAAAACCCTCTGATTTTACGGATTCCCACAGTATCTGTGGTAAATTCCTGCCAAAAACACCAGCCAGGATCCCCTCCTGGAGGAGACGCGTACCCCAGCCGATCAGGATGTACCACCAGAAGTATTTCCTCTCCGAGAAGAAGGAGATGACCAGCAGGGTGTGAAGGTACAACCCCTCCACCAGCAGCCAGAAGAAGTTGGCCATGACACAGTACTGGAAGAAAACCATCATGGCCTTGCAGCCCACCTGGAAGAGAAGAAATGAGCAGTGGTGAACCGCTGGAACCCTGGCTGCTGGGAATTTCAGACTGTCTGTGCTGCCAGGCACTGACCCCCAGGAGAACACTGCACTGACCTGAGGCTGTGGAGAAGCTTCCAAAATGGAATGACAGAACTGGGATTGTGGGGGTGGAGTTTGCATAGAAGTGTGTGACATCACAGGGTGGGAAACTCAGAGTTTAAGGGTTTAGAATACAGTAATAGATATAAAACAAGATGGAGGTTTTAAAGCAGAAGTTAGTCCTTCTTCTTCACCTTCTTTTTCATGAGTTTAAGTAGTATTGTGTAATAAAATAAAAAAAAATCTGCATTACAGACCATGAGTAGTTAGTTATTAAGTTAAAAGTAACTTAATAAATAACTTGTGTCATTTCTTAATTAGACAATTTATCCTTAAAAAAACCTTATAAAGCAAAAGATACTGCTCCATTTTTAACTTATTAGAAAGAAGTACTATAAAACTCACACTTTATGAGGATGTAATGTAAATAAGAACTAATAAACATCTGAGTACAAACAGCAAACCATCTCACACATTTAAGCCCAACCTAAACAAAAAAAAAACCCAAAACCCCAAAAAAACTAACAAAAAAAATCCACATAGTGGTGCCCTGTGTTAGGAACTGCAGCACATTCCCACAGGAAAGAAATTTCCACCAAATCACCAGTGACCCTTGCTCTGGGTGTATCTTTGGCATTGCTCTGCGCAGCACCTGAACTCCTTATGGAATTTACTCTGTGGTGAAAAGTCTACAAGAAGTTGCTCCTCTTTAGGAAAAGAAGGACTGGGATACGTATTTTTAAAATAAAGGATAGGCAGGAGAAGCAGGGCAAGCACACGAAAGAGTGCACAGGTTTCATTGCTCTGGAAGGGGAGAGATTTGAAGAGGGAAGGTGAATTGTTTTCCTTCAGGAAATGAATAATTAAACACAGTAACTTGCTGTGTGGAGATTTCACTGCAGCTCAGGTAATGGGAACAGTTCCTTTAACAAAGAAATAAATACAAATGGAATTTTCTGACACTTGAGGGAAATTTCTGACACTTGGTGCCCACTGCATCATTACACGTCCTCCAGGTGTTGGCTCAGCAACTGCCCTGCTGCTTTCAGTGGGTCTGCCTGGGTGATGCCCTGCATTTTCTGGGGCAAGTGTTTGCTCTCACTCCCTGGTTGGTGGCACTTCCCTGGTGTCCTGCACATGTAGAATGTTTAATTTAGAGTAACAATTTTAATTTAGAGCCCCAGTGACAAGCCCCCATTTTCCCCTCTACGCCTCTCCTACTGAAAGCAGTTGCTACAAAACACTGGTTAAAAGGAGAAGTGTGGAGTTTTTTCAATGCCACATGTTTTGGGAGGGACTGTCCCCACCCTCATCCCTAAACCCATGAGTGTGTGACCCTGGGGACCCTGGTGGGCTCCTGGTAACCAACTTCTGTGCACATCAGCTCCCTCCTGTGAGGCACAGCAGAGACACAGAATTGCTGAGGAGTACTGATGGGGGAAGGTGAAAGCAGAGCAGGAGGTGAACTCCTTTCCAACTCAGAATATTCTGTGTGTGACTTCTGGGGCTGCCTGAAGGAGGGAAGGTGGCACGAGGCTGGGCTGGGGATGCAGCAGCCTCATCCCGATGGCATCACTGTGGCATTCACATTCTCTGAAAAATCCCTTCACCCAGGATTTTGCTCCTGGGAAGCTGAGAAGCCTCAGAGAAAAAGGAAAACAATTCTTATCTCATTTGTTTCTTCTGTGTTGTGCTCATGTGTTTGGAGATTGTTTACCCACAGGTGATTGTTTCATTGGATTCTGCTGGGAGTTGTTTTCACTCTTTGGCCATTTGGGGCCAAGCTGTGTCAGGCTCTGGAGAGAGTCATGAGTTTTCATTATTATCTTTTAGCCTTCTGTGAGTATCCTTTCTGTATTCTCTAGTATAGTTTAGTTTAGTATTCTTTAATATAATATAGTATCATAAAATAATAAGTGAGCCTTCTGAGAACATGGAGTCAGATTCATCATTCCTCCCTTTGTTGGGGATACCAGCAAATACAATACATCACCACACCTTTGGTTTCTCTCTGATTTTGTGTGCATGTGGCTGTGTGACATTGCCACCCCTCCTTCCTTTCCCCCAAAGCCTGAGTGCCTGCTTGGTGTGCCTGCAGCCAGCAGGGATGTGTGTGTGAGTGAATCCCTTCATGGTTACACTCTGTGGGTGTTTGGCCCTAATTCAGCAGCTCCCAGGTGAGACACAGGCTTTGAGGGGGCAAAATCTGATGCATCTCAACCACCTGCCTGTAAAACAAGGATTTCCTTTGGGGATTGTGCACCAGGGGATCACTTCTGGATGGCTGCGCTGAACTTGTGGCAGAGGCAGGAGGCTGGAGCACAGCACAAGGGGCTGCAAGGCTTCACAGGACAAGGGAAGGCTGCTCACAAACCATGCACATGATTTCTGCCCAGCAGAAAAGGAAAGGAAATCCCTCAGGAAGGGATTTGCAGCCTGACTTTGTAGATCTGTTGCTGTTCAGAGAGAAAGCTGTGCTGAAATCAGGCTGTGGCAGCAGAAATCACAGACACAAATCCATCCCCTCTTCTCCCAGCACCGGCAAACATCAATTTTGTGGCAGTCTCTGGCCCTAATTCCTCCCTTAAACGGGTGGTGGCTTGTCACCAAGGTGAGTTGGATCATGGCTAGCAGTTGGATCTGATCATCTCTGAGGTCTTTCCAACCTTAATCATTCCATGGTTTTATTTAATTTATTTTATGGTTTTATTTCTCCATGCACATGAGCAGCAGCTGGGTTTGGCAACTTCTTCTCTGCCGGATCTGCAGCAGATCAATTCTTTGCTCCTTGCTGAGGGATATTTGCTCATTTGAGCATTTCCTACCACTCCTGGAATTTTACCTGGAGAAAAGACTTTTTTTGTGCCCCATTCTGAGTGCATGGCAGTAATGTCTTGCAGCCAGGCATCCCCCGTGGCACTGGAACAGAGCTGGATGCACTGTCCTGTCCCTAAAATTAAATAATGACATTTTTCCACTGCCTGGGCTTGCTACTGCTTCCTAAAGAGGGTAAGTTTAGATATTTCCGTGAGAGGTGCAGTTTGATTGTGGATGATCCAATTGATCCTCTTTGACAGTGGCACATTTGGAAAACAGCCCTTCCTGGCTTTTGGGAGACCTCATTCCATGCAGCACTTGGTAATGGGTCTCCACCTTCCTGACTGATTAAATTCAGCCTCAGAGAGGCTGGTTTAATGCTGGGGGAAAAAAATCCTCTTTTATGGAAGATCTCTTACCCTTTAGATGACAGGCACAGGGCAGAGATGAGCCATTACATCTCTAGAATTTATTTTTCTCCATAAAGAGCAGACCTCACGATGTGTCACTGTTGAAAGACTAACATGGGCTATTTTTAGATCAGACATTTTCAGGAGAAAAAGCTGAATTACCTCACTGCTTTTGCTAGTCTCTCTTCTTCCACAGGCTCATTTACAGATTATTTCCTTGTCTTTCCTCAGGGATCTTGCTCTGCTCATGTCCACAGCAGATGTGGCAGTGAGATGGTTTTTCCCTTGGTTTTGTGGCTCCTCTCTTGTTCCTCTCTTTGGAGCTGCATCAGAGATGTGCCATTTGCTTTTCCCATTAAAATCCCTCTCTTTCCACGTGTTTCCAATGGCTGAACTCTGGGAAGGGCTCTGCCTCCAGCCAGTGAGGCATTGGGCTCTTGACTCCTCCTGAAAAACTCTTGCACCCCAACACTCCGCCAATACCTCACAGTCAATAAGAAAAATTAATTTTGATTATTGTAAAAGAAAAGATTATTTCTATTGTAAAAAAAAAAGATTATTTGCTTGAGGGTGGGGCCTGTCTTAGACCTGCTCGAGGGCGTTCAAGAGGAAGAACCGAAGAGAAGGGACACAAGGGTGGGGACAAGAAGGCTGAGACACAACCCTGCCAGGCTTTTTCCTCGTGCCCAGTAGCACATTTTACTTTTGAGTAACGTTAGCCTTGAGAAAAATATCTTTCTTTTCATTTTTTAGGTGGGCCAGCTGGTCACTACATCAGTTTTACGACCCACCTATAAAAATACAGTTCAGGCGCTGGAGGCAGTAATTAGCTCAGAGCTGAACCTGCACTGAATATACATTTATCATTCTACTCAGTGGCAGTAACTTATCCATAACTCCTGAAAGTTGTCAATCTGGACCAGCTGATGAATTTATCAACCTCAATAAGAGCAGCTTAGTTGGACAGGAATTGTTCTGAATTTTTGAGGTACACACACACCCAACACGTAACCATGATCCGCCTCCTGTGAATGCAACAAAACTCTATAAAAAAAGGCAATCAACTCCACAGAAATGCCAGCACAAGCCTCCTTTGCCTTCTTTAGCAGGGATATGGTTTGTTGCAGGTTTAGGATTTGGGTTCAGGAAGGATTTAGACCAAAGAAGTACAAAGGAGCACGTGAGTGATTGATGCCCCACCTACCACAGCTGGACCGGGAACTCTGGAGTCTCACTGCCCCAGTCGCAAGAATCCCCCATCACCTGTACAGAATCATGGAATAGTTTGAGTTGGAAGGGACCTTTTAAAGGCCCTGTATGGCGTGTCCTATGTCTGGACACAACCCCTGTGCAGACCCCACATTCCTCCCTCATACCCATAAACTCTGCGGCTTCCTGCGGTGTGGAAGCTTGGGGCAGGGCACCAAGACTTCCTTGAGTCAGATTAAAGATATACTGAAGACATCCCATGCAATCCTGGTCAGTGATGCAGCTCCTGGCATTATTTATGGAGTAGGGATGGTGCATCCAGCAAAAATGTGGGCTGAGATTTGCCTCAATCCATCAATCTCGAAACCTTGAGAGCTCGAAATGCTCCTTTAAGGTACTTTGGTGCTGTTACCTGGGCTACCACCAGCACTGCAGCAGGAAGAGATTTACACTGAGATTCCTGCAGGTGTCTTCCATAGAAGACTGATAAAAACTCATTTTCCAGTGACAGATTTGTCCAGCACTTTTGTTTTATGTTGCACAGAAGACGCGACCTGTGGAGGGGCTGCTGACTGATTGGTGCTGCATTTGCACACAGCAAGAGCTGATCTTCTCCCCAGCCTGGTCAAGGAGGATTCCTTGACCTTATTTAAAAGATTTTCATAGATCCCACTCATGACCTGGAAGATGGGACAGCACTGGGCAGGTATTGCCTGCTTTGGAGATGCTGAAATTAAGAATTTCCAGCACAGGGACTGGCCCAACCCTACATGTCCATAACTACAGTTCCACTTTAGACACTCATAATCATAATTAAATTCAGGAATACATCACTTTTGAGCTGTTACCACCCCACCCCTACTGTTGAGACACCCACTTTAACCATAGCATGATGAAATCTGTAAAAATGATCCCATAACCAAAAAACTGCTCTGCTTGTAAGGCTACACAACGTGGTTAATTCCCCATCTCACTATCATGGAATTAATATAAGTGTGAAATTTCCAATAATTTTATAATCTAATTGCTCTGTCCATGGCTTAACATGGCCCATTAATTTCTGTGCATGTGGCATGGAGATGTCAGGATGGACTTGGTTTCCTAACATGTGTTTTCAATTTTCACAAGGGATTTTTCTCTGCTTTTAACCTAGCTTTTAGTTCACAGAACCAGAAAATAATTTTGTTTGGAAAAGACTTCTATTATCATTGAGTCCTACTGTAAATCCAGCACTGCAAGGCTATCACTAAACTGTGTCCCCAAGAGGGAGAGAGAAAGAGAAAGAAAAAGAAAGAAAAAGAGAAAGAGAAAGAAAGAAAAAAAGAGAAAGAGAAAGAGAGAGAGAAAGAGAAAGAAAAAGAGAAAGAAATAGAAAAAGAGAAAGAAAAAGAAAAAAAGAAATAAAGAGAGAAAAAGCAAAAGCAAAAGCAAAAGCAAAAGAAAAAGAAAAAAGAAAAATAAACTAACTTATGCTAACTTAGGCTTAGCAAACCCAACCTTTTGTGTAACAATAGCAAAAAAAAGCAAATTAAAGACAAACAAGCCAGACTGCCTGGCAAAAAGCCATCACTTTAATTTCTTCCCTCAGTTTAATTGCAGTTGTAGACCAGATTCAAACAGGTGGGCTATAAAAAAGCCCCACCAAGTTTATGTTTGATAATCAAAGTGAATTGTCTTCAAAAACTCAAATGAGAAAACTCCTCCTAAATCAATTGGGTGCCTTTGACTCCTTCCCTCCCTCCCTATCACGGGCTGTGACAAGCAGGGAATTTCTAACAATAAATTGCTGCCCTGGTGGGTGGCTCTGCAGGTTTTCCTGGGAGATGCACAGAAATTTAGGATGTTAGGAACAATATCTATGAATGAAGAAATGTGATTGAAGAAATTTTTTAAAGGCCATCTTGACAGAAGCAAAATGTCTCACAATGGAAGCACATGGACTCCAGCCTGGAAGTCTCTGTGAAAGCAATTTATGATCTATCAGGACTTATGAAAAATAAAAGACCTTCATGGGAATAATAATCTTATGTCTTGATGATGAAACTTTCAGAGGCTTCAAATCTAGGTGTAAAAACGTATTATTAACAGTGCAGACAGATCAATTTAACTGGATTCATGGTCACTGCCTGCCTCAGGCACAGGAAGAAGAGGTCCCAAACCCACATTTTCCCTGTTGACTTCTTGCTCTGCACCCATGGTGCCCCAGAAACCATGGGCTTAAAGCCCTTACCAGTGGCTAATTAGTTCCATTTATCTCAACCTGCTTTCCTTCAGGTCACAATGCATTACATTTTCATGCGCCCATCGTTGCCCCAAGAGCACACCCTGCAATACTTGCCTCATGTCAGCTGTCACTGGGCAATTTATGGAGCCATTATAACCTGGATTTGTGTCTGGGCCTGTGGATTTCTTAGCACTTCATAAAGCAGAAATGCCATTCCCAGATGGATGAGCTGGGCTGTACAGCCTGACCCAGGCACACCCCCCTGCCTCAGCCAGATAAGGCTTTCCTGCTCCCATCAAAACTGTGCAGCAGTGGAGACATCAGAAAGAAACTTTTGGATCAGTTTCTATTTCTATTATTTCTATTTCTATTTCTATTTCTATTTCTATTTCTATTTCTGCTTATTTCTTTCTCGTGCCTCCTCCACCTGCAACGAGGCTGGGCCACTGATGAACCTGCATGGAGCATTGTAACCCTCACTAGAGAATTATTTCTGCAGAAAGAGCTCAATCCAAAGTCATATGAAATCCAAAGTCCCAGGACTCAATTTAAAGCTGATTTAAACTTGGTTTTTCTCTTTCACCTTCTCAGTGCCAGCTGAAAATGGCAAGGTGTTTATAGAAACAGAATCCCAGAATGGTTTGGGTTGGAAACCTTAAATATCAACCAGTGCCACCCCCTGCCATGGGCAGGGACACCTTTCGCTGTCCCAGGGTGGTCCAAGTTCTGTCCAACCTGGCTTTGGACACTTCCAGGGTTGAGGTCAGGATTTACAAGGAAATTACAGGAGACAGCCTCTATTTCATGTGCAAAGCATGGCAGGAGCAGATCCTGCAGTGATTAAAATAAATGGAGTTGCACCAGTAAATTTTGTATTAAAATAAACTGAGTTGCACCAGTGAATTTTGTATTAAAATAAATGGAGTTGCACCTGTAAATTTGGCATTAAAATAAATGGAGTTCTACCACTTTGCACTGATGAAAAATGTGGCGCACATGGCTGCTCTTCATGCCTTGCCCACTTCCCATGCAGGCTCCCTCAAATCCAACACTGGATTCAGGATTCAGGCAGAAACTCTTTTGTCTGCTTTCCCTCACACAAGAAGCAACTTTAAGCCCCATGACTGTGATCCTCAAGGCAATTTAAGAATTTCTTTTTGCTGATTTTAACAGGGGTTATGTAACTGTCAGTCTTGAAGGACTCAGCCTTTCTATTTTGTCTCTCAGGAATTCCTGTTTGATTTTTGGGAGCTGTCTTGTGAGTATTTCTGAGATGCTGAGTAGCTCTGGCTGCTCTAACCTGGGTGTCAGATGACTCAGAGTTGGGTTCAGGTGTAAAAATAGAATTATCTTGGTAAATGGGTTAACTGTGCCTGTTCTGTGCTCATCAATCACAGGATAAAGGCACTCATGAGCACATCTGCAGCGATAAACCAAGTCAACCACAAGGCAGCAACTAAAAAGAGAAGGTGGTCAGGGTTTTGATAAAGCCCTTGTTCACGTTTTTCCCATTTTCCCTCTTTTTTTGGTGTGTTGGTGCCAGCCCATGATGGTGGCACTGCTGTGTCCAGGATTACAGAATCACTTAAGTAAAGAAAATTCCTTCTCCAGAGTTCTGCCAGTCGGACTTTCATTCCTGTTATATTTCCTTCTGCCTCCATTCCTGTTTTATTTCCTTCTGCCTCCATTGCTGGGTTATTTCCTTCTGCCTCCATTCCTGGGTTATTTCCTTCTGCCTCCATTCTTGTTTTTTTTTTAATCTTCTGCCTCCCTTCCTTCCCTTTGCTTTCTTTCTGTTGTTTTGCATGATTTACAGGACCTTTCTCCAGGGCTTGTTTGGGGTTTTTTGTTTTGTTTTGTTCTTTTTTGTTCCTTCCCCTCTGTTTTGCTGTAAACCTTAGATTGTAGCAGTGATCATCAGATATCACCCAAGGAAACAGCTGACTCTCTAATATTTGTTTTGCTTTAACACAAGTGCATAAAAAACCTTCTCCTATTCCATTTCTCCATCAGCCTGCAAATCGTGGTGCTCCCACATGGAGCTGAGTAGCCTCACTGCTGGAAATGAAAATGTATCTGTCTTCAACTTCCATAAATAAAATTCATTTAGGGGCCTGTAGCTGTTATCAGTTTGTCCTGAGGGAATTAAAGTAAAAACCACCAATTTTTCATTCTGAAAATGTGAGATATGCATGTAAATTCTCAGCTGCTGAACTCCCACTCTCCTTCGCAAAGAATGATTTTTGTGTTGGAATTTTTTTGTTTTACTGGTATAATACAAAAGGGAAAAGATAAATGATGTGATCTCCCTTGGCTGAATCTTCAGCAAGGGAAAACTTGCAGAGCTCAGAAAAAAAACATCAGTCTCAATTTAATCTGTAGAATCTGATCTTTGTTTACAGCAAACTGTTGGCTTTGTCTTCAGCAGGGCTGGAAATGTAAGTGGTTCATCATTATTATGCCAGCCAGATATGACAGTAATGAAACTACATCAAAACCTATCCCTAAACCCACAAAAAATTAAATAAAACAACTATTGAAGTGTTCAGTTCAATCCTTCTACCACATTTGTTGTTTTGACTGCTGTTTTTTACAGGGTGTACCCCAGGGAGAGAAGGAAAGGGGAAGATAAATTGTGGGAAGAGAGAAGGACACTAAACTTAAGGAAATCAGTGAGAAAAACTAAAACTTCTAAGGAGGACTCTTGAGTCTGGCAGGAAAACCAAACCAAACCAAACCAAACCAAAATGGAAAAATGAAGGCAAATCCAGACTGTAAAATGGTGCAATTTTTCCCACACCATGAACAATTTGCAGATGTAAAAATAACCACGTGTGGTGAGTTTCCCATCAGAAATGACCAATTAGTGAGCCAGAACATAACCTGAGTGAGTCAAAACCAATACTGAGGAAGTTGAATTGAAGAATTACTGAAGAAGTCCAAGTGGGTGGTTCCACAGAGCCCTCTGAGCCTGATCATCTCCACATCCAAGTGCTGAAAGCCCCAGCTGACAAACACTCTCGAGCAGATGCCTGGTTTTAATCCATTTAAGCCAATAGGATGATTCAGTTCCATATAATTACAATTTAAAAGCTACATAAGTACTTTATGAGAGAGAGGGAGGAAGAGGGTTTGGTCTCCTCATGGTACCTTGAGCAGAATGTTGTGTCTGTGCTTGGCCATCACACCCCTCTAGAAAATTCCCTGCAGCATTTTGATCTTTACTGGAAAATCCCATGAAAATTCACTTTTGGAAGAGGTCAGCCTAAGGAATCTCCATGAGCCATGAGTTTTAGCATAAGTCTCTGTTAATTTCGTGAGAGTTCTTCTCTATTTGACTTCTTACAGTATGTATTGTGAATCTGTTAGGATTGTGGTGGTAATAGATCTGCAGTCATAAGGTCATAAGGTCCTAGACCATAATTACTAAATAAGGTACTAGATCATATTAACTAAAAGTGTTTTTTAATAGTAGGGAGAGCTTAAGCTACTCTCTTTAATTGTTTGCCTCGAGTCTTCATGTCATGTGTCAGTGGTACATAACTGGGATTTGTATTTTGTTGCCATATTTTATTGGTATGGCTATTATTTGAGTTGATGTCAAAAATCTCCTTCCTTTCTTGTTTTTTTTGTTTTTTTTTCCCTAATCTCTGCTTAATTGGTAGAACTTGGTATGTCTCTTGAAGGATATTCTGTATTATTATTTGACCTGACTCTTGGAATATGAGGAAATGGGACTAATTCTCTGTTTGTATTCTGTGGGTTGGTGTTTTGAAAGATGCTCCCTCTTCAGGCTTTGAGGCTGTATTCCTTCCTTCCTTCACTGTGCCTAGACACAAATCTAAGAGATTGGGACACCTGGGAAGAGGAGAAGGAGTGAGGGACATTTACAAAGCCACCAGTGCTGAGTTTCCTTGGTGTGGGACAAGGGGCCTTGTGCAGTTCAGGGTTTAAAGATCATTTAAACCTGCTCCATTTAGCCATAAAAACAAACCCTGTTTGTCTGCTCAGGGTTTCTGCCCAATGACAATGGGTTGATTTTTTTCACCCAAGCAGCAAGACTTCACCCAAAAGCAAAACTCTTTCCCCCAGGAGTGATTTTATCAATAAAGTAGGACCAAGAACTACACATCACTCTGCAAACATCACCAGTGCTGGCTCACACCATCACTCACTGATGCTCATCACATATATTTTATATTTTGGCTGCATTGGCCCTGAAATGCTTTCAGCCACATTCTCAGGCATTGTGGCCCATAGAAATGCTCCATAAATTAATTTTTCAGGGTGTTTATGTTGAACTCAGCAGCAATCCAATTCTCTTTGAGTTTAAAATGGTGGAGAGGTAACACCACACCTGACGTGTCCCAAACTGGGTAAAATGAAGTAAAAATGCAGTAAAGCCTATTAAAAAGTTTTTTTTTTATTTTTTTATTACATCTACATCTTCCTGCGTTGGAGTTCCTACTTGACTGAATCAGTGACTCATTCATTGGTTAATGTATTTTTGTGTGGCTAGAGCACAAAACATAATTTAAAGTCTTCTTACTGCAGCAGGTAATATCAAATTGAGGACTTTGGTGCCTACATCAGAAATGCTGGGAGAGATTTCTATTCATTTGGATTTTATAGCCCTAAATCTGTTCTGTCTTTACCCTTTCATTCCCTAAAGGAACCAAGTGTGGCGTTTCTCTTCTAATGAAACACTTTTATTGCTTTGGGTTTGCCCTGTTCTAAACCAGAGTAGCAGTGAGAGCATTCAGCAAATTGTTTGTTCAAATCTCTCCCCAGACTGAACGAGCTCAAGGCCACATCCATTACACTCACAGCCTTCAGTGAATTGTGTATAAAACCCTGACTTTATGAATTAGCACCGGGTCTCCCAAGTCAAGATTTATCCGGCAAGTTCAAAGCACAAACTTAGCTCAAGCCAACCTAACCTAACCCAACCAACCCCACAGGAGCACAATGGATTTTACAACAATTTTTCCTAACAGATTAATGTTAGGAGAGGCATTTTGTGTCAGTGTTTTTAGACTGTGACCTGTTGTCCAAAATGCTGGTTCAAGACTGCAAGGTGTAGCCTAATGTGGTGGAGACAGATTTGTCCCACATAAATTTATTACTGATGTGTGTCATCCAGCCGTTCAACCTGAGCTGGCCATCAACTCAAAAATCTTCTGATTTCTAAAACAAAAATGTTGTAGCCGTGGGGCTACCTGCAAGTGCAGGTATTCTGGATTCTGCAGGAAAATTCTGTATTTACACCCAGAAATGTTTCTGGATGGATGAGAAGCAAACACTTCTCACTCAGCTCTCTGCAGCTGTGCCTCAGTCCTGATCCAGCAGAATCCAGAGCAAACTCCCACAGGGATCAGAGGTGAGTTCACACTCCATGGCCTCTCCTGGCTTGGCTGCTCTGCCAATTTGCATTGACAATTAATCTGTGGCAATTGATTCCAGTTTCCATGTCTTTCTACCCATTTATGGACCTTCACAAGAAAATCCTATTCCAAGAATTCAGATCCTAGTGGATCACAGAGAGGAAGAAGCACACAGGGAAAGGAATCATGCTGCACACAGTTCTTGGGTAAAGCTGAGAGGAGGCTGCTCTGGGTTTCAACTCGGACATGATCAAGCAGAAAGGTCATTGTAACAGCAGGGACAGGACTCAGGGTAAGGATACAGGAAAGCCAGCGAGCAAGGAAGAAATTGGGTGGATGGAAAAGAGAATCCTTTTTTCTGGCAGTGTATGACAAAAAAACAGGTCCAGAGGTATCAGCAGGCAGCTCATCTAATGCTCTGAATTTACTATGGAGGGTTCCTGTTTTTCTTTTTTTTTTTTTTTTTCCTGGATAAATAACTTCTGATCACATCTCTTCATTTTGGTGATTTCAATTTCCTGCCTAAATTTATTCATGACTGGTGTCCTCTTACGTCAGCGTGACCTTTAGACAAACAGCCCTTCTCCCTCTTAATGTTTGCTCCAGCTGATAACACTGAGTTTGAAAGGCTAAAAAATAACCCAACTCCTTTATTCCCCTCATTTATCATCCCAGTAGGGAAATCTCACAGTTGCAGACAGCGAGCGTGGGCTCCTGATTCAGATGAAAAATGGGTGATGATGTCTGCACAGAGATTTCCTGCCTGAAATCCTGCAGGGATCTGGTCGCTGGAGCCCAGAGAATCACCCACATGCAGGTGCCTTCTCCCAAAGGACTGAACAGCATTCCAGACTCCAGGGAACAGATTAATTAGAGCCCACTATCTGTGGATGCACATAACACAGATAGCTCGTGTGTAAGTACTTACCCCACGGATAAGTAAAATTATTTACGTGAATTTGGATCTGACTCCCATCCTCAAGGAAGGAAAAGGTTTTACTGAACCCCTAAACACAAACCTCCTTTGACCAGGATATCCAAGAAATTAGAATGTGGATGGGAGATGGACACAGGACTGGCAGGAGCCCCACAATCCTGTACAATCTCTCTTGTGGGTTTGACCTGATAAAATCCTTAAGGTTTGAAAACACCTCTAAGACTATCAAGTGCAACTTCAGAAAGGACCAGATACAAAATATAAATATATACATTTTGGACTCTGATAATCAATTTATTCCTTCTCCATATAAGTCAAATGGCAGCAATCATGGATTTATTTTTTTTTTTCCTTTTAAACAAGAGGAGGATTTGAAATCTTCCCAAAGTACCACCTCACATGCATTTGCAAGGTAATTTTTGGTGCATTGCTTAAGAGGGGCAAAAAAATGAGGTGGAAATTTCAAGGCTACTTACTGAACTCACGAAGCAGTGCTCAGACTCCCCACTTTCAAACAAGATGACATCCTTGATGAAGACTGCAATGGCTCTCATGATGAAGGACATGAAGAGGTGCATGTGAATGTAATTTCGAGTACAGTGTAGTTTTCTGTTGGGAAGAAATGAAACATTTCTGATTAGCAAATCTTCTCAAAAGTATTATTTTTATATTTACACATTTCTTCTACTATGACATAGAGTCCCAATTAAACATTAGAAACCCTGAGCCAGGCTCTGGTCTGATGAACACCACCACAAATCCACTTAAGCCTCTTTAATTCCACAGAACGTGGCAATCCACGTATCTGCAGCAGCGCTGCTGCTTTTTCAATCCTCAGAAAAACAGGAAAAAATACAGGATGACAGAAAACAGGTCCATCCCACTGCTCTCCACTGGAAAAGAAATGTTTTTGACTGAGCAGACTGTGCTCATGATAAAGGGCTTTCTTCTACAGAATGTTTCTGCTGCAATAATTCTTTTCAAAGTGAAACGGCTCTTCAAGCAGGCAAATAAATTCTTAAAATCTGCTGCCAGAATTAACACATATTACAGACTTCCTGGAATAATATGAACTATATTTTCACTTAAAAATTACTGGTTGTTAATGATACTGAGAACTACACTGGAGTTTTTCTATCCCTTGCCTGCTAATATTTTGAAGACAAATTCTGATCAAATAGGAAATTTTTTTTCAAGAGAGAATTTACACCAGCTAAAGTGAAAGGCCTAATAGTCTGGAAATGGGTGCTTTGTACAGACACCAGAACCACACCAGACCTCACTCAGCATCACAATGAAATTACCACCTCTTAACGAGCCACTGGGCCCTGGCAGAGGTTGTGCTGCTAATCTCTGATGATGGCAAAATAATGGGGCTGAGCTGAGTCCTGTGTGCCTGAAGGCCAAGGCAAGTCAAGTTAAGCTGTTTCCAGCCAAAGAAAAACAGGATCCTTAATGGTTTCACCAGCCTGGCTGGCATCTTGTGCCTTGAGGAGGCTGTTGGCATGTGTCTGATTGACTCCTCCATTGTAAGAGGAGTGGAGAGAGCACATGGGAAGAGAAATGCTAAGTTCCTGAAGGGTGAGGCCAGCCTTGGTGTGAGTTACCCTAGAAAATGTGCTCTGTCTTACATGAGGAGATGGAACCTCTTCCAAAGGGTTCTTCCATCTCAGCTTTTTGCTGATCTCCCTTTACATAAATTAATTTATAATAGGAGATTACATATATGCAGACTTCTTCACTGGAGGCACCCAAATTTAGATGCCTGAATGTATTTCAAAAAAACAGAGAGCAAGAATTAATCCATTTGCTGCAGTCTGGGATTCCAGTGCCACTTGGTGAGCTGCAGACTATCTGCCCATCCATCCATGAGGCCCTGGGTCTCCTGAAGGCCCTGCATCCCATCTGCCACCAGCAAGTTTAAATGGCCCTGGGTGTCTCTGTCTCGCCATAGAGTGACAGCAGGAAGTGTTTTTGGAAAAGACTTTGGGAGGAAACAGGTTACCCAGAGAAACTGTGGATGTTCTATCCCTGGAAGTGTCCAAGGCCAGGTTGGATGGAGCTTGGAGCAACCTGGGATAGTGGAAAGTGTCCCTGCCCAGGGGATGGAATGGGATGATCACTAACGTCCCTTCCACCTCAAACTGTATTGGGATTTTGTGATCCTGGATATTTTTGGATGCGATTTTGGATAACATTTTGAATACCTACTTTAGGCAGAAATTCCACACTATCCATATACAGGACTCTATGGACTGTAACGTTCTACCAGAGATCCATCATAGAACAATCTGCCTTTGGTGAGATGAATCCACCCAAATAACTGGATTTGGGTTGCAACTCCCACACAGATGCCACAAATCACACACCACAACGCAGCGACACTGAAAGATGGAGCACAGATTGACAGAAATCTTGGGCATCTTCCTGTAACACTCATAGCCTGCACAGCCTGTAAATCACCAACCTTTGAGCCCCTTCCCCGAGCCTTTTTCCTGCTGGTGGCCTTACCTGAAGAGGCACAGAATGATCATGGCAGCGGTGAGGGCGATGAGGGATAGGGTGTGTCCGATGGTGTAGCCGGTCTTGACCGTTCCGTAGAACGCCGTTTGCTGGTGTGAAAGAAAGAACACAGATCTTTCAAAGAGGTCCAGAAATCCTAAACACAGCACCACTGACTGCTGGGACAAGGAAATCATCCTTCTCCATTCTCTTAGGACACCTCTGACTCCTTCACCCTTTAAAATCCCGCCCAGTAGCGCACGTGACTCAAACACCGCCGGTGTGAGTGTGGAGAACTCATCCGGTTGCAGCAGGGCTTGGACCACTCCAAACCCAGGGTAAAGTTACACAAGGGAAAGGTTCCTGCTGGAAGGAGGCTGATTTGACACCTGCTCCAGCCTAAAACCTCGTGGAACAGGAGTGATCAATGTTCAGCTGCCGGGTCTGATGTAGTGAGAGCAGTGAGGTTAATTTTATTAAGGAGGTCTCAGGGCAGAACTGTCTGGGAAATTGGTTTGGTTTTGTGGGATTTACACTGTTGTTTAGGCAAGTAAAACGTTCTCACTTTTAACTCAGAAATATGTTTTAAGTTGGAAATTGTTTTTTCTCTTTGGTAGCACACAGAGGGAATCTCTGAGCATGGCACACCAAAGGCCTTGGATCAAAAAGGGAATCCCAGTGTAAATAAAATGGGCAAATCAGCTCTCCAAAGCTGTCTAGAAACACTCTAAATCAATAGATTTTGATTTTCAGCTTAAAAAAAAAAAGAAAAAATCAAGAGCTAAAATTATTTAGACACTTATCAATTTTTAAAAATCTGAATTTTTATGAGAATCTAACTCAGTTTATGGAGTTTTTTTTCCAGCTCTTGATTGACCCTCCTCTGCCCTCCTTGACACCATCTTCTTTAAACAATCTAAACAACCAAAACCACAAAGAGCAGGTTAGACAGAAAATCAAAACCCAACTTTGTTTGGAGAGATACTCTTCCATAACATTGGGAGTTGACATTTTTATGTGCTATTTTCCCAGGCTTTGACAAGTATTTGGTACTTTACAGAACCAGGGAGGCTGGGATGAGCTGCAATCCCTTAGCATTTGCACAAGCCAGCTTGGAGGGGGGTTAAAACAAGAGAGTTTTCAGAGATAACACTCTGATCTTTGACCACAGATCTCAGAGGTGGTTAAAGCACCATTTCCTTCCAGCCACATCACTGAGAGCTTTGGGTCACTCTGAACAGATAATTCAAGGGTTTCAGGACAGTTTATCTGCCTGGTCTTGCCCAGGTAAACCTCTGCAGGTGAGACCTCGCCCGAGGGGGGCAGAGGGGCAGAATCCCCCCTTTCACTGCTGTGGGATCAGCCCAGGATGCAACTGGATTTCTGAGCTACAGGAGCACATGGTCAGCATGTGTCCAGCCTCTCATCCACCAGCACCCCCAAGATAAAGTCTCTTTTCCAGCCTTCCTGGAGTTTGGGATCCCAAAGGCAGCTCTGACTTTTCTAATTAAAGCAGTCAACCTCCCTCATGTTTAATCTTTCTCTATTATCTCTATTTTTGATGGCACCAGAGCAGAACTGTTCCGGGAAAGACTTGGCCAGCAGGAGGAAGGAGCTCGTGGTAGGGGACTGTAGGAGGAAGAGGTTGTCCCACGTTTCATTTAGGAGAGCAAAGTAGGCCTTCTGCTTCTTAGAGCTATTCCCAGGAGCAAGTTATGCACAGAAGGTTCTTGATGTTATTCCACAAGCAAATCCCTGCTTTCCCCCCCATATTTTATGGTGACTAATCCTTCTTGTGCAGAGAGGGTTGGTTCTTCATGCAGCTTTAATGCAGGATGTGGGGTCATCTCTGCTCTGGAAACAGCACACAAAGGCTTCTCACTCTTCACTGCACTTGCTAATGACACTTGGTTCCTATTTCAGAGATATCAAAGCAGAGAATTTGACCTAAGATCATAAATGGAACTGAAATTTCACTCAGGGTCCAGATTATAAAATATTCTTATTAGAAAAGAAAGGGGTGTAGATAAGTGAAGGCAATGCATGGCAGGATGCCTGGCTGTTTTACAGAATGAACTCAGGCAACTTCATCATTGTCTCTTTGACTTCTAAAAGCTTCTGCTTAATTTAACAGGAGTGTGATAATAACAATTATTTGAGGTAGGTGCTAAATTGAGATTAACTGAGATTTGTTTTCCTTGGTTTCTATTCAGTAACCTCAACATTTGTCCCTTGGTTGATGACGGGAAACAGTCACAATTTTGAGAGAAAAAGAAGATAAATACTGATATGAAGTCTTTCAGGAGCTAAGTGTTTTGGGGTTCATGTCACCCAGCCCAAAGTCATTGGGGTTCCCTGGAGAGTAAATGAAATTTCTTTGTAGAGAAATGTGGGCAGAACTGACCTCTGGAGGTGCCTCTCTATTTCACCATTTTCAGGCAGAACCTACTGAGACCTGGTGTTGGAACCCTGGATACTGAGAATTTTAGACTTCCTGTGTTGAAAGGCAGAGATCCTCGAGAGAACACTGCCATTGACCTGAAGCCATTGAGAAAGCTTCCAAAATTGATTAATAATACAAAGGTTAGGAGGGTATAGTTTAAACAGAAGTGTGTAACATCACATAGTGGAAAACTTAAACGTTTTAGAATATTGTAATATATATAAGGCAAGACAGAAGCTCTAAAGCAGTAGCTAATCCTTCTTCTTCACCTTCGTCTCCATGAGTTTAGGTAGTATTTTATAATTAGATAGAAAAGTCCACATTGCAGAACACAAGTAGGTTGTTATTAGGTTAAAAATAAAAAATAATTTAAGTATCGCTTCTTAGTTACATAGTTTTTCCTTAAAAGACCTTCTAGAGATAAATACAAAGCCATTTTCTAACTTTTTAGTGAAATACTGTAAAACTCACAACTTAAAAGACTACAGTATAAACAAGAACTAATAAACATCTGAATCCAAACACAAAGTACCATCCTTATGCATTTAATCCTGACCCTGACCAAAGCAAAAAAAACCAAAAAAACCCCACAATAACCCTGGGGTGGCCCCTCTGAGCAGGTGGAAACACAGCAGGGAGAAGAGCATCACATCTGACAGAGGAGCAGGATAACAACCCCACTCCCCATTTGCTAATGCACCACTTTTAAAGGTCAGCTTGGAGAAGGGCTCATCATCACTGCATGGACCCCAAGAGCAGCAGCACTTTGGTGCCTACATCATCTGCTGCTTTGGGACTGCCAGAATTCACAGCTAAAACCTCACAAACGACCGTTTTTTTTTTTTCTTTTTTTTTTCTTGCTGTTTCTGACCTGAGATCAAAAGTTCATGAAGTTTTTAACTCCTGGAGGCTTATCAGTCTTTCCTGGACCTCATGTCCTGTACAGCCTGCTGTTTTTTTTTCTATTCCCTTTACTTCTTGCTCCCCAAACTCGCTGCCAATTCAACAACAAGAAAACAAAAATCTATTCTTCTTCACAGGCTGCTACTGCATGTTCACCCCCCACAGGCACCTTTCACACAAATTGGAAGAAAAAAAGCAAGAAAAAACTGTGTAAATCATGGGAAAATAATTAAGAAAGAATTAAAAGAACACAATAGAGGTTCTCCTGGTAACACAGCACTCTGGCAATGCTGCACTCTGGCAACGCTGCACCCCATTGGATGGCAGGAGCATGTCCCAGGAATTCCCAAATCCCCTGAGCAGCAGGAACACAAACCAGAGCGCGGGGTGGGGGTCCTTGCACAGCAGAGCTGGAGCTGTGGTTCTGCAGGCACACAGCTCAGCCTGAGGGATGGACACTTGAGGATGTGGAGTGGTGCCTGACCCTGAAGGCAGACTAAGGCTCTCTTCAGCACAGCCCTTAAGTTCTTTGCACCTCTGCCTTTGCTCTTTTCTGTTTTCTTTCCCACTCAGAGCTGGCTCAGCTCTGCTCAGGTCCCCTGTTAACTCTTGGAGTGCCTCGGCAATGTGTGACTGTGCACAGAGACCTCTCACCATATGGAGTCACAGAATCCCTGAATGGATTGGGTCAGAAGGGACCTTAAAAATCATTTCATTCCACCCCTGTCCTGGGCAGGAACACCTTCCACTATCCCAGGATGCTCCAAGCCCTGTCCAGCCTGGTCTTGGGCACTTCCCAGGATGTGGCAGCCACAGCTTCTCTGGGCAGCCTGTGCTGGGGCATCACTATCCTCACAGTGAGAAATTTCTTCTTCCCAATATCTCATCTAAACCTGCTTAACACCATTCCCCCTTTTCCCATCACTCCGTGCTCTTGTGAAAAATCCCTCTCCAGCCTTTTTGTAAGCCCCCTTTAAATACTGGGAACACATATTAATTATTGAGATTCCTATGTCCAACATTCACTAACACTGAGGCGTGTCTTAAACAGCAACAACAAAAAAAAAAGCATGAGCAGAGGCTTGATATAAACACATTATACAAAAATATATATAAATATTATATAAAAATATAAATACTGCAACATGTGATTGCAGTGAAATGTAACTTTCCATGCATAAGCTTTTTCTTGTTGACTGTGGGACTGCTTCACGTGATAAGTTTAGATTAGATGCTGAACTTTGAGTTAGGTGAGGTGAATCTTGCTTCTAACATTTGTTATCATCTTTAAACTTTACCCTTCATGTCTCAGCATGCAGCAAACCAGTAACAAACTCCTTCCTGTGGAATGACAATACTCTGCAAAGCTAATTATACCCAGGTCAGCGATTGCTAATTTATACACAAACAGTAACCCAGAGAACTTTTGGATTTTCTATCAAAAATTAGTAAAATTTCATGAAAATGTGTGTTCCCTACAGTGATGTGGATATTTAGCTGGTTGAGATGTGCAGACCAACAAAAGATAATTTTTATCCCTTTAAAGTTTTTGATGCTTGTGTTGCCATAGAAGGACTGGAACCACCGTATCTACTTAAGCATAAATATAAATATGGAGGGCTTGTTTCAAAGTGCACTGTGGAAAATAAAACACCTGAAGTTATGTGTGGGCATCACACAGACATTGGTCTGATCTTCTCAGGTCCTGACACCCTGGAAATTTTGGATGTCCTATCCCTGGAAGTGTTCAAGGCCAGGTTTGGATCAGCCTGGTCTAATGGAAGGTGGAATGGGATGATCCTGAAGTTCCCCTCCATCCCAAGCCATTCCATAATTCTGTGAGTCTATGACATCAAAGGGAAGATAATTTCCTTGACCAAACATTCGAACTCTGCTTCCAAAAATCCTCAAGAGGATCCTTCCCTCTTGAGGAATCAGAGGGGGAATGGGAAAAATTTGGCATGGGAGGATCATACAGTTCTGATATTGATCCCTGTTAAATCTTGATGTCCACCCAGGTTTACAAACCTCTTCCCCTGGAGTGCTGTTGGAATCGTATCCACAAGCTACAGTGTAGGGTGCAGGGTACACATCTGACCAGCCCTGGCTTGTACAATTCCTGGTCACATTCCCTGGAAGAAAAGAAAAGAAAAAAAAAAAAAAAAACATGATTTAAAAAGAAACCTTCAGCTCACTGTTAAAACAACTTCTGCCTCTTGTGGTATAAATGCCAAAGCACAATTCTTGTAACACTTAAGAGAAAAATTCTCATAGTTTTTCCCTGTTATTAATTTTTCATATTACACAGAGCTCATAAATGGGAGTTATCTATTCTGTTTTAAAGTCCAGACCTCAGTAAAAAAGTACATTTTAGTACAGAGGTGCACACAAAACATCTCTTCAAGTGGTACCATGCTGCCAGTTGTACCCAGACCTTTGGTTCCTGGCACTGCACCAGTATTGTTTGAATGTTTTATTGTCACATTGACTTTGTTCCTGGAAAAATTTTATCTAAACAGAGCAGTGAAGTATTTATGCCTTTCACTGTGCCTGTGAGAAGGCAGGACAGGGATAGATAAAGTTCTCATTTCACACCATGCAGATAAGGCTGGGGGTCTGGGAACTAAATCCAGTCCTGCCCACCCAGACCTTGCCTACATCTGAGCCCTGAGCCAATGTGATTCCTGGGAAATGTGCTGCACTCTGGTTTGTGAACAAAACACTTCAAAATTTGGCTGTGAAGGGAGAAAATCCACACACTGACAACCTGTATTGCCTGTTTTAACTTGTATACTCCAGGGCAGGAAGATTTCCTGGACTGTCAAGCTTGCTGAGTGCCTGGGGCCTCTGACCAGCTAAAAAGAGTTTTAATTAACACAAGAACATCTCACTCCTTCAGCCAAACTGTCAAAACTGAAGTTCACACGGCTCTTTGGTACTCAGAACTGCCTGATCCATCCAGGACTGTGAGGGCAAAGCACTTCTCACTTTGGAAAACATCTCTGCTCCCTGTCCCAGCTGGACCTCAAACCCACATCAGCTTAATCCAGCAAGAGAAGAGACCAGCACTCAGGATAAACCTTACCCCAAGAGGTTTGTAGGCTAAAAGGACGAGGTTTGTCAAAAAATAACAAAGCAGAAATACACCCAACAGCACACTGTAAATTCCCCTAGCACCTTCCCTGACCAGCAGTCCCCACCCTGCCCACCTCACTAAAATCCCATTATTGGCACATTCCACTGGTGCCATTCACCTCACAAAACTGGAAAACTGGTCAACACACCAGAACGGGCAAAGAGAAGTCAAACCTTGCTTCTTAAGGTGAAAAATGACACCAGTGAAGCTCAAAGAGCTCTGCAAACATTTCCAACAATAGAGCTCTTAGCACACAAGAGTTAGAAAACTCCTGCAAATGGGACCAGATCAGTTATGCAGCTGTGAGTCACAAAAACATTTGAGTATCACCTCCAGCAATTTCTGACACTTGAGTCATCTGAGCATCTTCCCAACCCTGGGCCTGTTGTGCACTGAGATCAGCGGCAGACAACCCCCTGCCTGAAGTCACTTCTCCAATCCCAGATGGATTTTCACATTAAACTTGCCCCTTTAATTTGTCTTTGCAGCAGATCTGAACCTGGGAGGGCTCTCAAAGGTGCTTTTCTTCATTTTCACAGCTGCTCCAGAAGCAGCAGGTTCAGCACAGCTCCACGGGCTGCTGTTCCAGGCTTTCCCTGAATGTTTGCAGTCCTTTCCACCAGGGTTCATATCAGGATCATAAAGGATCTTGTGCAAACAAATCAAGGACACAACTGTTGCTTTCAGCTTTCTTGAGTTATGCAATTTCTGTTATTTCTTCTTTGTTACAATGGATCCCATTATCTGAACTTCACTGCTTCCCATTTCCTGCTCAGAACTCTGTTTGGGGATGGCTTAAGATTTCACGGTGGTTTTAAATCTTTGTTTCTTATTCTCAGTGAGCTAAGGTGTGTTTCTTTCAGCTTATTTTTCTCCTGTTTCTTCTTTGCAATTGAACTTCCTCACAATTTTATGGTTATTTAAAAACTCTCACCTCTCTTAATACTTTCAAAAATTGTCCCAATGCTGTAGCAGGTGTGGAGACCAAGGTAGAGGAAAGAACAATGACAAAGCATCAGTGGGATTAAAAAAAAATAGTTAAAATTAATCTGATTTTAGGGAAACTCGGAGGAAGAGTTTAGGGAAACTTCCCAGAGAAGTTTTTCTACCACCCTTTGATGCTCATATCACTTTTAAATGTGGAAATTCACACACATGGTGTGATACAAGACACCCTTCTAAAGCCTCTCATGTTCACCTGATGTCTCAGAGGTACAAAAAGTACAAGGTTAGAAAAGAAATATTTGATCACCCTACAATTTGCCTTAAAGTAATGGATGATGTCTCTCCTCAGACCAAATACCATTTCTAATTACTACTATTTAAAATATCACTTTCTATACTGAAAATGAGCATAAAATTTGGGAAAGTGCCCCACAAGCTTAGCTTTCCTCTGAGGTTTACAGGCTCAGGTTAAATTGAAGTATCAGACAGATTTTTATGTTCCAGTGTCAAATCTCAGCTCTGCCACAGATCCCTGATGAAAATGAGACATTTTCTGTGGTCTTGCTGGCTCTTGTTTTTTTCCAGACTTTGGTCATAAAGTCTAATTATTTGTCAATGGAAAGGCAAATTTTTCAAAGCACCAGAAGTTGTATTTGCCATTTTCCAGAGCTGTTTTCTCAGTAATTTGTGTTACACAAGTTCTCCCTAAAATCTGGAGTACATTGAAAATGACAGTATCAGAAAACACAAACTTTCTGCACTTGGAATTTATCTCCAGCCTTTCAAAGTTCCCTAGATTTCCCAAAAGTTCCCATTTCCTATCAGACTGGAGCTAAACTTTTCAAACTGTGCTCCTGGAGATTTAATGAGAAAGGAGACCAGAGGTTTATAACTCCACATAATTAGTAAAGCAGAGTAGGTTTGTGCTCCAGGCTCTCCTCTGTGTTGTGGAAAAAGAAGAGGCAAGCCCCTGGTGAGAACAGAGTCCCCTCATTCTTGTGGTGTTAGTTAAAGCCATGAATTAATCTGGGGTTTTTGTGGGGTTTGTATTTAATTTGATCAATGTTACCACTCTCAAAGTGGTGTGACTGTTCCTAAAAACAATGAGGTGAGGTTTTCCACTTAAAAAAATCAAAAAAGCCACAACTAACTCTTATTTGATTTAATAATAACATCAAAATGCCTTGCAAGAGCTCAGTGTCCTGCTTTGACAGCATCCCAGAGTGGCTGAGGTTGGAAGGGACCTCTGGAGGTCATCTGGCCCCAAACCCCTGCTCAGGTGTGCTCACCTAAAATGGAAGAATGACTTCGAGTCCTTCAAGGATGGAGGCTGCACAAGCAAATCTTGTCTCAGAATTGAGACTCATGAAATCATCAAGGAATGATTTGGGCTGGAAGGGACCCTAAAGCCCAGCTCCAACCTCCCTGCCATGGGCAGGGAACCTCCCAGCAGATCTTCTTCTTGTCAGTGAGAGGAATTTCCTTCCACTTCATGCGAGTTATTCATGACACAGCACAAGAGGAGGGAGGAGTTTGTGGAGCAGAGATAAAAACAGAACATTTTCTTTATCAGAGGTGTTTGATCTGGGTGGGAGTCAAACACTGAACAGATGAACTGAATAAATGCACAGAGCTGTTGTCTTGCTCTTTAGTTTTTTTTCTCCTACCTAATTTCTTTCTGCCTCTCATCTGTTTCAAACACACCCTTCAAACTCTGAGACATGTCTGAAAGTTCATGTTACAGATGAAGTTTTACCTCTTTGATCTTCCTAGAAAAAAACCCTCTTATTGGCTTTTCATGGGAGTTTGAATTGAGACAAAGAGATCTGAGGTCAATCATGGCTCAGGGGTGTTGGGTTTTGCCCCCCTCTTGCTTTCCTTGCCCTTTTCCGTAACAACTTCTAAAGCAGAGGGGAAGGTGTGCTCTGCCCAGCAATCAGTCCTGCTTCTCTAGCACCATATTCCACGGACATAAATTGATTTTTTCAAGCAGAAATTATTAAAGCAGTAACACTTCTATTATTTACCATTCCTGAGACACTGCTGTGCCCACTGGCACATCTCTACTTTCATTTTTATTATTGATCTGCCCCACTGTTCCTGGGAAACACTTGAAATTTGCAGACAGCTTGCACTTAGCTGGATGCTGAAGCGCTTAGGCCTGGGAAAAACTTGTGGGGAAAGTCATGACAGGATAATTTCCCAATTTGCTTCCTCTGCTTCAGTTGTGGTCTCACAATTTCATTCCTTCAGTGCAATTTCTGCCCCCTGTTTAATGTTATTTTAAATTTTTGTGTTTAATAACCTCATGCCATTGTAGAACCTGTGGCATTGGGTCAGCACTTCAAACAAGACCAACTTAATTTTCTCCCTTTGTTGTTTTTCACATCACTTGGCCTGCAGATATTGCTGCCACACCTCCAGTGCCCTGAAACTTCCTGCACCCCGTTTTTGTGGCAAAACTCAATTTCCCCTTATTTTCCCTTTCCCCTTCCTGCACATCTCACTTCTAAGAGTGAAGATCCTGATCCTTAATACAGATAATTCCCCCTTTCTTAGCAATAACAATGTTCCTCTTGATTAGGCACCTTTTGTATTACGTTTGATTTCACATCCTAAAAAGAGAGCTGTCAAATTTTAGGAAGAAATTCTCATTAGATCTTTTGATCCTGCAATTACAGGATTCCAGGAAACATGTCGGAAAAAAAGATGCACATTTTTGGGTAGAGGTGGAGGTGTAGCACCAAGCCTTCAGAGGAGTGGGGCACAAGCATTGTGACACCTCAGGTGCAAAAAAATCGTGGAATGATAGAATGGCTTAGGTTGGAAAAGCCCTCTAAGATCATCAAGTCTGATCATTAACCCCACACTGCCAAGGCCACCATCAAACCATGTCCCCAGGTGCCACATCACACATTTTTGAACACTGCCAGGGATGGTGATGCCCTCTCCGAGCCTCCTTTTCTCCAGGTAATTTTGCCTTTCTGATATGAAGACACATGTGGGCAGCAAAGCACCTGAGCAGGTCGAGGGTTCTCAGTGAACTCCACAAAAACTACACTCAACTTCTTGGGTATTTTAATGACCATTTGTAGCAAATAAATAATGGGTATGGTTAATTTTGGGGTTCTTTAAAGAGGTGGTGTTGTCTTCTTCTTATCTGCTGCTCTCTGCTTCTCCCCATCCTCATTTTATTCAATTTTTGCTCCAGTTTCAGAAGCAATGCAGAATAAAAAGTGTTCACCAAGGAAGGGAAAGGAGAAGGGAAATAAACTTAGAACACCCGAGGAAAAAAGGAGTTTGGCAAACGCAAAACTCAGATGGATCTCACCTCGCTGAGTGGGATTCCAGAGCTTGGTTGTGCCCATCCCCACCCCCTTAGGTCAATTCATCTCAGAGCTGAAGCTTAAAAACTGTCAGTGCTAATTTAACCTGTGCATGGTGGACAATTTGCTTTTGGAGAAACTGTGAGACATAAATCCCTACTACAAATGTAATCTTCCACGTATGGAAAGAGAGCTGGAACACTCTGGTCAAGGGTTGGAAAGCAATGCACTTTAATAATGAAAGGTGCCAAAAATATTTTCATCCATCTCCCTCACATAGCACTGATGAACGCCATGAAATAATGAAAATTTTCTGGATCTGTGAATGCCATAAAAAATTAATGTCAAATGACATCAGGACAGTTTAAGGTTTTTAAATGCCACGAGACATTTTATCCTTTATTAACCATGAGATGGGATATTAGTCATTTGAAGAGCTTATTCTCCATGAGGCAGGAAAATCACATTAACTCTTTGTTCCCTGGTATTTCACTCTTTTCCTGATATAAACACATTAAAAAGATTTTCTCTGGCTCACAACTTGACAAAAGCTTTCCTGTTCCTGCAAAGGGATCAAAGAGTACCACACAAACATTGCCCAAATGATTGAGTTCCTTGAAAGCTGCTCGATGACACTCACTGCTACAAAGGAAGAGCTGCTTCACAACATTTAATGGCATTAATTTTGCAGCAAATCCCATAAAACAGGAGGCAATCTTCCCCTCCCTTTATTTAAGACCATCACTGCTTTCCCTGTTTGTTGATGGCTGCGTGCAGAGTGTCTGACTCAGAGAGAATCAAAGCTGCTGCCTCTGCTTTGGGAATGGCATCAGTTGTTCTGCTGGTGCTCTGCTGAGGCAGAATTCAATGCTGGAAGGCATTCCCATCTGCCAGAGCCACTCTGCAATATTTTGTTTGCAAATCCAGAGAAATATGTGGTTTATGGATGGTATTAAACTCATCCTTGAGTGGGAATCTAAAAACCAGCTGAAGTGTACCTCTAAAGGAGCCTGCTCCTCACCTCTGACTGTAAAACCAGCTCAGAGATAGAGTTCCTGAGGTTTAAAAAAGACCTCTAAGAACATCAAGTCCAACCATTAACCCAGCACTGCCAGGTCCACATCAAAACACATTCCTGTTTTTGAACACTTCCCTGGACAAGCAATCCACCACTTCCCTGGGCAGCCAGTTCCAGTGCTTGACCTCTGTATATAATCAAATACACACAATATTCTCCTCATTGCTCAGCTCTGGTAGGATGATGTACTAGAAAGCATTTTTAAGAGATTTTTCTTGGTGTTTTACTAACTCTGCTGGTATGTAAAACCCAGTGAGTAAATGCTGTGCTCAGGGGAGGGCACAGAGAAGGAACAGCAGGAAATTATTCCACACAGCTGATCCTGTGCACAGAGTCTTGTCCTGCAAGATGTGATATCACAGCAGCTTCTGCCTCTTCTCCCTGGGGGCTGAGACAGGAGTGATGAGCTACCAGGGAATTTTGGAAACAAGGAAGTCAGGGCTAGGATAGTGTTGGAACCTTGGCTGCTGAGAATTTCAGACTGTCTGTGCTGCCAGGCACTGACCCCCAAGAGAACACTGCATTGACCTGAGGCCGTGGAGAAGCTTCCAAAATGGAATGACAGAACTGGGATTGTGGGAGTGGAGTTTGGATAGAAGTGTGTGACATCACAGGGTGGGAAAGTCAGAGTTTAAGGGTTTAGAATACAGTAACAGAGATAAAGCAAGATGGAGGTTTTGGGGTGGAGGCTTCTTGTCCTCCTTCTTCACCTTCTTCTTCTTCTCCTTCTTCTTCCTCTTCTTCTTCTCCTTCTTCTCCATGGGTTTGGGTGGTTTTGTGTAATTGGATAAAAAGTCCCCATTGCAGGGCATGGGTGGTTGGTAATTGGGTTAAAAATAAAAATAATTTCAGTGTCATTTCTTAATTGGGCAGTTGATCCTTCAAAGGCCTTGCAGAGAGAGAGATGGGGCTCCATTTTGAGTTTGTTAGAGTGCAGTGCTGCAGAACTCAGGGTTTGTGAGAGTGTGACATAGATTAGAACTGATAAACATCTGAGTCTGAACACGAAATACCACCTCACACATTTAATCCTGATTCTGGCAGAAAAAAGAAGTAAAGTATCCACAGGATAGGACTCCAGGGATTTTGAATTTCCCTTCTGTGCCTGCAAGGGATTTTGGTGTGGCCTTGGGCAAGTCATGTAATCAGCATGTGCTGGTTAATGAGTGCAGTGCCCAGACCTGTTGAACAGGGATGATATTGTGTCCCTACCCCCATTCCTAATTTATCCTCTGTGTTTGCATTACAAAGCTTTAAAAATGGGGGTCAGCTCAATGCAGGATCTCCAGTGCAAAAGAACTTAATTCTCTTTTAAGGCCTTCAGGGCTTCTACAATAAAAATAGTGAAAAATAACTATAAACTATCAGGAGGCACAATCAGCCCTGTTGCTTCATGGTCCCTTGAGACCTGAGTTTTAAACTGAAGCTTCTCACAACACCCTGAACAGTGAGTTAAGATACCTCCTCTGCCCATTATTTGTCAGGTCAATTCCTTGACCTGTAGTCAGATTTGTCATTCCAGCAGAAAGAAAAAAATCCCAACTTTATTACGCCCAGTTCCAGCTTGTTCATTTTCTGTCAGAGACTTAATTAATGATTGTGCTAAACTGCTCATTTTGCACAACAAACACAACTGTTCCACAGGTTGATTCAATTTTCACTGCACAACATCCATATTATTGGATTTCACCAGGAGCCATTTTTGCATCCCTGTGGTCCACAGCAGTGCTGCTGCAAGTGCAGGGAGGATGTTTTGACATTTGGGAATTCATGAATGGCTTGGAAACCTCCTTCACCTCGTGTTGAAACAGGACGACCGCTGTGGCAGGGAGGAATGATGAGGAGGACTCCACTGATATCAGAAGGCTAATTAATTACTTTCTAATACTGTATTATTCTATATTATATTACACTGTGTTACATTACATCTAAAGTGAATCTGCCAAGCACTCAACCCTGCCCAGAATCTCGTGACTGTCACCCAACACTCCTGACACACACACACACACACACTTGGCCCTGATAGGGCAAGGAAACAGAACCCCATCACTTTGGGTAAACAATCTCCATATTGCATTCTACTGTTGCACAAACACAGGCACAGCAAATAAGATAAATATCTTCTTTCCTTTCTCTGAGATTCAGAGAATGCGAAACCCAGAAATATTCTTGGGAAGAATTGTGCCTTGATTTTCTCTGTGAAGAGAAATGTGGCGACAACCTCGGGCTAGGAGCTGGTTTCTCTCTCCTCATTTTGATGTTCCCCCTGTGGAATGCTGAGAAACCCCCCTGGGAGTGAAGCTGTGGAGCTGATTTGGGATTTGCTTACCCAGGAAGGAGGTGAGGAATCTGAAGTACTTGGGGCACGGCCGTACCACGACTTCTCCCACCTCTGCTTCAGGCCAGCACGTGATGTTGTCCCACTGCCTCCTGCAGCCTGGGGAAGAGAGAAAAGCAGATGGTGGAGCACTCAGGAGTGCTGGATGCAGCAGAGCAGCTCTGCACAGGTGTGTAGAGCCCCTCACCCCAGCACAGGCACCTTTTGGAATGAAACCCCCCTGAATATTTCCTTTAAACACACAGCTTTTAGCTCCCCCAGTCCCTTAAGTTCAGCACTGTAATTTTCCAGAAATCAATATGGATAAAACAGCAGACAAGAGGAAAAAAAAAAAAAAAAAAAAAAAAAAAAGAAAAGGCAAATCAGGTTTGATACAAGAACAGTGTCTTCTCCTAGATTAAAAAGGCAGAAATTCCTAATAAAATATCTCTTTTCTTTGCCCTTGTCACGCCCTGTTGCGTTAAAACGCCTGACCTGAACCTGTGAGACATTGTCCCCTTCCTTCTGTGTTTCCCCCAAATGCCATCATCTTTTCCTCCCCATTGCAGTGATTGTGCAGCTCTCACAGCAGGAAGGGGACAATCCCAGATTGTCACAGATGACAATCGAGGGATCAAGGACCAAAATCCCTTCACCAGAAGCAGTTTTCTTCGTAAAAAGGGGAAAGGCACAAAACGCTGCTGGAGGCTGAGCAGGGACAGTGCTGTGGCCAGGAGAGGATCCCAATGCAGGAGTGAGGGAAGGTGGCACATCCAAGCTGGGAATGAAGGAATAACCAACACAGGGAGAAAACACAGGGTTTTGTCAAAATGAGGCATTGCTGAAGATTTTCTGGGTAGAATCAAAGCTTTAGTGGAAAGAAAAAATGCCATGTCCTTTCCACAGATTTTTAATGTTTTGATTTTGCCCTTTTATTTCTCAAAAGGCATTAATAACACCCCATGCATGCTGCACTGTTGGATCATGTAACAATGCTGAGGCCAAGAGATGTTGGCAGGTTTGAATTTTAAAAAAAAAAAAATACTCAAACACATTTTTACACCGATATGTCACCATTTCAGAGTTCTTAGCAGAATTTTGACATTTCCCCCCCTGCTTTATATTTCCAAGAGCCAGACACTTCAGTTGCTGCCTGGGTGAGATGGATGGGTTGTCAGCAGAGCTCCCCGCTTCCAGCAGCTCTGCTCTCAGTTATTGTCACAGCCCATCAGATGGAAACGCTCCCCCAAATGTGACTCACGAGCTGTTGAGGTCACCAGCCCCACAGGAGAGAGTCTGGGGTGTGAGGAACAAAGTGGTGACAAAATGCTGAGGAAATACTCCTCACATGCCAGCAAAGGGAACTATGGGAAGCCCTGTTATGGAATTTGTGGGGTTCCCAGACGAAGGGAGGAAGGGTGAATCTGACTCTATGTTCTCAGAAGGCTAATTTATTATTATAATATAATAAATGTAATGTAATAAATATAATATAGAATATAATTATTCTGTATCTTATATACCAGAATATATTAATATTCTAGTATATAATATATATACTATATTATATTAAAGAATATAATATTAAACTATACTAAAGAATACAGAAAGGATACAGACAGAAGGCTAAAAGATAATAATGAAAACTCCTGACTCCTTCCAGAGTCCTGACACAGCTTGGCCCTGATTGGCCAATAAGTCTACATAATTCACATGAAACCAATGAAACAATCACCTGTTGGTAAACAATCGCCAACACATTCTAACGCAGCAAAACACAGAAGCAGCAAATCAGATAATTATTGTTTTCCTTTTTCTCTGAGGCTTCTCAGCTTCCCAGGGGCAAAATCCTGGGCAAAGGGATTTTTCCAGAAAATATGACAGTGACACTCTGTCAGGCTACACTTGTTGAAAATAACACCCAAATTCTTCTTTTAAATCATCTTTTACTCCTTGGGCTAAGGAAAGGGCTGGTGTCACCACCAGGCAGATATGTCTCAGATCACTAGAGAGCACACAGAAATGCTTTGAAGCTGAAAAAGAACCCTTAGCTGGCTTTCAAAGTGATTTTACAGGTTTTTCCTCCCCTCTTCTTTCATGAACAAACTCAACTTCTCAAATAATGAAGTCCTGAGCGGAGTTTATCAGAGCCTGATAAAATGGAATAACTGATGGTATCTCCTTCGTGCAGAGCTCATTAAAAGTCTGGTTTCAGGTCCTTGTATCAGGTGCCCAGCTCAGTTCTCACAGCCTCACACTTATCTCCCACCAAACAGCCAGCAGCTCCAGAATATTAAAGATCCCATGGAAAATGATTCCATGCTGGAATATTTCACATTCTACAATCTTTTCCTCTGCCAAGTGCAATAAATTAGAGTGCAGCCATTACCTCATGATAGGTTATAATACAAAATAAAAGCCATCTGATAGCATCAGATGGCTTTTTAAATGCCCTGAATTATGCTCTGAGAGTTTTGGTGATCTGTATCTTTTTCTCTGTTGACATTTTTCAGCACCACCTGTGAAGTGTGAAGAAAGCTTTTAGGTGCTCACTTTTGCGTAAAAAGCTTTTTAAATTTTTTTTTCCTGATGAAAAGAAAGTGAAACTGGCCTTGGAAGGCACATAAAGTGTATTTTTACAAATTATTGCTTCTGTAAACACACCCTGTACCTGCCTGAAAGCTCTTACCACACCAATCTCCCTCACTGCTGCCCCAGACATGCTGAAAAGATTTCTGCAATGAATAAAGAAAGGAATGGAAAGCAGAACTCTGGCTGGCAGTGCCTGTCACCACAGGATCAGTGAATCTTGGAATGGTTTGGGTTGGAGCAGACCCTGAAGATCATCTCACTCCAAATCCCTGCCACTTTCCCAGGCTGCTCCAAGCCCCATCCGACCTGGCCTTGGACACTTCCAGACATCCAGGGGCAGCCACAGCTTCTCTGGGTACCCTGTTCTAACAGGTCTGTGTCTTTCTTGGGCTAATTATCTGCAGTTCAGGAAAATCAGTAATTTTTAGCAGGTAGAAGAGAATAACTGGAGTTGAAAGAACAGGAGCAATTGAAGATTGACAGCTGCAAAATGCTTTGCATGCACAGTCCAGTGCTGCAATAATCCCATCACAAGTTCAGGTAAAACTTTGTGCCCTTTCATCTGACCCAGCACACAGACAACATTTATCAAAGAGCCTTCCAGAAAATGCTTTTCTTCCTCCCAAAATGATAGATTTTATCTTGGAAAAGTGCTGGAATTAGGGCCTTGGCAGGCAAAAATCCATCTGAGGGCAGGAACAGCTGCACTGTGAATTGAAGGAGGGAAATCCCTCTCTTCCCTGTGGCATCACTTGGATGCAGCAAAGAGGACAGGTTTGGCCACATCATGTTTGGGGATTGATAAGTGCTTCCCCATTAATTAATTAATTATAAATGTTGTTTTCTGCCTTGCACTCAGTGCCTGCAGGGAGGATACAAAGGCATTTATCAATCCTCACCCAGTGCAGCAAATACCAATGAGTTAAAAACATACCTTCTCTCCATTTCCATCAAAGGAACTGCTCTGCTCACATGTCTGTCCCGAAAAATGGGATACACACTGCTAGGGGCTGTGCTTTGGGAAGGATCCCAGGTGAATCTGGAGGGGCTGTACAAAAATAAGTAAGTGTGTGGCTTTTCCAAGCCAGCAGCACTTACCACCTCTCTGGGTGTCTCAGGTGCAGTCTTTAAAATCTTGTCATTATAAAATAAACTTTAAAAAATTAAGTACTTTTAAAATAGGAGGGTTTTTTTCCCATTTTAATTATTTTAACTGTGACTCCCACACCCTCAGCTTTGCCCTGCCCTTCCTTGCCAGACCCTGAAGTGCTCTTCGGAGCTGAATTATCTTCCTTTGGAGGGCTGCAGGGAGAAATCCTTCCCTCCTCTAAAGAAGCTGGAGCTCAGATCCCTCTGTCCAGCAGCTCAGCCTTTCTCTCTGCAAGCTGAATACCCCACCAGCCTCACTCAGAGCCCTCCTCTAAGAGGTTCTGGCTCAGAAGTAGCTGCAGACCAGTGACACAGGGCTGGCTGCAGGGCATTGAGAGGCCCCAGCACACCTTTCCCACTGTCTCTGCCAAAAGTGGATCAGAGCTCTCATTTCCTCTCCCTTTGAAAGGTTAATAAACAGAAAACAGGTCAATTCTCACACTGCTTTGCAGAACTGGCAGACTGGAGCATTAAAAACCCATTTATTGGATTCATATCTACACTTACAGCAAATTGTGGTCAAGGCTTATCTAGGAAGCAGCAGAGAATAACTTTCCCTCATGAATAAACATGAATCCCAGAGCTTTGGCACAGCCCTGAGACAGGACACGGTCTGGCTGAGGAAAGAGATGAATGGCAGCAGGCTGGTACCAGGCACTCTCTGGAGCCAGGAGAACTCCCAGTTCAGGGAAAAACCCTTTCAGCACATCAGTCCTTCACTGAATCATGGAATTATTCAGGCTGGAAAAGACCTCCAAGGACATCAAGCCCAACCCCAACCCCCCAAACCCACATGCCAAATTCACCTTAATGCTTGGGGTCACTCCAGGTCTCTTCTGAAAGACATTCCCCCACATTTTGCTCTTGGAATCCCTGTTCAGATGCAGGGATGCCCATTTGACACCTGGGGTGTCTCAGGAGCTCTCAGCACCCTCAGGGATAGCAGCAAGGCAAGGGCACAGCTCAGTGAAGCCAGGCTGAGCTATCCCAGGGCACCACCACAGCCTGGTGTGCTGCAATAAAATCTCATTTCCACTCCAATTTCATACCAGCAGGCAGTTTCCAAGCTCTCAGGACTGTAAACAGCCACGGGGTGACATTTATTGTCCCCCTGACAAGCCCAGCCTTGTGGCTTGCCTCGTTAAAAGCATCTCATCACAACCAATTATCACAGCATCAATCTCCCCGTCCCAGCTGAGCTCTGGTCTCTCCCTGACTGGAGGGAACAGACCCCAAAAGATGGTGCCTGCAACAATCCATAACTCAGCACCACCCAGGCAGTTTGAATTTAATCTCAGTGGAGGAAAAGCCAACATCAGCTTTGGGTCACCACTGCCTCCACAGACTCCAGAGAGCAGAGACCTCCCAAATGAGGGACAATTTTCTATTTAAAAGTTGTATGAAATAATAAAAAGTACCATAGATAAATTATTTTTCTCCTATAAGTCTTGTAAATTAAATGCAATTGGATTTAATTCTGAACCCAGGAAAATTTTTAGAATTTACCTCCTGTGCCAAGGCATTGCACAATTTAAGTGTCCACTGACAGAAAAATTCTTTTCTGAATTCACTTTAAACCTGCTCATTGCTGCTTTCACTAGGAATTGCTCAGTTCTTTTACAAAGGCAGAAATATTCACAGCCTAACCACAATATCCCTTTCCCTTGGGAGAAAACCCATAAAATCCTCTTTAACATCCCTCCTCGGGCATCTCTTTTTCAAGCTGAAGTGTCCCAGCCTATTCAGTAGCTTCCAGCATGGAAACAGCTCCCTGTCATTTCTCCCTGGTATCTTTGGTGGGTTTATTTCTACCCCATCCTGCCCTGGGCGTGCAGAGTGGGGTTTTACCCTATTTTTCTATGACAGATTTGGGTTTGACTGGGGTTAGTTTGGCTCTGAGGTTTCACTAAATGCATCCTCCCTTCCTTCCTTGAAAAAGTCCCTGCTGTGCCCTCTTGTCCTGCTCACATTCCGGCATCCTTTGGGCATCTCTCCTTCCCCCAGCTCCATCTCATCACATTTTTAATTTTTTATTTGCATCACCACTGACAGAGCGCTCTGCAGCAACCCCCTCGGAGCTCCCCTTCCAGCTTTCCACAGCTTGGTGTTTAATTTGAGTATTTTTTGCCCGTTGTGCTGCCTGCCCTGCCTCCAGCCCTGCAGGCAGGGTGAGACAGAGAAGCCAAGCAGCTGGGAGAGAGCCACAGTGCTGCCAGGGCTGTGACCTCTGCCACGGCGGCATTTCCTTCCCAGCACCCGTGGGCTCTGCTGGTGCCCTGGTGCTCCTTTGCTCATCACTCACTGAGGGATTTGCAGCTCCAGTTCAGCAGAAAAGCAATCACAGAAAGCAAAAAGGATCCCAAAATTCAGGATAAGAGAAAAGAGTTCGCTTTGGACTTTGCCCCAATATCTGTGGCGAGTCTGCGATTTTGTTTTTCTCACAAGCTGGACTTGATGATCTTAAAGGTCTTTTCCACCTTAACAACTCCATGGTTCTGTAACAGGAACACCATTAATTACTATAAAACCTGGCTTATACTTCTGCAAGGAGAAGTAGCGGTCCAAGCAATCAACAGGAATATATTAACAAATAACTTTCTTCCTAAATGTTTGGAGAGATTTGACCCAAAGACATAAGAAGGAAACCTCACCTTAAAGCCCCCAGACTGAGTCAGTCTAATCAACATGAAAGAAATCACCAGTGACTGTTGCTGGAGCGTGATTTTTAAGCATAAGAATCCTGAGATTTTCCATCAACAACATCTATTGGGAAACAATTTCATTTAAAAAAAAAAAAGTCTCTAATCTTTCAGCCTTTTCTAACCAACAAACTAAATAAACACTAGGCTTTTTTAATCCCTCCTTTTCATAAATCAAATTTGTGAGCTGAGCCCTTCTGCCTAACTCCAGAACACGTAAACTGAAAGAAAAGATCCAAGATTTAAGAAGGTTTACACAGGGTGTTGCCAAAAACATGACTTATCTCCTCAGCAGCCTCTAAACAAGATCTCCAGTGCTCTGAGACAGGGCATGCTTAAAGGATTGTTCCAGGGTTTCCTCACTCAAATCCCTCTGCACTTCCAGGATTTCTAGAGAATCAGACTTTGAATTTAGGGACCTTTCCAGATGGTTTTTCTCATATTGGCATCTCCAGAGGGAAATTCATAGCAAAGATTAAGTGGCTTGACCTCTAGGGATGCTTTTCCCAACTTCACTCTTGGTGTGTGCAATATTCCCCAGGTAGAAAGGGTGGATACCATCATGAAAGTCTGATAAAGTCAATATTAATAGAAAAACTAAAAGAAAAGATGAGGAAGGAGGTCTTTTTAACCAGAAATCTCATGGGATTTGAGAGGGACAAACACAGGCTGCTGTCACAAACAAAACCTCTGCATAGATGGATTTAATCTGAGCCATTATCCAGAGCTTTGAAAATATTTGGAATTTATTTTCCATTGCACCAATGCCACTTTCTCCTTACTTCTATGACTTTTGTATGGCTAAGGCTGTGTGCATTTATCTATTATCTCATGTTAAAAAAAAAAAGGAACCAAAACTTCTGTTGGCATTAAAGTGTGGCACATTCTCCAAAATAAAATGCCTTTTCCAACATAAATTTTTGTCCACTAAGTGGCTGCTAATCCTGACAAACCCCGGGACAGCTGTTCCCAAATCAAACAATCCCTGCTGCTTGTTAGAGAGCTTCCAGCCAGGGGTCAGCAACAGCAAAACCAAGGCAAAGCTTCCACCCCTGCTGTGTTTTAAGGCAGAAAAAGAGACGTTGGAACATGTTAATATCTGTGGAAAGGTGAGGTCAAGGTGAAAAGCAGGGAGAAGTGATGAGGTGCTGTGTGGGTCTGTGCTGGAATTCCACCCTGGTTTGGGTGGGTGTCTGCACTTCAGGTGGGTGGGTGGGCTCAGACGAGCAACTGAGGGAGCAGTGCTGGAAACATGGAATTGTTGAGGTTGAAAAAACATTTAAAAGCCATTGAAGCCAAGAGTTAACCCAGAATCACTGTGTTCACCACTGAATCACACCCCCAAAATTCAACTGGGAATCAGCAGCACTCACTGGAGAGGTAGAAGTAAATCCCAATCCCAAGCACCTGGAGCTAAATCCCAGTTTTCAGTGAGGCTGGGATTGCATCCCTCCCTTCTGAAATACAGAATCATGGAATAGTTTGGGTTGAAAGGGACCTTTAAAGGTCATCTTGTTCAACCTCCTTGCCATGATTTCACCTCAGCTAAAATCCCCTCCAAGCCACTGAACACCAGCACAGAGATTGCCTGTGAAATGTGTTTTTTTTTTTTCCTACACACCTGAGCTGCTCATTAAGATTTTAAATATTTAAATCTCCCTTCATTTTAAATATTTTGACCACAGGCAAGACAATCTGAACAGGATTCATCACATCCTGAAAGAGCTGCCTGCACCTGGCCAGAACACACCAGAGATACCCAAACCCAAGTGAAAATCCCTTGCCAGAAGTCATTCCCATGCCATGGCTGTGTGTCCATGGAGCATGGATGGACAGAATGATTTTTAGGGAAAATTTTGCTGATTCCTCAGAAAGAAACTCCTGGTCTGGAAGAACAGCATCAGCTTCAGGCTGGATCAGCCAACACCAAAGTCTGGGGTTGGTTTTCAGGGTTCAGGCTGGTTTTACCAGTGTGAGAATGCTGCTCCTTCCTCATGTTTCAGGGGCCAGCCTTCACAGCAGAGTCTGCAAAAGTTCTCCTCTGAAAAACCCGTGGCAGATTTCGTTATTTTGAGTTTCCAGGGAGTGGGTTCCACCTCTGCAAGAGCTGCAGCATGAAGGTGTTTGGAAAGAGTCCCCACAGGGATGAGGGAATGGTGAAGGAAGACCATTTGGAAGGACCTGTCCTATTGTGTATCGTCATCATTGCCAAAGAACTGGGAGAAGAATTCCTGTTAAATAAAAGGGAGCTTGACTTTGGTACTGATCCTACATGAGAGTCTGGGGTTTAAGGTCTTCAAGTCCCATGGCTGAATTTTCTACTGTTGTAGGAGAGGCCACCCTGCCAAGGAATGGAGGGGACTGATGTCACATCTGGGAGTTCCCAGTGCTGCTGGTAAGAGCCAGAATGAAACTAAGAGGCCCTTTGTATCACCTAGGCTGGAATAATAGGAAAAAAGTAAATTAAAAATTATTAAAAGAGAACATGGAAAAAAGTCCAGCAGGTCCTTTTGCCTTTAGAGAGACCACCAAGATCGAACATATTTTATACAGAGATAAACTGGATTTTTTTTTTGAGTATGTTGATAGGGGTTTGATTTAGGTTTGATTTAGCAGACCAACAGCTGCCATTTAATGCCACCCCTGTTGTCCCAGGATGTTTTAAGAGGCTGATGAATGTGGCACGAGACTTATGAGAGCTCTGCAGAGCTCTGAAATGACAAAATCACAGAATCTTTGAGGTTGGGAAAGATCCCCAAGGTCACCAAATCCAACCACCAGCCCGGCACCACCAGCTCACCACTGATGCACGTCCTCAAGTGCCACATCCACAGATTTTCCCACCCTGGTTTGGGCACTCTCTGGAATTCTTGAGCTGGATCAGCCTTCTCCAGCACCTGGAGAGCTGCTGATGACATGATTGTCCCACAAATCCCACTGACACCTCATCTGCCCCAGGAGGGCTTGTGCAACGAGGAGGTGAGAATTCACTTGAACTTTTCCAAGCAAGGAACTATTAATTATTTCTTATCTTGCTGCACTATAAACAGATGGTGATGAATAAACAGGCTCCTAATTTAAACTTCATCAATGTTTTTTTCCAGCTTGATTTTTAATTTCCATATGTTCACTGCTTCTCCTCCCATCAAACTTGATTTGACTTCTTTGGGGGGGACTGACAGAGACCCCCCCACCCACCCCTCACTCCCCAGGCTTCAAATTTGGTTTTTTTAGCCAGACTCCACTGTGGAAGAGCAAAAGCAATATTCAGAGTTTAACCAGCATGGGCCATCTCCCACCTGGATTTTTTTCCATGTCACAGTGGTGATGATGAGCTTGCAGAACCCATCTCTGTCTCACAGGTGTGAGGCATGTACTAGGTAGCAGATGCAAACAGGCATTGGGAGGGGGAATGCCACTATTTTTTCTCGTGTTTTCCATTTTTCAGACTTTCAAAATTGGGTTTTATTCTGTTTCCAAGACAGACAGGCCTAGAGAGCAAACAAAAAAGCGCAGTGTTGAAGGACTAGGAGTATCAGGCCAGACTGGATGGGGCTTGGAGCAACCTGGGATAGTGGAAGGTGTCCCTGCCTATGGCAGGAGGATGGAAGGAGATGATCTTTAAGGTCCCTTCCAACCCAAACCACTCCATGATTCCGTGATTCCACAAAGGCCATGCTGCCTGCACAGCTCTGGGTCTCCAGAGCTGCTCATCCCACCCAGACACGAGTCATGGCTCCTTATTCAGCTGTTATCCCCTAAATAACTTTGCTGCTTCTGAAGGAGTATCTGATTGCAGAGCAAATTAATTAGCAATAATGGGATAAACATATAATAAGCTGAGCCAGCCGACCTAGACCTGATTGATTTTCTTGCTTTTTAAAAAAGAGAGGGCCACTTCTTAAAATTTATTACCATTTAATTTGTGTGCTTCAGTTTAAGCTGAACTGTTTGTAAATTGAAACCGTGGTGAAGTGAAGCTTTCTCCAAAAAAAAAACCAAACAAAAAAACCCCAAAAAAACCCAAAAGCAAACCAGAAATACTCCTTTGTGCATGAAAAAAGAGGCAAGAGAAAGTCAGCAGGAAGCAGAGCAGTGGTGATTCCTGCCTTGCAGCCATCAGGAGCTCAACAGAGAGCGGGATTTGCCTCTGTCTGTGAGTCTGGGAAGGAAATCCTCTTCTTCCAGCTCTTGGGAGAGCTTCCCTCCTGCTGCTCAGTGCACTGTCAGCTGAGCAGCCACTGTGTTGCACACATATATCCTGGAAAAAGCACCTGGAGCTAAATCCCAGTTTTCAGTGAGGCTGGAATTGCACCCCTCCCTTCTGAAATACAGAATCATGGAATTGTTTGGGTTGAAAGGGACCTTTAAAGGTCATCTTGTTCAACCCCCTTGCCATGATTTCACCTGGCCAAATCCCCTCCAAGCCACTGAACACCAGCACAGAGATTGTCTGTGAAATGTGGGGTTTTTTTCCTACACACCTGAGCTGCTCATTAAGATTTTAAATATTTAAATCTCCCCTCATTTTAAATATTTTGACCACAGGCAAGACAATCTGAACAGGATTCATCACATCCTGAACGAGCTGCCTGCACCTGGCCAGAACACACCAGAGATACCCAAACCCAAGTGAAAATCCCTTGCCAGAAGTCATTCCCATGCCATGGCTGTTTGCCCAGGTGAATCTGGTCTCTGTCTACCTATTCCTGATTTTAATGGCAAAGAACCCACTCCTGTGTCGAACCCCATATTGCATTTGATGTCTTTGCCAGTTATTTCAGCATGGAAAGGACAACAGGGCAGAGCAGTGCAAGGCCAGTCCTGCTCACCAAATCCAGCCCTGTGCTGCAACACAACTGCACCCAACACACCCTTCCAGAAACTGTGCAAGCTCTGCCACGAAGTCCATAAAACTCCTTCCTGCAGGCCTGCAGAGAGGCTGTTGGGAGTCCCCTGATGGCTACAATCTTCCTTAAATGCCCAGAATTTGATCTTGGTGCTGTTTGGTTCTCCTCTGTACACACTGCCAGCTTCAGCTGCTTTTCCCTGTGGATTTCCCCCTTACTGCATCTTCTGCAGCCTTTCCTGTGCTGGAAAACCAATTAAATAAACTTCTCCTCTTCAGAGTCAGGTAACATTTAGTGAGCCCTGGGCTGTAGAATCACAGAATCATCAGGGTTGGAAGAGACCTTTAAAATTATCAAGTCCAGTTGTCAAACTTCCTAAAATATGGGTAAATCCACAGATAATGAACCATACTCCCAAAAGGGAATAGATTTACATGGATCATCTCCTTCCAGCCCCCCGTCCATGGGCAGGGACGCCTTCCACTATCCCAGGTTGCTCCAAGCCCTGTCTAACCTGTCCTCAGACACTTCTAGAGAGGGCAGAAATTTAATCTGAAAAGAAACCTGGATTTCATGCATGTTCAGTCCCTGTGAGGAAGGGGTGGGTGTTTGAAGAAAAAAAAAAAATAGGGTTAAGAAGGACATTGTTGTTTATCAGTGGAAATCTACCTGCTTAACCCCAGCTAGTGATCAACCTCAGCACCATCAAGTGCTCTTAACAAGTGACTAATCTGCCTGACACACCAAATTACAGCTGTGATTAAGCCCCTCTGATCAATACAATTGATAATGGCTCCTAAACAAAGCTTTCCTTCCAGAATGTACCGAGACACTGCGTTTATTTCCACTCATTTGATTAGAAAGGATAACGAATCACTCTTAAGCCTCAAGTGATTCTCCTTTTCCTGAAAAGCTGCGGGAAGTGAGAAGGCAACACAACCACCTGGCCATAAATCAAGGTTTAACACTGCAGATCGCAGGAAACCTCAATTTTCCATCCAATTTTCCAGGATGCTTTCCATCCTGCTGTTCTGGGGGCTGGAACTGGGTTAAAATCATGGTTTTTTCCTCAGAGTTTTACTAGGCTTTCTCCTTCCAGCAACACTCAGATGACACAGTCATCACCTTCATACGATCTCGTATCATCACCTTCATGAGATTTCTCTCCAACAAACTCCCCCCTTGCCCCCACCCATCAAAGTTCAAAGTTTGATTTTACAGCTCAGGCACATTTATTGAGTTGTGGAGCCCCACTACAGAAAAAACACCTCCTTCGACCTACTTGTGCTCGCATGCTGTGAACATTCTGAAGGGGAAACACATCCTGTGTAGGCACTTGGAAATTATCTGTCCACACAGCACATAACAGAGTTCTCCACACATTCATCCACAGTCACCCACTTAAGAGCCAACAATTCTGCTTTTTCTGCTGCCTCTAGGGCAGTCGAGTGTCTGGATAATACAGTTCAGGTATTGAGCTCCTAAATACCTGCTGATGTTTTGGGGTAAATGGATGCCAGCTGCTTTCTACAAAGGAAGGGACCTTAAAATCATCTCCTTTCACCCCCCCTTCCATGGGGAGGGACATCTTCCACCATCCCAGATTGTTCCAAGCTCCATCCAACCTGGCCTTGGACACTTCCAGGGATCCAGGGGCAGCCACAGCTTCCCTGGAAACCTGTGTCAGGCCTCACCACCCTCTCAGGAAGGAATTTCTTCCTAATATCCAATCTAAGCCTGGTCTCTTTCAGTTGGAAGCCATTCCCCCTTTTCCTGTCATTCCAGTTCCAGCACTGTCTCCATGGACAAAACCATTTTCCTGTGCTTAAATCTGCAATTTCTGAATCAGTCCAATTCATGAGTAGTGACTGGTGAAAATGCAGATTTATCCCAGTCCAATATTTCAGCATTCCATCAGGGAAATAAAAACCTCCAAAGGATTTCTATGTACTTGCTTTGGGCATTAATAACTTCAGAATTGGGAAAAATACTTCCATTGGTTTAGTTCTGTTGTTACAGAAAAAAAAAAGCAAAAAAAAAAGCAAAAAAAAAAAAAAGCTGTTAAATCATTTTGGAAAAGCAGAAAAAGTATCATCACTTCAACTATTTATTCTCCTTTTTAATGTATTGTATTTAATTTAATTTCTTTAAATAGCCATGAAAATGAAATTAAGCATTTAGCTGGCTTTCAGATGAAGGCTTTTATCCACCCCGAGTTCTCCCTCCACTGGATTCCAGAAGAACATTTCTTCAAAAGACTCCATTTAAATGTACAGGGACACTTGAAACAGCTTCCAAACCAAAGGCAACCCTCCCTTAGTAGATAAAAGCAGGGGCCAAAAGCCTTCCTGGCATCCAGTGGAGCTCCTCCTGGGATCAGCTTGTCCCAGGATTCTGCTCCATCAGAGCAGTCCTTCACTCTGTGGCCTGGCTGCAAACATTGCCAGTGGGGACTTTCCTCTTCCACTTTTCCCTCTTTTGGGAGGAGGGATGCAAATCTCAAGCAGGATTTCAGATTCATCTTCCCAGAAAAATGATCCCTTTTTTTTTTTTGGATCCTGGTAGTCTCACCTGGGTCCCCACACACCTTTTACTGACAGACATGGGGCTGGTAACGTGAGAGAGGCATTTGGAGGGGGAGAGATCCAACTGGATGCCTTAATTTGGGGTTCTGACAGCTCTGCTGCAGGACAGGATGGGATGGGATGGGATGGGATGGGATGGGATGGGATGGGATGGGATGGGATGGGATGGGATGGGATGGGATGGGATGGGATGGGATGGGGTGGGATGGGATGGGATGGGATGGGGCAGCACCAAAACCTTCCTCCTTTCCTGACCATTGTGTCAGGAAGAGAGTTAAGGAGACTGGAGATCCTTCCAGGGGGATTTCTCAGTGTGGTGAGTGCTCCATGAACAAGGAGAGGATCTCAGCTCCCTGTCCCAACTCCAGAAATACTTCACAGCCTTGGAGCACCCTCTGCTCCACCATGAGGACAGGAGCAATTTTGGCATAGGGAAGAGAGGGCAGTTCAATCAAAAGAGATGGTCACAATGACTTCCTTTAGAGTGGTCCAAGACTTAGGAGAACTTCAGACTTTCAGTTCCCAAGGAAAAATTGGAAAAATGCCAGTTCAAGGAGGTGGACAACTGTGATTAAACCCACTCAAACACCTCAGTCAGGCCTTCCCAGCCAGGAGGCTGCAAGGGAACCTGCAGAGCTGCTGGAACTCTTGGCTGGCTTTGGAAGCACCTATTTCTCTCCCTCCTGAAGAGCAGCGGGAGGAATCCTTGCTCCAGCAGCAGAAGGGCTGGGAAATGGCCAGGACAAGGCAGCTGTGAGGCTGAGGGAGGTGGGTTTGCTGGCCAGGGAGGGACAGAGTGTTGCCATACCTGAGGTCTGGTTGTCCCAGGTGAGCTCTGCCAGGCACTGGCTGCGCTCCTCCTCGATCTCCTGCATGATGCTGCACTCTGGCCGCGTGCTGGACGCCTGCAGGGAGGGCACAGAAGGAGACAGTGAGCAAAGCCCATGCTCAGGGAGGGGATTCATGGAATTCCTGGGGATTCATGGCCTCGTGGAGCAAGTGGAGCTCTCCAGGACCATTGCACAGGTGTGCACCCAGCCTTACTCTATGTCAGCTCAAGAGGAGGGAGAACAACCCAGAGCTGCTGAAAAATCAGCATTTCCCTCCATTTTCTTAGGAAAAAAAACCCCCACACTTTATTTTTTTTTCTGATGATCAGTGTGATAATTCACTTGTGGGGAATTTCGGAAGGAATTTGAGATGGGACCTCTGAATTGTTTTTTGATGATGTGGTTTATTTTCCTTATCTTCTACATAAGGCAGGAAGGGCAACTTCAGCTCACATCCTTACTGCATGGCTAAGAAGGTCACAAGACCCTTAGTTACAAAACCTTTTAAGGAGTTATTGACCAATAAAACACTGCCAATAAGGATATTTATGTTTTTGACCCAATCCTTAAATATTTTGTCTTATGGACCCATGCTACAGTGTGAGCTTTCTTAGCCAATCATGTTATGACACATAAACCAAATCATGTTATGACACACAAAGCCAATCATGTTATGACAAACAAATGTGCTGCATTCTGAACTCCTTGTTTACATCGGTAGCTGCTTTTATTTTTTTCTATATCTTAAACTCTAAAACTCTAAACTTTCCTTTACTTAGCTTAACGTGTTTCTGCTTTAAACTGTAAATCCACATTTTTGCTTCTGTCACCTCAGTTTGGAAGCCTTTTCCAAGGTCTCAGATCAAATCCTGGGTTTAATTCTAAGCTTTGGCTTCCAGGCCCAAAGTTCTGAGAGTTCCCAGCATTTTGGATTCCAACAGACCAGGAGCAATTCTGCTGCTCTATGTTCAGGAAACCCTGCCTGGCTAACCAGCACCACCAGCTATGTAGGGCAGGGCAGATTTAATATTTATGCCAGGAGCAGTGGGATCTGTGCTTCGTGGTTTATTCCCTGGCTCCTGGCTCTCACGCTGATTCAAAGCACAACAAACCCCAAATCAAATAAGAACAGAATCTCTGATGCAGATTAGGAGATCAAGGAGCTAAAAAGCAGGAAATTCCCAATGAAAAGGCTTTTCCCCCTCAAGTGGTTTCTCCTCAGTCAGCCCTAATCAAGTTGTGTTTTAATACAACAGTGGCCGTAAATGTTCAGGTAATTAATCGTGGACTCCTCATAACGTGCAATTCATGAACTACCTCAATCATAAAACATGGAAATGGTGATTTTTACTCCAAAAAAAGGAACTCACACATATCTCAGTGTCCCCTTGTCACCAACACACTCTCGGCTTGGAGGGGACACTGACCATTGCTATGGCCAGAAACTGAGGCTGCTTCCAACCCCAGCTCTTTTAAAGGGATTGGAAAAGGCATTCAACAGGGAAAAAACTTCTCAGAAATCCAGCTGCAAAGAGGTGGAGAGAAGGGAATGATGTCAAGAGAGCCGAGCCTTGGCTTGAGTTCACACTGTGCCTGCTAAATGTAATGTGGGAAAAACCATCAGTGGGGTGAACTTCAGGAACAGATCATGAGGACACAGGAGAAGTGATTGATTCACTGTCCCCTCTTGTTGAGGGTTTTGGGATAATCATATATTTTCAACAGAAACAGGAAGAGAAAATGAATTAAGAAAACAAAAATAATTTCCTGTCTCGTTTCAAAATGCGTTGAGTTATTGCTCTGTTGATATATTTGCCAGTCAAGGTTTTAAGACAAAAAAAGTCCAGCAATCCTTTGAAGAAACAATTGTTTGATGTAAATTTGGGTTAAGATTATAAAATAATTTAGCACACTAAATTAATCTCACCATTTCCTATTAACCTATCCTGCTCTCTTCCCTGTTTCATGCCATGCCTGGTTTAGATTTTAATTTCCTTTAGGTTAGGAGTGGGCCTTGATTAGTAGTGTATAAACAAATAATTGTGCTTTTCTAGGCAAATTAAAAATAAATAAAAATACAAACAGTAGAAGAAGGGGAATCATTTGGAGTTGTCTTCATTCTCAAATATTTCTTTTCCCCAAAGGGAAACAGATCTTTGGAAATTTCATCTTGGCTCATCTGAAATACCATAGAGTTATTTTGTTTTGATTTACAGTTCTTCTTGCCATTTTATTTTAACCTTTAAAAAGCATGAGGGGAAGCGTGAGAGATTTGCAGAACACTCGCTGGAAAAATAAAGATTGAAATGTTTTCAAAACATTCTGACTTTTTCAAGGGGAAGTTTTAACTCTCTGGGCTTAAACGGTTGCCAAATTCATCTCACATCTATAAATACCTCTGGTTTTCACTTTATAAATTAATTCATGCTACTCTAACTTTGATCAGGCTGGCAAAGCACTCTGCAGTTCTACAATATAGCTGAAGTTTTTTAGGCTATAGATTTTACCCCAAGCCCATTAGCAAGTACTTCACTGCCACTTCTTCATCAAAATCTCATGCCTGAGTTGGATAATTGTATATTCACCTCCATGGTCCATTATTTACTTCTGAGTAAGTGGCTGTATCACCTTTAAAAAACAAATGAGGTTCTGTTTTGAAAAGCAGGCTTGTGACAGGCTCAGGTAAATTTGATTATACATGGAATCTTTAAAATCTCGTCATTTTTTTTGCTATACGATCCAAAAGAAAATACATCTATGTTAGGCAAAAGCCTGAAAAAAAGAGTGTCCAGCAGCTAAATACCAAAATACAGAAGATCTTGGATTTGTGGTGCTGGTGCTGACTTCTTGTGAGCTTTTAGGGAAGGTGGGTGCTCACAACAACCCCAAGTAAAACTGCAGGTCGAGGGCAGAGGGGCTGGAAAAGGTCCTGGGGGTGCTGGTGACAGCAGCTGAACATGAGCCCAGGTGTGCCCAGGTGGGCAGGAAGGGCAGTGGCACTTGGATTGGACAGGATTTGGGTGTCCTGCAGGATCAGGGTGGGGACTGTCCCCTGTGCTGGGCACAGGTGAGATCACACCTCCAACCCTGGGGTCAGTTTTGGGCTCCCCATGACAAGAAGGACATTGAGGGGCTGGAGTGAGTCCAGGGAAGGGAATGGAGATGGGGAAGGATCTGGAGCACCAGAAGCGGCTGAGGGAGCTCAGCCTGGAGAAAATGAGGCTCAGAGGGGACCTTGTGGCTCTGCACAACTCCTGACAGGAGGGGACAGCCAGGTGTGGCTCTGCTCCCACGTAACAAGTGACAGGAAAAGAGGAACAGCCTCAACTATCTCCAGGGGATGTTTAGTTTGAGTATCAGGGAAAATTTCTTCACTGAAAGGGTTAACCCTGGCACAGGCTGCCCAGGGCAGTGTTTGAGTCACCATCCTCTGGAGATACTTAAAAGCCATGTAGATGTGGCCCTTGGGGATCTGAGCTAGTGGTGGCCTTGACAGTGCTGGGCTAATGACTCCTCTTGGTGATCTTGGAGATCTTTCCCAACCTTAATGATTTTATGATCCCATAAAGAAAGAGTGGGATGTATCTCAGCGTCTCTGTCAGTGGGACACATCATCCTCAATTTTAGCTGAGTCAGAGCTCTATGTTTAGTCTGACCTGATTTTTTTACCATTCCTCCAAGTCCACAGAGAGCAAGCAAACACCAGCTCTGAAGGCTTTCATCCCACTCCACTGCCTGTGGTTGGATGGCTTCAAACTTAAACAGCCAGCACTCAGCTGGAAAAGGTCAGTGATGTGTGAATTTAATGTCCACAGACCTTTCACTCAATCAAGGTCAACAAACAGATTCACACTGGAGGACTTGGAGTTTATGGCTCATTTTGCACATTAACTAAAGAAGTAAATAAATAACTCTATCACTTGTTATTCCTCCTTCAACCTCCTCAGTGATAACAGCAATAACCCTCACATGTCACAGCAGCCAATGATACAGGCTGACAAAGGCAGATGGAATAAAAATAACCCAAAAATATCACAGGTTTGGGCATAATTAGGAAACAAAGTGTGGGTTTTTTTGCTGGGGTGCCATGAGGGAACAAGTTCAGCTGCCTTAATTCCCCCCCAGGTGACAAAATGCTCCTGTGGTTGGAAAGAGCCCTGCAGAGCTGTGAGTCCTGCCTGGCAAAGGGGATAGTCCCTGGAGGAGAGGCTAAATAATTATCTTTCTTTGGTCTATTCCTCCTGGAAAAGTTGAATTAGACTTCATAGACAGCTTTGTACAAACTGACTTTACTAATTCTGCAATTCTAGGCTGTTTTTTACTATGTTGTGTTATTCTGTTAGAAGTTTTTTCCTATAGAAAAGGCAGAAATCTTGTGCTTCAGCCTTGTTCACTGCAGTGGGCAACTGGCCACGCAGACAAAGGGCTGGGGAGCACATGAGTTCACTTTTCCCATCCAAAAAGTAAATATAAAGCAGAAAGCACGACAAGCTCTGGTCAGCTCACGTGAACATCAGAGGGTGAGCTGTAATCCAGTTTCTTGGGAATATCCGTTATGGGTGAAGCTGAAACGTGGTAACCACCCCCTCAAATCCCTCCTGGCATGCCCCAAACACCCTGTAAAGGCGTGGTGGGTTTGTCAGGGGTTTCCCCACTCTGATGCCTGAGCAGAAGGATGAAGGGAATGTTTTTCTGGATGTGATTCCTTGCAGCCCTGAGCTCTGCAGCAACTCTCACATGACAAGGAGTTGTAACCAAAGTCTTTATTAATGAGAGTTTCCCTTCCCAACAGATCCCAGGAATTGTTAGAGGATTACTGTGCAGTCTGCTGCTGCAAATAAAGCCTTTGTGTACACTCCTTAATTAAATACAATTCCAAAGACTGACAAGACTGGAGGAGTTGCAGAAATGTTTAGTCTCATCTGCAGGGCCAGAATATCCAGGGGACACGTGGCAGCTCCTCAGAGACAGGTGGGAGTCACAGAAGAAGGGCTGTGAGCCTCAATGTGCCCCTTTCTCCTGACCCCAGGTGTGGGGAATGGATCTGTAGGGAATTCTCCAAGCCTGACAGAAAGCTCCCACAGCGTGTGCATCTGTGTGCAAACCTGGAGATGAGAAATGCTGACTTAGAAATACCATAGAATAAGACATTGTTGAGAGAGAAATGGAACCAGGAACAAGTTTCAAAGGGTGGCCTTGCAAGTAAGACTGGATACTTTAGAGAAATAATAAAAGATATAATAATATAATATAATATTCTAATATAATATTCTAATAATGTAATGTAATGGAATATAATAATAAAAGATGCATTGTAGAAAGACCCATGAGGAGTAATTTTAGATTATTTGCTTTAAGGCATTTACAGCATGGTGTAGCTAAAGCTGATAGGCCAAGAAACGCTTATAATGTATTATAATTAACAAAGCTTCTAATTATAAGAACATAATTTATAATAGCTGTATTGTCTCACCCTTCACATAAAACTAAAAATAAAAGTTTTTTAAACACCTCTCAATTACCCCATCTCTAAATTAAAAATTAAAAAAAAAAAAAAAAATCCAACACCCAGGGTGTTCCTGGGCTCACCTGGAGCTCACTGGATGGAGACTCCAGAGATGAGAACCAGGGTGACCACAGAGATAACAGGATTTGGGGTCAAACAAAGGAGGAGGACAACTGAGAAGTCTTCAGATGATGCAATCCCACCCCTCACCCATTTCTGTTCAGCTCAGTGGAAGTGGACAAGGTTCACTTCCAGCTCTCTGAGTGACAATTTCTCCCCATCCCCACCTTCCCAGAGCTTCTGTGAAAATAGGAATGCACTAAGACAAGAGCAAGTTGCCTTCCAAGAGTTTCTGTAACTTGAGTTCAGTCACTGCTCGAGGTGGAGACGAAGTTTCTTAACCCCTTCTCATGTGAGCCACAAAGGAAATGAAAGATTTCAGCGGGCAGGTCTTATTTCAAGCATCAGAAATATAATCTCCCTCTGCCTTTCATCCATACTCATTATTTGTAGGAACACAGGACTGAAGGAACTTTTCTCAAAGCAACCCTGGCTTTGATTTCTTCCCTAACTTCATCCAGCTCTGTCTTAGAACTAGATTTTCAGATTGTTTTTTGGTTTTTTTTCCTTTTAAACATCCTCAGGAAAATAAAGCTTTATTCCTAAAACCCCTCTGAGTCAGCCAAAAAAATACAGAGTAAAAGTGCAAGAATGAGAAAGGGAAGACACCAAGGAGATTTTTCTATAGTGATGAGTGACACAATTTCCAACAATAAGGCTGTCAAAAGCTGCAAAAGCTCTGGTGGCCGGGGGAAAATTAAATTTTTAAAAAGGGAGTATTTAGGAAGCATTAAAATTATTTGCTCTTCTGAAGGAGCTTTGTGAAAGAATCCAAAGCCATGTTACAAATGTTGTGAAGTAAATTTTAAATATCAGTAATACAGACAGAATGGGAGATAAATCCAAGTTTAAAACACCCCAAACATCCTGTGTGCCCTTTGTAGGATCAGTCCAGGAGGATTTGCAAACCCGGTGGTTTTTAAACAGAGAAAAGTTATTTTCTCTTGTGTTGAAAATAAATTTCTCTGTGAGGGACCACAGGCAGCAGCACATGTCCCTGGGAGACTTTCCCAAATAAAAGAGGCCCAGGCAAATGCCCAAATCTCCTGACTCCCACTTAGCTGCTCAAACCACTCCACTTTATCTCCCTGCCAAGCCTAATCCTGCCAATGACAGATCCATCATTTGACAAGGAAAGCAGATGTCTTTCCCCAGCTCATCCAAGCAGGCCCTGTCAAATAAAGGCAACTTGGCCAAATCAATCCAGCAGCTTGGAGGCTCAGAGCCTCCTTTTAGTCAGATTGTCCCATTTCTGTGGAAGATCAGGGGAAAAGGAGTGTTTTGCAAAGGGCTTGGAGAGCCAAAGGGAAGCTGAGCAGCTGTGTTCCTTAACTCCTTAGGGAAAAGCTTGCAAATGCCTCTGCTGGAACAAAAAAAAGATGAATTGGGTTTTTTAAGGAAGAAGAGGATCCTGGAAGTTCAGTTAAGACACACAACTAAAAAAGAAGCAGCACCTGAGTGAATTCAAACGAGCAGGAGACAGCTCTGATGGCTGGGTGAGCACCTTCTGCTCCTTAAACGGTCAGCTGGAGTAGCCGAGGATGAGTTTCCTCTCCAGGAAGCCTAGAGTGAGGATCTGAATCCAGGCTGTTGCAGGAATAGAGGGATGCTGCAACACTGGGATCAGCAGTGCTTAGATCTGCAATTAAAGTGCTGCAATATTCCCCCATGGCTGAGGGAAAATAAGAGAAGAACAACAACAATTATCCCAAAACAGGTAGGGACAGGGACAGAAAGGAGGGAAAGAAGTGGGCTCCACTACCTGGAGTGCAAATTATCTTGTAGTTTTCCCTGAACTACTGATCATTAACTACTTTTAATTCCCTTTTCCATTTGGGTTGAGGGAAATCTGTTCTTTTTAATAAAAATGTTCCAAAATTTATCCATGAAACTGTTTAAACCTTCTGGATGAAATTCAACTCCAAAGCATCTTCTCAGTCAATGACAGGAACAGCAGGAAGACAAAAGAAAATGCAGATCCAGACCTGCCTGACCCCCAGGGCTCAGGGATTTGGAGGAACAGGATTTGGGGATCTGTGGGCAAAAATGGTGTGTTTGTAATGTAAACATCTACATCTATCTTCACACTGATTGCCCTTCCTCACCTGAAGAGAGAAGCAGGAACTTTCAGCAGGAACAGGGCAGGAGTCACTCCAAACTGAAGGAACTGTCTAAAATAGGCAAAAAAGAAAACTTGCCCTGTAGTGCTCCATCCAGGGAGCCTGAGGCTGGGTGGTGGGTGCCTACTCTGCCAATATCTGAAGTTAAATGAGCCAAACCCCACAGACCTGGGCTCATCTAAACAGAATTATGCCCTCTGGAGAACCCCATCCTCCCCTGGAATTCTCCAAGAGCCTGTGGACATGGTATCTGGCAGGATCCCTATAAAGGAGTAGAGGGATTGGATATTAGGAAGGAAATGATTCACTGGTGAGGCCCTGGCACAGGTTGTCCAGGGAATTTGTGGCTGCCCTATCCCTGGAAGTGTTCAAGGCCAGGTTGGATGGGGCTTGGAGCAACCTGGGGCAGTGGAAAGTTTAGTGTCAGTATCACATCCTGAAGAGCAACCAGGAGGAGAAAGAGACAAGAAACAGAGAAAACAAGAAAAAGGGCATGCAAAAAATAATCCTTCCCATGGGCTGTGTTATCCAGCAGTTCACCACAGTGCCCTTCTAGAAGACAGTTTGGGATAAGGTTTTAACCTTCTTGGCTATCAGTACCTTCCACACCTTTTATCAAACCAACCTAAGAGCAATTCCAGGATAATTTACTATTCATATATCACTTCCATTCTAAGCTAGTGGCCCTAAACAGGGCTTGTTTGTGCCACTATTCAGAGCTTCCCATGAAAATCCAGGTATGTTCCTGGAACAATCCATAAGAACCTTTCATTTCAAAGAATTCACTCTCAGAGGGCTGCTTCCCCACAAAGGGGAGCACAAAAAAAATCCAAAGGTGTTGGCACAGGATGAGTTTGGTTCATTCAGACATTGGGCAAAAATAGGAATGTTCCCTCTTTCAAATGGAGCAGAAGTGGCTCAGTCAAGGCTCTGGATGAGTACATTACTCATGGCTTTATAAAGCATTTTTGTCAGAGCCCTCTAGTGAATGGTTCCTCACAGATGGTCTGAAGCATCCAGGTGTGCCTTCCAGGAAGAAGGACATGCTGGGATGAGCTCTCAGCCTCGGGACAAAGGAAAAACACATTGTTCCTAAAAATGAGGGAGTCAAGAATGCCCCAGAGGTTTGGAGCCACTCCAGGCTGAAGAGCTTCTCTGACGAAAATCAGGACAGGGCCACCTCTCCTCCCTTGGCTGAGGAAGGTGGGTAAGAAAAGGACAAGTCATTTATAAAATGAGTGAAGCAGAGCAAGGTTAGGACAACTACAGGGAGAATTACTGTTATAGGGAAAAAGGATCCACAAAAATGGGGAAACCCATGCAAAGAGGAAGTGAAGATTTCCTGACCCAAGCCAGCACAGGATGGACACGTGGACAGAGCTGATTCAGAAGAACAGAACATGCTGGAGGACACTGATTGCCCAGGGATCTCCTAGAGGAAAGTTTCTAATTACATTTAAGTTTGCCAGCTTTGAGTAAAGACATTTTTGATAACCCTTCTGTGCTCTGTGCTGACACTAAACTCTGTACACAGAGGACATCATGCATCTGAGCAGCTGCTGAAGAGGGACATCCCCATCAGGACTTAGAGCCTGACTACAGATTTTAGGAGGAATTTAACAGTCCTGGAGGAGTAAACATTACTGGACTCAGTAAGCAAAACTATCAGCACTCCCCCTGCACAGTCCTGTGTGCAGGGTCAGTATGAAGACAAGGGAATAACTCAAAATGTGGTTCCACTCCTGGTGCCTGAAAAGGGAGTTAAAGCCACAGGTTGGACAGGTTGTAACATGAGCCTAAGAGCCTGAAAGGGTGACAAATAGGACGTGACATGCAGGACATGACACACACTCGCCCACACTGTCTAAACCAGGCATGCACGCAGCTCTTCCACCTGAGGAGAGCACTGACGTCTCCCCGGGAGCCTGAGGGCCACGTTTAATTCTTCTGACAGCTCCCACCACCTTCCTGCTCACGGAGGGATGCTGTGACAGGGCTGCATCCCTGCCATCCACACTTCTGAGCACACAGCTGAATGCCAGGTGGGACAGGTGATCCAAGGGAAGTGTCAGATGGTGCAAATATCCACCTTCCAAACCCAAACAACCCCAGCAGCTTCCATGTTTTAAACACGAAACAATGGAATGGTTTGGGCTGGGAGGAACCTTGGAGATCATCTCATTCCAACCCTCTGCCATGGGCAGGACACCTTCCTCTACCCCAGGTTGCTCCAAGTCTCATCCAACCTAACCTTGGACATTCCCAGGGACGGGTCATGCTGAAGCTTGACCAGGGAAGTGATTTCCAATAGCTTTAAAGAAGAAATGATCAAACCCTCTTGCTTCCTGCATGGATTCACCACCCCAGCTTCAGTGTTGGGTGAGAGCTTTGCTGCCCATCCATCCCCAAACAAAGCCAACTTCCAGCACCCTCAAACTGTGCACCAGCTTGTGGTGAACCTGATGTTCAGGAAGATGATTAATTCTGCTGTATTCCCCCATGCGTTTCCTTTTGTAATTCCCTGCCTGCTAACAGCACAGATGGGGGAAAGAGATTAGAGGGAATATGTTTCTGCTTTGTCTGTTTAAAAGGGAAAATACAGAAGAGCACAAATGACACAGAAAATGAGTGTTTTGATGACAAAACCAAATCTTAGTGGTACAGCATCACCAGACCTCTCTCAGGTGATGTCACTGGCTGTAGATCTCAATGTTTTACAAGGGTAGTGTCTTCAATGTCTTTTGACAGATGGAGAAACCAAAGCAGAAAACCAAAAAAAAACCCCACATAAAACCAACCAACCAACCCCCCCCTCCCCACCCCCAAACTCAAAGGAACCTAAGGAAACCAACCCACAAAAACCCCACCACAAAACTGTCAGTTGGCCTCCCTGCCTACAAAAACTCCTTCCTTTTAGAAAAAAATAGACAAAGCAGTAACAAACCCCCTCTAAATACTTCACACTCTCTGTTCCCAGCATTTGAATGGCTCTCAAAGACCTTTCCATGTGCCAGTGTACATTGATATCCACATTTGTCAGAGATATTAAATAATGAAATGTTCTCCTCAAATCACCCTGGTCTGCCAGCAAAGAGCCAACAGAAAAAGGGAGAATTTGTGTGGGAAAAGGAGTGGTAAAGAAAATAATTGGGTCCTTCTTCTATGGGTACAAGGGAAAGACTTCAAATCTCAATTTCGGGATATTGGATATGAGGAAAACAACAGGTTAGGTAATTAGGAAGGTAAAACCTGAAATGGGCATCAGTGATCAGGACACCTGCGGAGAGGATCTTGGAAAGAAAATGTTTAGAGCAGCAGGAGGAGCAGAAAACCTCTGAGCATTGCTAGAAGTCTCAGCTCTGGCTGTCAGGATCAACTCAGCTGAGCAGAAAATGCCTTTGAGCAACAGGGCTAAAAAGAGAACAACAGGAAAAGAAACCAAGTGAGATTACTATGCAAAGAGCTGAAATTCAAGAGAAAGCCAAATATAGCACCAAAAAAAAGGAGAACTCACATGGAGCCCCACCCCAGCTTCTGTTCACTGGCTTCTCCAAAGAACTGGAGGTGAAAATATAATTTTACTAATGCAAACTGGAACAGTTACACATGAAAATGATTTAGCGTGAATAACTGAGAACAACAACAGGGCTGGGTGTGAAGGGGTATGGAAACTAATGTGAGGTGGAAGCCACTCAGACAGGAAAAACGTGCTCAGATGGCATGGTGGGAGTGGCACCATCTGGCTGAGAATCAACAAAAGTAAAGCTTTTATATATGTAGGAAGGAGAGGGGGGGGAAAAGATCCAGGCAGCTCTCAGCAGGTTAATCTGAGTTAAATACACAGGACTTTTGAACAGGACTCGAAAGAAAGAGTGATGGGAAGTGGCAACAAATGGAGATGGGGACAACATGGAAAATGTGTTTTATTGAAAGTAAATCATGGCAAGGTAACTTATAAGGTTGTTTTATAATGTAAATGTTTAGTTTGGGGTTTTTTTTGAGGTGGGAGAGATGAAAGCCAGTGGATCTAAACTTTCCAAACCTCAGTAAAAAGTCTGATTCTGTGCCATAAGGAATGACTGCCATAAGAATGGGCAGAAGCATTAATAAAACTGGGAGGAAACTAAAGGAGATGGCCCAGTGAGGCTGTGAATTCCTCATCCCTGGAAGTGCCCAAGGCCAGGTTGGATGGGGTTTGGAGCAATCTGAAATGGGGGAAGGTGTCCCTGCCATGGGTGGAATGAGCTCTTTTTTAATCACTTGTGTGCACACACCTGAAAATGGCAAATCCATCTGCCTAAGACTAAAGATGATGCAAACGTCCTTAAAAAGGGACAGAGCGGGGGAAATTTAAAGGATGCTGATGGTGCCTTTAGAGTAATCAGCCCTTCACAGCCACCTCCTCCTTGCTTTAGCAGCCCCTACCTGCCTGGCACCTTTTCCATCAGGAGTTGGATCTTTCCTGGCTCTACCCCAGCATCCCTTGGTCCCGTCAAATCAGGACAGCAATAACACTTGACAGCTCCCCCAGAAGCTGCAGTTCCTGCAGCAGGGCTACAATTTCCTGACTGGAAAGAGGGGAAAAAAAAAAAAAAGGAAAACTAAAAAAAGAAAAGAAGGAGAAAAGATAGTACCTAAATTCAATTTTGGTTCTGAGGAAGAAAGCATGAAACTAAGGCCAAAAAATTTTTCTGACTCTCCAAAACTCCTTCAAGTGTGTAAAATCAATTAGTTGAGAGACAGGCAGCAGCATGCTGAGCAGCAAGAACATCAGTGAGGGGCACAGAGAACATCTTCTTCCATAGCAGTCACCTCCAGAAGGGTGAGAGAGGAGGAAAGCAAAACTGCTGGGAAGAAATCAGCTTATTATTTATGTTTCTTCTTAAGTGCTTTTCAGACACTGACTGTAACGTGGGATAGCAGAGGAGGAGGCTCTCAGGTGTCCCTGTGAGGTCGCCAGGATTTCAGCTCCCAAATGCCTTTCTGAGGTGGGGTGATTTCAGACTGACACTCAGCCCCTCTGTGGATGCTTTAAAAAAAATCACAGCCCTGCACAAAGTCAGTGAAATGACTGGCCATTTTTGCTGATATGGCCTAGGAAGCTGGTCTCAGGGGAACCACTCTCTCAGTGGTTCTGAGCAGTGATCTGACAACACAATTCTGAGACGGCCAGGAGCTCTGGGCAGCTGAATGCAAGAGGCTGAGCCTCAATAAATACTCAACCCTCTGTTGGTGACACTGTCATTGTCCCCCCTAAAGACAACCAAGGATTAACCAATTCTCCTCACTGCTGGGAGTTCATCCAACAGAGCAGCAAAGTCTCAGAGGTGTGAGTTATCCCTTCATTGTTTAACAACCTGTCCTGCAGTAAATCTGGCCAAGGGATTGCCCCAGTCACTCCAAGGAGAGGATGCAGCAGAGGCATCGTGGTGACCACAGCACAGGCTGTACCTGGTGCTGTCTAATCACTGAATTCCAGAAAAATTGGCTGGAAGGGATCTCAGGAGGGCTGGCCCAGCCTTCAGCTTGAAGCTGGACTCATACTAGTATTACTCTAGCTCAGCCACAGACTTCTCTACCCAAAAAACCTTCCAGCATGGAGACTGCACAACCTCTCTGGGTGATTTTGTTTTACAACCTTTGAAGTGCAGAAAACTGCATTGTTTGTAGCTGCTCTTCAAGCACCTTCTGACTACAACCTCGTGTAGAACCTTGAGGTCAAAGAGGAACCACATCCCCCCCTTCTACACAGCAAATGTTCACCTACACAGCGAGGTGTCCCCCTCTTCACCTTCACAAATAACAACCATGAGATTTACATTGGCAGCCTGCTTGCAAGGGAAAATTCTAAGACAAAATGAAGTCACAGAGGTTTTCAATGACTTGGAAGGATCAGGCAGGATTGCACCCCGTTTCCAGGTGGATGGCGCAATGTACACCCTGCCTCACCACTGAGAATGGCTTTGTAGGAATGATTAAAAGTCTGGAAAACTTAGGATAAAAAAAAATAATAATAAAAAAGCTAGTATAAAAATAAAAAAGCTAAGATAAAAAAAATTAAAAAAGCAAATTAAAGAAAAAAAAAAAAGCCCATCTAAACTCAGGGAGAGAGAAAGCAAAGACGTAATCAATTGCAACCAGCAAGTGCCTGAACTATGAGATTTCTTCCCAATGATGTCTATTTAATGTGGAAAAAAAAAAGGGTTTAAATTCCAGGGACTAAACTCTCTAATGAGACAAATGAGAATTAGAAGCAAAGCTTTGCTTGGGAATAGTTTAATACTGCCTGGCAGGAATGGCCAGAAGAGCCTTTCTGGAGTGTCTCTCCCAAATCATTTGGGTCTGTTTGTACTGTGGGTCCAAGGAAGAACCTGAAGGTTGGAGCTATGCAGGTGGTAAAACTAAATTTCACAGAGGCAAACAGCTGAGCTCCAGAGGTCCCTTCCAAACTCAGCTGACCTGGCTCTGCATGAAACTGATGTTGAGTTTGCTAAGAGGAAAGGGAGAAGGTGTAATTCTTGGGATTTTTCTTTTAACTATCAGAAAAAAACCAACAAAGATTACGACAGTCCATAAGAGCCTGACTATTTAAAAGTAAGAAATCCCAGAAATGGTTTCTATAACCTTTTGTCCCATCCTTTACCAGCATCCCCATAGATCCTAACCCATTCCTGGGCTTCTCTCTGCTGATGATCAAAAAGATTTTACCTGTATTTTGAAACTCTAGATTTCTGTGGCTGCAACTTAAGGCTTAAATGTGTAGTTCGACCTTACCAAATTTGTGATTCTAACCAGACTGGTTCTGGAGCTTTTCTTTCCTCCTACTTTCTATTTGCAGAAGTTTTATCAAATACTTAAAGACAAGTTGAGAGTTGTCCCTCAGTGTTTCATTTTCTAGAATAAACATCTCCAGTTCTTTCATTTTTTTTTTCTTCCATGGCATTTTTCAGACCTTTTATCATTCTTCTGGCCCTGCCTGGACTCCAGTTTCACGTGGTTTTACTCCAGAACAACTACATGTGTCCAGTTAAAAGTCTGTCAGGGATTATTTGCTTCTTTTTCCTTGGCCAAAACAAAAGTTTGGTTCCAGTTTGTTGTTTATATTACTTGCAGCCTAACATAGGCAGCAGCCAGAAATAAAAGGGGTTGTCTATGAGCTAAGCCAAATCTCTGTGGAAAATGAACTAAAACAGGCAAAAAACCTCTGAGAAATTCTGATTTTGCAGGTGGAGAAGTGCATAAAGCTGGGGAGGACAAAAAGTTCTGTCAGGAACAGAAACCCAGGGTAGTTTTTTCTTATCTAAGTCTTAGTGACATAACCACCTTTCGGCAAATTAAAATATCAGTGCACCAGATGAACTTTGTGTTGCTGAGTCACAGCTGAACAGGGAAGATGAACTGCAAAGAATAACATCAACCCCAAGAAAAAAAAGCAGGAAAAATCCCAGCAAAGGGCATTCCCCTCCATCCCCTCAAGCAAGGGCACATATTCCAGTAGCTTTTGGATATGTATTCATATTGAAACAGAAGGGTAAAAATACAGCCTTGTCCTGCAAAACCAACACCAAATGATAAAAATAGGAATTCTTAAAATTCCAACAATTCTTAAAAAACAAACTCCAACTTCTTAAAAAACAAACTCCTCATTTTATTTCCTCTCCATTCACACAGCCCAGCAGCTCACACGCACATGAGTGAAGCTCATTGAGGACTGCCCAGTTTCACAAATGCCTGGGAATTCTGTATTTAATAAGGACAGTATTATCTTCAAACATCAGAAGTTTGGACACTGAAGGAATGAAGGGAATCAGGGAACCACAAAATCAGTCTTCTGCGGCTTTGCTTTTCTCTGTGGGTTTGTACAGCTGGCAGGACCAGTCAAACCACAGACCTTGACATCATAGAATCATTTAGGTTGGAAAAGACCTTTCAGACCATTGAATCCAACCATGACTGAGTATTTCATTAGTAACTTTGAGGACAACACTAAGCTGGGAGATTGTGTCCATCTGTTGAAAGGTAGGATGGCTCTGCAGGGAGACCTAGAACGGTTGGATAGATGGGCTGAGTCAAATAAGATGAAGTTTAATAAGTCCAAGTCCCAAATCCTGCATTTTGGTCACAATAACTCCCTGCAACATTATAGGCTGTCACAGCATATGGCACAGTTGAGACAGCCACAATACAGAATATCACCAGAAGACTTCAGGAGACTTTAAGCATTTGCCCATACAGAGTAACACCAGACCTCATCAGAAGGCTTCAGGCATTTGCCCACACAGAACACCATCATATCATTTCAGAAGGCTACAAGCATCCACCCTTGCTGTTCTTTAGTCCAACATTTTATACCCCTCATGTTCATGCATTGCACCTGTGTGCCCTCTGTTCCCTGTGTGATGGCTCAGCACACCTGGGCACTGCATGGCTCATCGCTGTCAGCGCTGCTCACCTGCTTTTCACAGCTGTGCCCACTGGGGATGAGGCTCAGCCCAGCCCCACTCCCAATCACCACAAACTGTGTACCCACAATAGGCTGGGGATGGTGTGGCTGGACAGTGCCCAGGCACAAAGGGACCTGACGGGCAGCAGCTGCACACGAGCCAGCAGTGGTGGCCAAGAAGGCCGATGGCTCCTGGCCTGTGTCAGGAATGGAGTGGCCAGCAGCAGAAGGGAGGTCACTCTGCCCCTGCCCTGGGCACTGTGGGGTCACTCCTCGAGTGCTGTGCCCAGCTCTGGCCCCTCAGCTTGGGAAGGACGTTGAGACGCTCGAGCGCGGCCAGAGGAGGCAGCGAGGCTGGAGAGGGGCTGGGAACACAAACCCTGAGAGCAACCACTGAGGGAGCTGGGGGTGCTCAGCCTGGAGAAAAGGAGACTCAGGGCTGCCCTCATCACTCTCTGCAGCTCCTGAAAGGTGCCTGTGCTCAGCTGGGGCTGGGCTCTTTCTCCAGCAGCACTGACACAACCAAAGCACACAGCCTCGAGCTGCACCAAGGCAAATACAGGCTGGAGAGCAGGAAAAAGCTTTTCCCAGAAAGAGTGATAAAGTTCTGGAATGGCTGCCCAGGGAGGTGGTGGAGTCCCCATCCCTGGGTGTGTTTAACAAAGCCTGGATGTGGCACTGGGTGCCAGGGTTGAGTTGAGGTGCTGGGGCTGGGTTGGACTCGATGACATTGGAGGTCTCTCCCAGCCTTGTGATTCTGTGTGTTCTGTGTGGTTAACCCAGCACTGTGAAATCCACCACCAAACCATGTTCCCATGACACCTGAAGAGCAACCAGGGTAAGATCTTCACCTGCAATCCCCAGCCAGCAGCAATGTCCTGTCAGGATTTTAATTCAGGATGCAACTGGAAATAAGATGACACCTGCAAAGCCACATAATGGATGACTCATAATGAATCCAGCCAAGTTTACCCATTCAAGACGGATAAATCTTGGGGCTTCAAAATGGTCTGGACTGGACCATTGGTGAGGGGTGGAGTTGGCAGGGTTAAGGGTTGGGCTTGATGATCTTGGAGGTCTTTTCCAATCTAAACATTTCCATGATTCTGTGTATGCAGAGGTGAAATTGCACAAGCAGATTAAAAACTCCTTTAAAACTCCTTCTGCAACAGCCTGAGCTGCCATCAAAGTTTGTAATCACAAAATGCCTTAGAGGAAATAACAACAGAAACCATCCTAAATGATTAAGGTGCTTCCTTAAAGATTAAAAATAATAACAGTTAAGAAATCCAGCCCCTCTTCCCTCCAGAGTTTGATCTTGAGCAGAGTTTTCTTGGCCACATCACACATTCCTTGATATCCCACATTTCCCACAGAAGGCATCCACCACAAGAACTCTTCAAGCATGGACATGTAACAAACATAGCCCAGAGAATTTTCTGAAAACATTAACTGACAAAACCCGGCCAAGTCCTTAAGCTGCCATCCATGCCCCATGAAGAGGAGTATGTCCTATAAACACAGAGCTGTCTCCACAAACAGTGACACCAAACAGGAGACTCCCCTTTGCCTGTGTTCTACTGACTGGAAGCTGAGTTTAATATGCAGCACGTTATTTTTTCTTCTCTGGTTTTATTAATAGTACCAAGTGGAAATCTGTTAATGAAACAGCACTTAAATTGTTCATAATAACATGAAAACCACCTCCCTGTGAAATTAATGAGGTTCCCCTCTCATGTCCTCTCTGTGGACTGTGGGAAATTTCCCTGTGCTGATTAGAGTGTTTATTAAGGCTGGGTTTTGAGTAACCAATTGTTTAGGGAATTAATCATTGCTCTGTTAATCCTCTGCACCTTTCCAGGGAACACCATCCCAACAATGCCATTAGGATGATACTATCCTACTCCCACTGCCAAACTGCCATCCCTGACTTCCAGAAAGCAACACCAGAATGTTGTAGGAGCCTATTAAAATATCCCTGCTGTCCCCCAAATGATGCTTCTTCAATAAAACCCATCTTCCTCTCATGATTTCTGCATTTTGACAAAAAACTTCCTCCTCCTGATGACTAGGCACCAGGTTGAGGATGGGGGACCTCCTTCACCTCCTCTTGGTTGTCCTGTTTATGAAATCATGAAATCATGGAATTTTGGGTTGGAAGGGACCTTAAAGCTCCTCTCATTCCAGCCCCTGCCATGGGCAGGGACACCATCCACCAGACCAGGTTATTTTTTTGCACACAGGTCATAGTTCTCCTGGAAGGAAGGGCCAAGCCACCAAAGACACGATGGTGATCCAAGCCAGGCACAGTTTCCCAACGGAAATGATTAACTTGGAGTAAAAACTTCATCACAGCTCAAGCATGAATTAAAAAGGGGGGAATCGGAAGTGAAAATAAATAAGTGAACCAACAACCCAGTGTTTACTAAACTAAGGCAAAGAGAGATGAAGAAATACAAACAAAGCATCATGAAATTTAGAAGCGTTATATGAGAACCTGAAGACATCAGGAAAACTCTGCAGCTGGTTAGGATAAGAGATTAATGAGAAGTTAATATTTTTAGTTGTTTTGTTGGTTTTGGGGTTTTTTAATTTTATTTTTAATTTGATTTGAGTTTGGTTTCCTTGAGAGTTTTTTGGGTTTGGAATTTTTTTTTAACAAAAAATTACCACAAACAAAATTTTAAAGACCATGCACTCCAGTAGAGGAAAGTTCAACATGTAACAATTTTGGTCTGTATTTTGAAAGCAGCAGGGCAACACGCATGGCTCTGCTGATGACAGAGAAGCTTTTTCCAGCTCATTAGTAACAAAGGCAGATGTTAAACAGCATCCATGAGAGATAAACATTTAAAATTAGCAGGCCTGGACAACTTGCACCTAAGAGCATTTGTAAAAGCTGGCTGAGATCTGTTTGAACCCAGCCAAATGCAAAACCCGGGCTGGAGAAAGAACAGACTCAGCGCAGCCCTCCAGTACGGCAGCCCGGATTTTGGGAAAGAAGTGATGTGGCAGAGAATCTGGGGATGAAAAGAGGTAAATAACTCCACTTTAACTCCCAGTGAGTGCTGCTGGGAAAAGGCAAACACGAGTGTTTGCTGGATAAACTGAGCAGAGAGGAAGGACAAGAAGAAAATTCTCCTTTTTTTTACACGGCACTGGAAGATCTGTCCCATGACACCACGTCAAGAATTTTAAGAGGCCAATAAAAACCAAAGGAGGGTGTGGAAAGGAAGCACAAAAGGAAGTAGAGGAGCTCTGCATCCTTCTGGATGCCCTCAGGTTATCTCAGTAGCCACTGGGAGCACGTTCAGGCAACTTAGCCAGGTGTTGAATGTGCTCAGAGGCCCTTTGCTATCAGAAAATTCAATCTAGCAGAGTAAAGCGCAATGGGACATGAACTGAAAACCTCTGAAAATCCATAACCCTCTCTAGATTATCTCCAATAATAGCAAGGGCCAGGGGAAATGTGTTGGGCTGCGCATCTCAGCCCCTTAAAAAGCAGAGTTCAGCAGAGCACGAGTTACATTTTATCAGAAACAGGTTGTTGGACTCGATTTACTGGAGGTAACTGGTGAAAATTAGCTGCTTTTAATGACTTGCCAAATAAAATGACCTGTCCTTCCCATCAGGGATTACTCTAATCTTAATATAGCTCCAACTGCACAGACTTCCTGGGTTTTGATGTCAGATTTTGGCCCAGGCACTGAGATGTTACATTTTCCTTGGACTTTCCCAAGTAGCTGTTGGCTTCCACTCATGAAAGCCCACTTGCTCTTGTTGGGGAAAAAAAAAAAATCACAAATAATGAAGTTTCAATAATGTTCTCAACTGCAAGAGGAGGAAATGCTGCTCAGTTGTTCTTAAAAACTCCAGAGGCATTTCTCTTTGATTAACACCTTTGGGTTGGAAAACGCCAAGTCAAGGTCTAACTATCCATGCCATGGAGCAAGAAGAGGTAAAGAAAAATCATATTGATCCTGCTGGATCCATGGCTGCTGCCAGTTCCCAAAGTTTCATCAGGAAACTTGCAGTATCTTCTTTCTTTTTTTTTTTTTTCTTTCTTTCTTTCTTTCCATATTCAGTACATCCTGGTCTAGTGGAAGGTGCCCCTGCTGAGAGCAGCAGCTTGGAATGAGATGAACTCTGAGATCCCTTCCCACCAAAGCCATTCCATGATTCTGTGATCCCAGCCAAGAGAGGAGCAGAAGCAGCAGCCTTCAGGTCACCTTTGTGGCACAGAGAAGAAAGATGCCAAAACTTTGTAATCCAGCTGATAAATAAATGAGAAATTCAACTTTTCTTTTCTTTTTTTTTTTTTTTTCTGAATAACTTAATGATTTTTTTGCTGCTGTTTTTTGGGGTTGCCCAAAGTGACCAGGAGCTGTTGGTATTTCACCAGTGCAGGCCAGTGACATAGAGCTGGTCCCTGTGCATACAGGAATAGACAGAGAAATGGCACCCCAAGGCAGAATTCCTTTGCCTGAGGTTTGCTGCCCAAGTTCCAGGTGAAATTCTCAAGAGCTGGAAGAGCCTATGGTCCAAGAAAAGGTGTCTGAGGGACCTGTCCCCTCTGCTGCCCTCAGCTTCCTGAACTGGCACAAGGCCCTACCTGGGGGCAGATAAATCCAATCTCAAAGCTCCATTGAGCACAAAAGCAGAGTTTGACATCCTAATCTGCAATCCACTCCCACCCTGGGGATGTTTTCACAGGACAAAAGGAGGATCTGATCCTATTCTTGCTAAAAATGAAGAATGCCTGGAGTCTCCCTGTCCCCTGTACAACATCTCCCTCTGTTCCATGTGTGGGAGAAAGAAATCTATCTTGAATGAAGGAGATGTCCTGCAATTCCAGGGACGAGACACCACTCCTACTCTTTTTGTTGTTGTTTTCTGTTCTTCAAAGCAAGAACATCCATGTCATCAGTTCTGGGCTTGCTGGACCCCACAAACCCAGCCAGGGGCTGGGGACAAAGTGAACTCTGGCTGCACCTGCCCCTCAGGAGGTTATTTGGATGTTACAAAAGAGACTGGATTGTGCAATCCCTGTGCCTGCAGATGTGCTGTGGGATCCCACTTTAACCCTCTTCCTATCTGTGAATGCCCCACTGTGGCATTCACATTCTCTGTAAAAATCCCTTCACCCAGGGTTTCTCTCCTGGGAAGCTGAGAAGCCTCAGAGAAAAAGGAAAACAATTCTTATCTCGTTTGCTTCTCCTGTGTTGTGCTCATGTGGAATGTGTTTGGGGATTGTTTACCCACAGGTGATTGTTTCATTGGGTTCTGCTGTAAGTTGTTTTCACTCTTTGGCCAATTGGGGCCAAGCTGTGTCAGGACTCTGGAGAGAGTCACGAGTTTTCATTATTATCTTTTTAGCCTTCTGTCTGTATCCTTTCTGTATTCTTTAGTATAGTTTAGTACAGCATTCTTTAATATAATATAGTATCATAAAATACTAAATTAGCCTTCTGAGAACATGGAGTCAGATTCATCATTCCTGCCTGCCACGGGGCACCCCACAAATACCCCATCCCATAGAGGAGGATTGCACTGCTCGTGGTTTGTCAGACTCATCTGGGTCTTAACCTGGGAGCAGGGACCTAAAAAGCATCTTCAGGGCTGGGATTTCACAACCCAATTGTTTCACTCTTCTGGCAGGGTTCAACCTTTTCCCTGAGGATCCTCAGAGCTGAAAATGCCTCTCAGTGGCACAAGCTCACACTGCCACGGCAGAGGTTGGTCCAGCAAGGGAAGCTCTTCCAGACAAGAAGTCCAGGCTATTGCCAACAGGAAAACCATATTTAAGGTCAGGAGTCCTTCAGAAACTCTTCCAGCTCCACAGCCCACCAGCCAGCCCAGTGAAAAATGAGGATTTTCGGTTCCACAGCCTGTGCTTTGCTCACTGCAGTGATCATTTTGTTCACCATCATCCAGTTCCTACCATTAACTTCCCTTAACTGGGTTTCCTGCCCCAAGGGGTTGTTTCCTGCCCAGAACATCCCATTCCCAGCCCTGCACACATTATTGAGAGCCAGTTTTTGTAGATGAGAATTCATGGCACTTTTAAATCACAGCCAAACCAGCACCAGGATCCAGCTGTGCCCCGTGCATCCAGCACAAGTTTATCAGGCTGTGAGCATTTCTGGCAGAAATTGGCTTCTCCAAGTGTGGAAATGCAGCTTTGCCCCTTAATTTAACTCCTAAATTCCCAGCTTTGGGCTTCAGGGAATCACACAGGAGGGAATCACACACTCCTACTCTCACCTGGCTGAAAGTCAAACCCAGATACAGCTCCAAGCTTCACCAAGCTCCCATTCCTGCACTGCCAGGTAGATCCATAACTGCACTAATGCTTTGTTCCTGCTAAAGATGGTCCTGCCTTGCTCAGTTTTTCCTGACAGGAAAATTGGCTCCTCCAAATGTGGAAATGCAGCTTTGCCCCTTCATTTCACTCCTAAATTCCCAGCTTTGGGCTTCAGGGAATCACACAGAAGGCACAGCAGCAGCAGAACAGGGTGAGGAAAGAGAAGAAGCACCAAAGCCTGAAATCAAAAGCCTGAAATCATTAGTACCTTTTCATGTGTGCTAATGTAAAGGCTGTTACTGCTGTAATTACAGCTGTGCTTACTGTCACTGCTAATGGATGTGCCTTCCATGCTCACAGGGCTGCAGGCAGGGAAGGAACCCTCTCCTTCCACAGCTTTCCCAAGCTGGGCATGGAGCCATCATCCAGGGCTCCCAGCACACCCAGAACTGAGCCTTGCCAAGAGCTGGAGGAAAATCAAACTCAGTAACCCTGCCCCAGTGATTTACAGTGACACTCCAGACCACAGTTGTGGTTATACAGCCTGGAAATATTATTGTGGGTGAATAAACAAAATAAGGGAATAATTTTTTATTCTTTTTTTTTTTTTTAATTCTGCAAGAGCTTTCAGACGTCTGGACTGAGTTTATAGGCATCACCTTGCTGTGTTTCTGCTCTTTTCTGTGTATCAGCCTTCTTCAGGGGGAGATTTGTTTCACTCATCTCCTTGGTGACACAAGTTGATATCAGACGGTTGTTTCTGAACATTTGAACAGCAGCATCTCATGCCACAGCTAAACCTGGACTAGGTAAGACTGAGCAATATAAAGAGCAAAATAACATCTTTATTTTCTCCTAGGTGAACACACATTTTTTACCAAGCATGGCCAGAAACCCCCTGGGCTCAGCTGAGCACCAGCTCCAGGCTTTGCTCCACAAAACTAAATACAGGATAGGAAATAGAGGGAATTGCTCTCCTCAGCATCAAAGTACAGCAAAATGTGCAGATTTTCACTGAAAAGCTTTCATTTAAAAGCAAAAAAAAAATCAAGGTTGGCTCCCCAGAGTGCAGCATCCCCCTGGGATGGCACAATGAACTCCTTAACACGTGGAGTCAGAGCAGGGATGTCTCAAAGATGGGAGAGAAAAAAAAAATCACATTTTTTCCGAGAAGCAGAGAAATTATCCCTGCCCTGGGATCCAAGCCACTGTGGATTAAAACTCTTTGGAACAAAAAGACAATCACACTTTTTTTCTCCTTATACACAAAGCAATTTGCCTCTTCAATGGCATAAGAATTAAATCCAGCTGGAATGGCTTTTTAATTAAAATCATACTTTGCTTATCAGAGTGAGAGCACTTAGCTGATTACAAAGGGAACGTGGCAAACTCTGGCATCCCATTCCCTGTGCCCCCAGCTCCCTGTGCTAAACCCTGTGTAACCCTTTGCAGACTGCCCCACCTGAGCTCTCCTCACCCCACTTATGGGTCAGAAAAAGTCATGCAGGGCACACAGAGTCTCTGTAAAAGCTGAGACAAAAGCTCCTTCCCTGAACCTGCTGGAGTTCAGTTTGCTGAATCCTGGGTATTTCCTAAGCTAAGAATCTCCATATATTAAATTTCATCTCCTTGGCTTTGTTTTTATAGTCATAGACAACTGAAATGTTTCTCACTGTCCTGAAAGACCCCGAGGCCAAAGGCTGAGCCCATTCCTGGCAGGTTCCCCCCACTCCAATGGTCAGGGAGCCCTTTCTTCCCAAGCATCATCACCCACACTTGCTGCTAGATGGGGACCACAAAATTCCCAGCTCAGGATAGGGACAAGGCAGGGTCACAGACCCCTCCAGGTGTCCCCTGAGGAACACCCCACATCCCTGGGGTCACTGGGAGGTGCTGCCTGTGCCACACGTGGGTCTCAGCCCCCTGGGGTTGTTCCTGTCACAGCTTCCAGGAGCAGTAATGTGGCACAGCCAGGCTCAGTCAGCCCGGCTAAGCTGATTTATCCTGGCCAGGGTGGTGGCTGCAGGGCAGGATTTTCCCAAGCACAGCCAGGAGTTAAATTCCAAGGGCCCAATGAATATGTGACCGAATTCCTGAGGGCTTTTATCTCCCTGTGTCCTTTGCCAGCTCCTTAGAGGGGAAGGGATGCTGGGGGAGATGCTGGAGCTGAGGTCTTGGACTTTGTGCTGTTTGCAGTGATCCTTTGGGAATTCCCTTGAAATAGCCACAGGAACTCAGCAGCACTTTCCTTAAAGACAGAAAGGAGGTTTGATGCTACTCACATCAGGAAAGACACAGTTTTTAGCTCCACTAAAAGGATTTCAGCCACAAGGTGCTGATTTAGGCTGAGTTAGCCATCTCCAGGTCAAACCCAAGAACACACGTGTTGCTCTTCATGCGTCCCCCACATAATGAATATAAATGCAGCTTTTCCCTTGCACTCCTCCTGCCCTCTCCCTCCTGCCCCCCAGGAGTGCTGCCTTCCATCACACCACTTCAATGCCACCCTTCTGCGGGGAAACAAAACCCACTGATAAACCCCACAGGAGACACCTGATCTCAGTGGCCAGAATTCCTCACATTCCTAAATACTTTCAAACTCCACACTTAGCCCAATATTACATTTCTAAGCCTGAAAACGTTCTCCCCCCATTAAGCCTGCTGTCGTTGAAGGGAGTTAGAGAACCCCAGACTCCAAAGCTCAATAGGATTGAAACTGATGGTTGTGACAGAACTTTCAAAAGTGAAACTCTTCCACTGTCTGATCTGTGGAACAGGTCACGATCCCTTCTCTGAGTGGGTCAGACTGACAGCCTGAGAATCACGAAAGTGGCATTTCCCTCCTTCCCAGAAATGGCTCTGCCATCAAAGAAAGATGTGGCCATACTGGTCATGTTCTGCCCTGAAAAGAAAGTTTAAGAACAAGACTTTTTCCTTATTTATTCACCCCTCTGTTAAGAAAAGCAGCTTAGGACTTCTGAACATATCCAGTCTCTTGATGGGAAGAAAAGGGGGAAAGGCTATTCTGTTTTTTCTTCCTCTTGAACTAAGAATGAAAATGATAAATCCCCTCACTCTCTCTGAACTTCACAAAATAACCACCTTGGTGAGATTATTCCTCAAGTGAAAGTTAGAGTTTTTGTTAAGGGAAAATATCTTTGGAAGGCAGAGTCAGCAAGGTCTAAAGTGAAGAGACCACTCACCAATCCTCATATCTTGGCCTTAAGATCAATTAAATCTCATTTCCCAGTAGCCACATGCCCCAGTCTCAGAGGGCAGCTCTGGTCACTCGCTGGTGAGCTCTGCAGAATTTTAATGGGTTCCCCACTGCAGACTTCACCGCTGGGGTACAAATTCAATTTTAGATTTCTCTCCCTCCTGCCCCTTGTAAGCAGCTCATGTCCCCGTGCATGTGGGGCTGGAAGTGCTCACTGCATCTTTTCTGGTGAGAAGCACAATTTTTAATTTTGCTGCTGTTATTTTAGCACAGTGTGAAGAGTCTGGGTGAGACTCTCTATTGCTCATATGAGGACAATCAAAAACATTAATCTTCCTCTCCATTCCAGGTATTTTACAGGAAATGGGCCACATCTGCTGGGTGAAACACGCTGCTGGGACTGTCACCCAACCCCTGTGTGACCACTGAGCACATGGCCTGTGCCATCCTGATGGAAACCACTCCCTGGCTCTGCTCCCTGACAAAACACTTCTTTCCCTTCATGGCCACGATCTTGAGGACACTTGGCTGGCCCAGGAAGGCCAGATGGATGGATGGATGGATCCATCCCTCAGAACAAGGGGTGATGTTGGCAGAAGGCAGCGAGCCCTGTCACACCTAGAGCAAATCTGCCCAGTTGGCTTTGAGCTTCTGCCTCACACACACATCCCCAGCGTGCTCACAAATTCCAAAATAAAGAGCCTAGAGGAAGATTCTCCAAAGAGGGATCATCAGTGGGACCCTTCCACCAGGGATCTGGCAAATCCACAGCACTGGTGGGACTGGACTCTGAGATGACACCATTGAAGTCTCCCAGTACTTAAAGGAGGTTTATAAAATGAGGGAGAACAATTCTTCACATGGGCAGACAGATATAGGACAGGGGAAATGTTCTTAACTAAGAGGAGAGATTTATTAGATGTCAATAAGAAATTCTTCCCTGTGAGGGTGGGCAAGCCCTGGCACAGGGTGCCCAGAGCAGCTGTGGCTGCCCCTGGATCCCTGGAAGTGTCCCAGGCCAGGTTGGATGGGGCTTGGAGCAGCCTGGGACAGTGGAAGGTGTCCCTGTCCATGGCAGGGGGTGGGGTGGGATGATTTTAAGATCCTTTCGAAGCCAGATCATCCCATGACTCTGTGATGACTACACAAACCCCTTGAGAGATCCTGCCCAATGAACCACACTGGATTTCTGCACTGGATTTTAATTTCTAAACCAGAGAAAATGTTCCTCTTTCCAGGATGACCTGTTCCCATCTCCTACTCTCACCTGGCTGAAAGTCAAACCCAGATACAGCTCCAAGCTTCACCAAGCTCCCATTCCTGCACTGCCAGGTAGATCCATAACTGCACTAATGCTTTGTTCCTGCTAAAGGTGGTCCTGCCTTGCTCAGTTTTCCCTGACAGGAGAGCAGGAGGGTGAGCACAGCACTGAGAACAGGATCACATCTCACTCCCTCACTGCTGCAAACCTTCCCACACGTAGCTAAATCCAATTCCATCGAGTGCACAACAGTCCTGCACCAGCACTGGCTCTTTACTGTAGAAACTTAAAATCCTTAAAGCTGGGAAAGGCCACTGAGATCACTGAGCCCAACCATAAACCCAGCACTGCCATGTCCACCACTAAACCACGGCCCCCAGCACCACCTGTACACATTTTTTGGACATCAGGGAGAGTGATTCCACCACCAACAGGAGCAGCCTGTTCCACAGCTTGACAGCACTTTCAGAGAAGGAATTTGTCCTAACACTTCCATGAAGAAAAAGATGCTTCCATTCCCTGATGTCACCACGAGTCCATGTCATCCCCACGACATCAATTAGCAATGCTAATCTAGCCAAACATTAATTACAATGCCTTTAGGATGTAGGCAGAAAAAAAGTGAAAAGAAACAAGGCAAAAGTAAGTCTCGTTTCCAGGTTGGGTTTTGGGCATTCAGCCACAAGACCACCCCCAGCAGAAAGCTCATTTTCAGAGCCTGGAACTGAGCTGAGCTTCCCAGCTTTATCCTGAACTCTCCATCTGTGGCTGAATTTGTTGGTTCATCTCCTTCTCCTGCTGGATGCCCCAGCGGATGCTGTTCCTTGCCTGTACTTTTCCCCAGGCTACTCTGCAAGGGAAATCAGCATTTATTTTTAGGTCCATTGCTCTCTGACTGGTTGGGCTCTCCTCCCAGGGCTGCAATATATATTTAATACTTGTTTTCAGAGCTGACAGCCCAGGAAGTTTGAGTGGTGAACTGGCACAGGCAAGAAATCATTATAAAGGAGAGGGGCATCAACCTGCCAAACATTTTAACTCCCCTTCTGGAAAGGGAGATTTAAACCCTCAGCAATCCTATAATGGGGAAAGAAGCAAGAATCAAAGACACAGTTGCTGTTTGATGAGGATGATGATGGTGATGATGATAGTTTCACTGTGCAATAACAAATCCTGTCAGATCTGCAGCACAGGAACACGAGGGGGATACACGATCAGAGCAATTTGCAGAGGGAAAAAAGTCAGTAAAATAAAAAGGCAGTACAGGACAGAGAAGTGCACATGGGCTGCTCAGCATTCCCAGCACTGGGAATGTCCCTGGGAGTGCTGGAGCTTCTGGACATTGGTGATCCAGGTGGGACCAGCAGAGCCAGGGTACTGGATTTGCTGGGAATGCTCTGACAAAGGCAGGAATGATGAATCTGACTCCATGTTCTCAGAAGGCTAATTTATTACTTTATAATACTATATTATATTAAAAAATGCTATACTAAACTATACTAAAGAATACTGAAGAGATACTTACTCAAGGCTAAAAGGATAATAATGAAAACTCGTGACTCTTTTCAGAGCCCCAACACAGCTTGGCCCTGATTGGCCAATGAGTCAAAACAACTCACAGCAGAATCCAATGAAACAATCACCTGTGGGTAAACAATCTCCAAACACATTCCACATTGAGCACAACACAGGAGAAGCAAATGAGATAAGAATTGTTTTCCTTTTCTCTGAGGCTTCTCAAGGAGAAAAATCCTGGGCAAAGGGATTTTTACAGAGAATGTGAATGCCACACCAGGGCTCATCCCACACAAGGGATCCAGCTCAGATCTGTGATCCTTCCACAGTGGATCTCCTCAAGGGCTATGCTTCCCAACACACTGCAGCTGGGCTCAGGACTCCTGCTCATGGTCACCACAACCTCCATCCTCTCCCTCATCCCATCTCCCAAGGCAATTCCATGGTGGGATCACAGCTCCTGGCCAGACCCTGAGCTCCCCACCACAGCCTGCAGCAATCCCATGGATTCTTTTCCCTTTCCACTGAATCATGATTTTAAAGGGTTAAGATTTTAGCTGAGAGTTAGAACCAATTCATATTGAAGTTAGATACACCAGCGATAGGTTAATGATTTTTAGATGCTTAAGCTAAAGCTAATTGTTATATTATGAGCTCATTTGTAAAGACAGTGGAGCAAGCGAACCATTAAAGGAACCCTTACTGAAACCAGTGGAACAATGCCCAGCACCTGGGCTCTGTGTCAATCCATCATGAAGCAGGGGGCCTTGGATTGTGCCAGAGGGTCACAGAGACCTGACGAAGATGTTCCTGACTTCATCTTTGGGACTACTGACCCAATTCAGACCACCGACCCAATTCAAGAGAAGAACTGAGCATGCGTGAATGATTAATGACCTCATTTTAATACAGAGCAGGGATGGGAGGTGCTGGGGTTGTGCATATGTATTATTTTGGGAAATAAATAGAAGGCAAAAATCCTTGTACAGTGCGGTCACGCATTTTGGGGACAACCTTCCCCGTGCTGCCCTTGGTGTAATAAACTGTTGTGTCGTAATAAATAGTTTATTTAGTTGTTGTTTTGCACTGAGTGATTCGAGATTTGCACTGAGTAGTCTTTATATTGCACGGAATAGTTTGTGCTATACCACGTGATTTGTTATTCCCCTCTCCCACATCTACCCCTCTGCCCAATACCCCCTGCAGGTCTCTCCCCTGGTCAATCCCTCCCCTCGCCCCTCCTCACTGGTATCCCCTTGGCTGTGCTCCTCTTCCTCCGCCCCGCCATTCCCCTCGGTTTAAAAGTCTCCCACCATAAGCCGTGAGCTCTCTTTCCAGGCGAATTTTTCCATCTGCTAATTCTCAAGACAATAAACAAAAGACATTCGCTCCCACGTAAAGAAGAGCGCTTCTCATCTTTTGCTTTCGTCCATGTAAAACCGTGTGAGCTAAAGTCCACAACTAGCCAGAGTAAACCCAAACAACCCGCCCAAAACCCCAATCTTACACATGGCACCCACCATAAACACACCACTTTAACTTTGACTGGTTAGAGAGTCTTTGTCCGTGATTTTCAGTTTTAACAATTCACCACCTCTCTTTCCAAAGAGCAGGGACAGTGCTGGTGAGTTGCATGAGGGGTCTTTCCTTCAGGAAAACACCACCTTTCCTCAGCCCTTTACTTCTCTCCTCTTCCACTACTCAGTTGTGGTTTTTGGAAGATGTCCTCGCAATAAATCCCGCCTTTGTTCCACCTCCCTGTAACAACAACACTCAGCAAACAAATTTGCACAGACAACCAAAGCTTCAGCTTTGTAGCTGGGTTTGAAAAGATTTCCAGATATTTTCTTGGTCCCCTAAGGCTCAGGTCAAGTAGACCCAAGGCAGCGAGCTCCAACTGTAATTTCCTTTTCTGTCTACAAAACCATCAGGGCTTGGCTAACACAGACATGTCTGGGAACAGCTTTCCAGTGAAAGCAGCACAGCAAAAAGGTGGATTTTAAGAAAATGAAGGTAAATGACTGTATGGTTAAAATGGGAGCCCTGTGCTGTCAGACAATTTAAGGAGACAGAAAAGTTGTTCCTGTTATTTAATAGAATAAAATTATTCCTGTTATTTAATATAATAAATATTTAATAATTTAATATTTTGTTTAACAGTTATTTTAACAGTTTTAATAGAATGAGGTAACTTTAATTTTTTAACTTCAATAGTTATTTTAATAGCTGTTCCTATTATTTATTATAATAGTTATTATTTATTAATAATTTATTATAGGAATAAATGTTTTATTATACTATTTCAATAAATATAAATTATTAAAATTAAAACTATAATAATAAATAATAATGATTATTAATACATAAATATTTGAAAATATTACCTTAACTTCCTCAAACATTTACTACTAATATATTAATTATACAATACAAATTCACATATTTTTATAACAAAATTATTTATAAAATAATTTTTATAAAATAAAAATTATAAAATATTATTATATCCCCAAGTCTGTAAGATCCAAATGAAAACAACAGCTGAGGTGAAGGCACAAATACACACACCAACATCAGGAGCCCCTTCTTCATGGTGAATAAATTTAATTATAGTGTAGATCACACACTTCCAGGGCACTTTCAGCCTTTGGCAGACACCAGTGAAGCATCTCCAAAAGAATAGGGACAAGATGAATGGATCTCTAAAAGCAACATCTCAAAGCAGAGTTTTATTAAGTGCTCTTCCAGCCATGATTGACTGCTGATATGTGACACAAAGTATTTTTTATTTGACTGACTAGCACAGCCAGAGGCAGAAAAAAGCTTTTAAGGCTCTTTGCCCCCTGGAACACAGCGAGGAGATTTCCAGCTACGCATTTCATGGCTCTGAAAAAACTGCTCTGAGTTCTGTCAAGATCGTTAATTACAGAAATAAAAATCCAAAAAGAGCAATTAGCACCTGCAGAGACTAAATCAGCCAGGCAGGGAGGAGCTGGTGGGACCAGCAGCCCTCTGTGGGGATGTGAAGAGTTATCACCTCTGGGGCAGCATGGAGTGAGCAGGTGGGAAGGAAATTGTGGCATGACATAAAAATCCACATCTCCAAGGACTTTGAGGGGTTTAGTGCCCAGAAGGGCCATGAATGTTGATTTGGGAGCTTGGTGTGGAGCTGCGGCTGTCATGAAGGATGGGAGTGATGGTTTAGCCACAGGACACCTCCTCAACCAGCACTCTGATTTCATAATGTTGTGGTTTTTTTGCTTCCATATACAATATTTTATATTGTTCCCTCCATTATTTTAGTACTCTGCACCCTCATTTATCCTTTTTACAGAAATTAAGCGTGCTTTTAACATCTGAGTACCCAAAACTTGGATAGAATTACAGTTTTACAGAAAAAAAAAAAAAAATCCAGTTGGATCATACATGAATCTAGGTATTCTGCCTTCTTAGTAAGCGCTGATTTGCAGGCTAAATCCACAGCAATGGCTACTGTGGATAGTAGTAGATATGTGGATACATATTTTATTCCTCTTTTATCCCTCAGGAAGTATTGCTACACCTGAAAGCACACATTTTTATAAGCATAAATATATATATATTATATACTTATATATAAATAATATGTTTATATATATGTAATATTTATATATTTTATATATATATACAATATATATGTAATAATATTTATAAATATCTATTGTGTTCCAATAGAAGCAGTTATTTCTCTTGATAAAACCTTTCCTCATCTGCATTGCAAGGAGGTAAAAAGATAAGCTTTTGATACACCCTGCGCTGTGTGAATTCCCTGGAAAGGGAGGAGAGAGAGGGGCAAGGAGGAACAAAGCTTAATTTTGCTGGAGATGCTGCTGAAAACAAAACTGTTGGAACAATTCCCGTGCCCCAACCACAAAGCATCACCTCCAGCAGGTGAAAAAAAAGCTTGGCACAGAGAAACTCTGCAAAAAACCCAAACAGTCTACGGAGAGTCTGGGAGCAGAGAATAGCAGAAAGGGTGGAAAATTTCCTTGAGAGGGATCATGGCTGAGACCCACGTGGCTCTGCAGATGTGTTTAATGTCATATCCCCCCCAAAAATTGCATTCAGCCTTGCAGTTAACATTTGAGCATGTCAAAAATTCCTGGTGTAGTGGCTTGGCCTTCTCTTTGTGCCTTGGAAAGCTGAGAGCTCTCTCAGCAGCCATGATTTAATCTGCCTCTGAGGATGTCAAGCAAAAAACCAACCTGTTCCTGTTGTGAAAACAGGTTAGAAAAGCATAATTGTTCTTAAAAAGCAGGAAGAAAATGGAAAAAACAGAATAGATGGATGCTGACGTGGAAGAAAACAAGTGAAAAGCCCAGTTGTTCTTAGAAAGCAGGATAAAATAGGTAAAAATCCCAATAGATGGATGGAGGTGTGGAAGGAAACAAGTGAAAAGCCCAATTGTTCTTAGAAAGCCGGATAAAATAGGTAAAAATCCCAATTGATGGATGGAGGTGTGGAAGGAAACAGGTAAATTGACTCTTTTGCCATTTGCATTTTGCTTTGGAATGACCCCAGGGCAACAGGAAAACCCCAGGAGCTCGAAGGGAGGGGATCACAAAACTCCATCACCCCTCAACAGAACTCCCAGCACACACTCAGCAAGGGGAGCAAAGCAGCCACATCATTCCCTGCTGAATTATCCCAAATTACAAGGGGGAAAAAAAAGCAGCCAAAAATGCCAGGCACAGCTCAGGACTGAGCCCAGCCACTGATGGTGAGAAGGATGAAGTGACTTTAGCTACTTTAAACCAGGCACAGGTTTAATCTCCACTCAGGAAACTGCTGAGGGCAGTGAAAGGTGACTTAAAAATTAAAAAAAAATAATAAAGAAAAAAATTTAAAAGCAAGTACATGTGTACCACACAGCCATGTGCAGGATGAACGAGTTCCCCTCTCCCCTGACAAATGGATGGGGTAGAAGATAAAACAATAATCACCACATTCACTAAAAATGAGAGGTAGATGTGGCAAAACAAAGGTGACAGAGGTGTAATCCCCAGCAGGGTTTGGATCCTGGCCATTTCCAAGCTGAGTGCATAAAAATGCTGAGGGTCAGCCTTGAGGCTGCTTTTCATTTTGGTGCAGAATTGTATGGTATGTCCTTTTTTTCATGGGTGGTGGTGATCTGATCACAAGCAGCACATTTAATTTGATTTCATTTCCTTCCTGCCTGGCAAGGGGATGTGCGTTCCTCAAAGTCTGAGCTGCCACTTGGGAGAGATGAAATAAAACCTGTTCTTGGGTAAGGAATAAAGCAGGCTGCAGGGAAGAGCTCAGCATGGAGGAGATTTCCTTTGGTTTTTTTCACTCTTACACTACACAAGAAACCAGTTTGAGGTTTAAGATCTCCATAGAGAGGTGTCTGCCGAGGGACTGAAGTGCCACTGGATCTGTGCAAGGTGCAGAATGAGGCAACTTTAATTTTGGTGTTCACAGCATTACAGGGTCCCAGAATCCTACAAAGGTTTGGGTTGAGAGGCACCTTCAAGATAATCTCCTTCCAACCCCACAGAGCATCTGCAGGGGCTTTCCCCTCTGCAAAGGATGATGTGGGGATATTTTTCTATCTCTCCACTGGTTCGAAAGTGGTCAGCAGCACTGACCCTGCCCTCACTGCTGACCCCACAGGAGCTCAGACCATCCTGGTCACTCAGACACCCAAAATGCCAAAATTTGGGTGTCCTGATCTGTGGTTGTGGTATTTTATGAAAATCCCTTTGCTAGGATTTTCTTCTCCTGAGAAGCTGAGAGGGCCTCAGCTTCAAGTGTGAACAATTTGTTATCTGCTGCTGTGGGATGCAGCAGGTGCTTCCTCCATTGGTCAGTGTGGGATGTTTCTGCTTGGTGGCCAATCCAGGAGGCAGCAGCTCTCAGTCTCTCTAGGAGTCACAGAACTTTGTTATTCATTGTTTTTTATTCCTGTCTCATCTTCTGATGTTTCTTTTTTCTCTGTTCTTTGTAGTATAGTTATAGTGTAATCTTCTTAATATAATATATAATATAATAAACCAGCCTTCTGAAATGGAGTCAAGATCTCTCCTTCCCTTCACCAAGTCCTGACTGCCCAGAAGACCCACAGCAATAAATGGTGACCCCAAACGTGGCAATACTGATCTGCCAGAATCCCACCTGCGAGGGAGCTCCAGGCTGAGCATCTGTGACAGCCAGTGACATCTGGGAGGGCCCTGGGGACACTGCTCAGATGTTGGTGGGGATGTTCCAGATCACCAGGGATTAATTGAAACATCTGTTAAACACAGAATCCAGGCTGGAGCCTCAAATATGTCTGTTCAAAAGACACCCAATGGATTTCAGCTTTCAAAAGGAGACGCCACGTATTGATATTCTGCCCTCCAGACAAGAATTGTGTTAAAATAGATTTTTTTTTTCTCCATCCCTTTTGATGAGATGACAGGGATGAGGATGGAAAAACCTGTGGAGCTCATACAGGAGGAGGAACAGCCCTGCTGAAAAAAGAACAGGATCATGGGGGTGGTGGCTCAGCAGAGCTGGGATCTCTGCATCCAATTCCTTTGGCCTCTTCTCCACTTTAAATTGATGCAAACCAATGGAGCCAAGCCATGACAGCCAGCAGAGTCTATCAAAACCACATCACCCACCCAGCTTGTTAGTAAAATATATCAAGAAACGATCGCGGTTTGGTTCTGAATTAGAAAATAATCACAATTCTGTGCAAACAGCAGAATTTAAATGGCAAGCAGATTTACAGAAGTGTAAATCTCCAGCTCCCAATGCAAACCGTGAAATGGAGAGTGAGGGACTGCCTTGGTGGGGGGAGAAATCCACCTAATGTGACTAATGGAGGAATTTAAAGCTGTTAATATCCACTGGTGCAGCTGACTGAAAAAGCGACTGTGTTAATTTAAAATACACCAGGGTTCCTAAAATTCCTGTAGAGGAATAGGGCTTTACATTCTGGAAATCCTATATATATTTTTTTTTTAAAAAATATATATAGATATATAGATAGATATTTTTATATTTATTTATTTATATTTATACACTCACATATATACATATATATGCATATACATATATATATACATATATATACATGTATATTATGTATATATATACATATATATTATGTGTATATATACATATATGGGCAAATATACACATATATGCACACATATATATACACATATATATACACAGATATACATAGATATACATATGTATATATATGGGCATATATACATACATATATACATATTTATATACACATATTTTCATATATATACAAATAAATGTAAACATAAAATTTATAAATATATTCATCTAAATTCTAAATTAATTATATATATATTTTAATATATTTATATATATATATATATAATTTTTAATATCTATATATATGTAACAGTCAGTGCTGGAGATAAGATCTGCCCCAATAAAGTGCCAGTAAAGCAGCACTAATGCGAGCTCTGCAGCCTTGAGCAACCCACAGCCCACATCTCTGCTCACAAAAACCTCCCTAAATTCGCTCCACAAACCAACCAGCTCCAAATGACCCAGCTGGGGGCGATGCCACCCCCACCAGCCTCCAGCCAGGGCTGCACTGACCTCGGGGCACTGCATCTGCCTGGCACCCACAGCACTGGGGGCAAGAAATAGCAGAGGCAAGGGCTGGAAGAGCAAGGAAATCTCACATCTGCTTGCTCCTCTTCCCCTCTCCTGCTTGCTCCCAGCAGGTCAGGCCTTGTTCACTGAGAATATTTATTTTTGTGCAGGTTGGCAATTATTAATCACATGTGATTTGCTGTTGTAGCTCTCCCCTCGTTAGGGTTCATGCATGAGGCTGAGCTGGTTCAAAGTGATTTGGGGCAAAGCCCCAGACAAGGGGGTGCTCCTAAGAAAGGTGAAGCTTTGGGGTGGAAAATATTTGTGCTGTGTTAACAACATCCTCATCAAAAGGAAAGTTACTAGTTCATCCTCAGAAAGTTACGTTTCTTAATTAAACTAATTATCCCTAAAAAAACTTATAAAAAATACAGCTCCATTTTTAACTTCTTAAACAAACTACTATAAAACTCACAATTTATAGAACTATAATAGAAATAAAAACTAATAAACATCTAAATCCAAACAAAAAATACCACCTCACACATTGAATCCTAACCCTAACAAAAAAAAAAAACAACCAACCAAACAAACAAAAAAACCAAAAACAAAAAAACACCACCAAAAAACTCAACATGCACCTTTTTTTTACATCTTCAGGAGCTTTTAGTTTTTCTAGCAGTGCTGAAGCAGCCTGGTATTGCCCCATTTAACAAATAAATGGGTTTTATAACGATGCCAGGAGCATCCAATGCTTCTGGGAGCTCATCCCCTCTTCAAAAATCTCCTCAAAACCTTCCCCTGGGCTCTTCCTGAGTGGTACTGAATGAACTCACCCTGTGTTGGAGCTCTGGATACTGAGAATTTTAGATTTTCTGTACTAACAGGCTCTAACCCCCAGCAGAACACTGCATTTGACTTGAAATTCTGAAAAAAAACTTCCAAAATTGATTGATCACACTAAGATTACAGGTGTGTAGTTGATTGGAAGTGTGTAATATCACAAAATAAAAAACTTAGAGTTCAAAGCTTTAGAATATAGCAATATATATGGGACAAGATGGAAGTTTTAAAGCAGTAGCTAGTTGTCCTTCTTTACCTTCTTCTTCATGAGTTTGGGTAGTATTTCATAATTAAACGGAAAAGTCTGCACTGTGGGCTTTGAGTGATTAGTTATTTAGTTACAAGTGAAAATAATTTAGGCGTCATTTCTTAATTAAATTGTTTAGCCTTAAAAAACCTTGTAGCGAAAGATTGTGAACCATTTTGTGCCTTGTTAGTGAAAGGCTACAAAACTCACTGCTGTGAGACTGTGACATAGATAAGAAATGATAAACATCTAAATAAAACCAATAATAATAATAATAATAAATTATTATCTCATGATAAATAATCTACTCTAATAATTAGACAGCGATAATAATCTAAATAATAAACATCTAAATAATAAACTATCATCTCAAGAGCCTTCAATCCCAACATAACAGAAGTAGAAAAAAATCCCAGGAAAGGTGAAGGATGTGCCCAGGGAGATGAATCAGCCCAGAGAAATCCCTGGTGCTCGTTCTGCAAAAAGGAATGGTGACAAAAAGGCTGCTCAGGTGGGGACCAGCCCTCTCCAGGCCCTCCCTGCCATGGCAGGAGCCATGGAGCTCTGGGTGCATGCCACTCTGAGGGCTGGCATCACATCCCTGGCCCTCTCACAGACCCAGATGTTCGGGTTTTCTGCCACTGCTGCCCTCTGAGATCTCATTTTCAGAGGCAAAAGCGTCTCCCCTCTTGGCTGAGGTCCCACCCAGCTGAAGCTGTGACTTCTGGGGGACATCTGGGAGTGTGGAAGGGAGGGAGTGTGGAGAAGCTGCACTCAGCACCCACAGAGGGAAACCTGCCCAGGAGGACAAACCCCTGCCTTGGCACAGGCCAGTCTGTGTGTCTGTCCATCCTGCTGGGTCACAACTCCAGTCTCTCCTGCTCTGGGCTCTCCAGTCACCTCCAGCTCCTTTGGTCTGTGCTTTTGGCCCCTGACCTGAGGTTTTTTCTTGGTTGCATTTCCTAGATTTGGATTCTTGCAAAGCTCTTTCCTCTTCTTTCCAACGCAGAGGAGAGAAAGTTGATGAGAGCAGGGAGTGGGGCTATATTTAATCCCACAGCCTTTCCCAGGCATTGGAAAATCCACGTCCCCTGAGGCAGGGTGATGCAGCAGGGGAAGTGACAGCAGCAGAGAAGTGACACTGCCACGCTGGTGCTGACCTGGCATGACCTCCTGCGTTCCTAAAACCCAGCTGAATCCTGCTCCCCAACAAAGCCTGACTTGGATCTTTTTATTCTGCACAGATAATCTGAGCCCTTTCCTGAATTTCAGCCACTCGGGGTGTGACAAATCTCCTCCAAGTGCACTCAGGTCTGGCTTAAAAAAAGATCTCAGGTCTCGTTTTCCACAGTGTCTGGTGCCCTTCCCCAGGCTGCCAATAAATGGGACACTTGATGCTGAGCAGGGAGATCTCCCTCCTGTCCCTCTTCCCTCTGTTCCAAAAGATTTGTGTCTACATTCCAGCCCAAACACTAGAAAATTCCCAGTCCTCCCAGACTATCAGCATATCATGTGGAAGATTGATTTTGACAAGTCACCAGTCTCTCCAGTTGTTTCTGCTGGAGACCATCTGGTAAAGGCAAAAACCTCTCTATTTTTTTTTTCCTTTTTCCCCCCAAAAAAAGAATATAAACTGTGCATGTTTGCCATTTCTAAGGCAGCCTCGCAGCTGAAACACCTCTCTCCTGACAGTCCCACCACTCACTCGGGCTCCACTTGCAATTTGCCAAATGTGCAGAGCATCCCCCTGTTCTGCATCCCCCGACTGCCCTGATGCCTCCTTGGAAAGCCAAGTGTAAGAGACAAAAAACCCACCCCACAAAGTCACTGGGCAACACTGAGAATGAGAACAAAACGTTTTGTCAGCCTCAGGAGCCACCACGGGACAAAAAGCACCTCACCTGAATTTGCATTTCTATCCCTCTGGCTCCCACACCTCTCACTGAGGGGCTGGGACCAGAGGATTTTAAAAATGTTATAAAAAAGGAGGAAATGCACATCCACACCCAAAATTCACAAGTCGGGCGGCTTTCCCTGTCCATGGTCCCACCTGGCTCCTGCTGCTGAGTGTCTGGTAAAAACCCCCTTTTAAATACCACCCTGATGGATTCGGCTGCTGTTACAGCCCATCCCAATTCCTGGCTGGTTGTCCGGAGTTTCCCTGCTGGAGACAAACCCCTGGGCTGCTGGGAGGGTGTGATAATGATGGTGTGAATGCTCCTGCTGACGTGCTTGAAACAGCTTTAAGTAATTTCCCCTAGCACGTTTTTCCCCCCACTATTTGACAATTTTGCCTTTTTATGCCCTAAGCAACAGCTCCAATAATATGATTTTTGCTGATTAAATGTCCTCTCTGCAAACTTTTATAGAGAGGCAGAGAAGCTTTCAGAGCTACCCAGACACAGGGTTGGGCAACTGGTTCTCCTGAATAAAGTCAGTCATGCATTTATACAAGCAAAAATGGAATAAATCATACACCCAGCAATACACTCAGGGTTTGTGGCAAGGCCTTTGTTAAACACATGTTGTTATTGCTTAAGGATCTTTGTGCTTGGTGCAGGAACGGGCCTGGAGGATTGCAGTGAGAACCTTGTCTTTTGGCCAAAACCAGTGGTTGTTTTGTTTTAAGTATATTTGTGTCACTTCACAGATTCTCAATCAATGACAGGAGGAAAGAGACACAGACACAGCTGAAGTGGTTGTTATGATTTCCGTGGAGCTCAGATTTCACTGATTTTCCACCCTGATCACATCTCCAGCACTTGCACTTGGACTGATGAAGAATCAGATCTGAGTTGTTTTATTCTTTTCCATCACAAACATACTTCAAGGCTGGAACAGAGCAAAGCTCTGAAGAAAAGCACAAATTACACCAGCTGGGCAGATTTGGCTAATTCAAGGAGCTTGAAGTCTGAAGGCACGTGGAATCCACCAACTGCTTCAAATTATCCACGTCTCATGTTCTAGACACACACTGGCAGGAAAAAAGTGTCTAATTTGTAGCTCTTCAGGCCAAATTATCTTAATTACACCGCCAAAAGCAACACAGAATAACCTGAAACGGATCATTGTTCATTTACACCACATCCACACCACCATTAACACTTTTATCCCAACTTTGCCAAGCTGCCCCTGGCAGGAGGGCAGGACTTTGGTGAACATGCCCTGATCACCTCAGCAAATGAGATCTGCCCAATTCCCTCTTCTCCACAGCGTGCAGGATGAGAGGTGAAAGTTTATAGCAGCAATTAGAAACCACATGGCTGCAAGAGTTTTATGGTGCTGAACTTGTTGATCAGCCACTTGTTCAGAGTTTTTTTTTTTCCCCCCAAGGACGTACCAATAAAAATTACCACAAGAAATTATACGAAACAAACCCAAACCAAGCTCTGCTGAGCCATCACAGGTCCCAGAGTCAGGTTATGACTACAGAGCTACTTCTGCTTTAAAAATCAGCACCAAATCCCAGGTTCAAGCTGAGAAACAAACCAGGGATTTTCTCCAGCACTGAGGCAGTTCAGTATTAGTCACCTTGCAGATCAGTGCTGATAAGGAGCATGTGAATCTTTTTAACCCACCAGCGTGAACCAGATCCCAGGAACATTAACAGCAACAACAGAATAATAAAAGGGTTGGAAAGGAAGCAGTTACAGGATTGCACCCAGTCTTGTGCTGCCCCAAAGCTTTTGGGGTTTGTGCTTATTGATGGCAGCCCAAGAGCATCACCCACAGCCTGATCTGCCACCCACGGCAGGGTGAACTTCAGCAGCCCTGTGACCTCACCCTCTGCAGGATCCGGCCCCAGAGGAGCCCCTCATGCCAACAGTCTTTAAAGAAATGGGAATTTTGCCAAGGGCTTCAGTGGAAGCAAGAGTTGGAGCAGCTCCAGCAGCTGATGAGAACGCTGCCCCCTTCTTCTTTCCCCAGCTCCAGCCCTGGACACTTGGGCTATTTTGGATCTTCCCTAAAGCAAGCTCTGTAGAATTCCAAGAACTGATTGCCTGATCCTTTTTTTTTTTTTTTAAGTACTTTAATCAATTTTCCCAGCCTGTTCATCCTCTAAGAAAGTCTTTGGCAATGCAGATGGGTGAGTGGCTCATGGTGACAGAAAAAAATATTACAATTAAATCCACTTGTTTCATTCCTTGTGGGACAAGGAGAGAAGAAAAGGGAGAAGGAAGGGGAGACAAGTGATGCACTGACACATCTGGGTTAACTTCCACTCTCTGAGGCTCAGCTTCGTCTGACTCTGCTTTAAGACCAGGCTGGATGATGCTCTGAGGAACTGGTCTGCTGAAAGCTGTATCAGATGCTATTTATTTCTAACCATTCTACAATTCTGAGATGGTTCTGTGACCACAGCCACTGTCACCAGCCCAGCAGAGCAAACACAGGTGACTTGCAATGGATGGCACAACCCAATTCTGGCGGGCAACCTCACCAAACACTACAGGATGCTGGGGAGGCAGCCTCACCTTCCCGAGAGAAAACAGCTGTGAGAGCAGCTTACACGTGAGAGGGAAACTCAGCCACAGCCAGCACCAAATCTCCCCCCAGCCCCGGGCTGCTAAATTAAAACCAGTCTCGTTCTAAATCAAACCCTGTGAGGAAACCAGCTGCGAGAACAAAGCGAAATCAGGGAAGTGCAGACTCCCTGAATGGTCTGGGATGGAAGGGACCTCAGAGATCCTCCAGTGGCACCGTGCCGTGGGCAGGGACAGCTTTCCCTGGAGCTCAGCTAAGCGTGCAGAAGCCGTGCCCGGTGCCTGCTGGCGCGGAGGGGGAGCTCGGCTCGCACGTGTGACTCCGAGCGGGGCAGGCACAGCTCCAGGAGAAACAAACCCCCTCTGCTCAGCCTGCCCCGAGCCAGCACGGACCCGACCGCGGGGACATCACACCCGGCAGGGACACGGCAGCCCGGACACCATCCCCGGGCTCTGGAGCGCTGGAAAGCGGCGCTTCGCCCAACTTCTGGTTAGCTGCAGGGAGAGCCCATCCCAGATCCCATCAGGGAAACCCCATCCCGTTATCGCCAGGTGCGGGGCGACTCACCGAGCTCCCGAACGGAAACCAAAGCGAGCCGAAAGCCAGCAAACCTGAATGACAGCGAAACAGGAGCCGCTTGTGGGACAACACCTAAAATCCCGAAGGGAAATCCCTCCAGCTCCGGGGGATCCTCTCACCCCCAGAGGAAACGCGCAGCTGAGCCTAAAGGAGAGCCGAGCGCTCGCTATTTCCCGGGTTCCCAGCGCCCAGGGAAAGGAGCAGATCCCCCCGAAGTTGCCCGAAGTTTGCCCGAGGCGTGCGGCGCTCCGCCGGTCACTCACCGCGGCCAGCAGGCAGCCCAGCAGCGGCACGGCTCCGCGCAGCACCGAGCCCCGCATCCTGCCCCAGCCCCGCATCCTGCCCGGCCCCGCCGCAGCCAGCGGCCACGGCAGCGGCAGCAGGAGCAGGAGGAGGAGAGGGAAGGAGGAGGAGGAGGAGGCAGCAGCGGCTCCGAGCCCGCTCCGCCGAGCGCCCGCACCGCCCCCGCCGCCTCCTGCGCGGGGCGGCTCCGGCACCGCCCCCGCCCGGCCCAGGTACGGCCCGGGAGCCCGGCTCCTTCCCCTTCCTTCCCTTCCTTTCCACCCGGCTTTCCTTGACCTTTATTAATTTCCCTTTCCCACCTCTTCTTTCTCCCGTTTTTCCTTCTTGACCTTCCTTTCTCCTTTCTTTCCTATTCGTCTTCGCATCCCCCTCTTCCCTCTTTTTCATTTTTCCCCTTTATCGTTTTCTATTTCCTATTTCTTCTTTTTTCCCTCTTCCCCCTTTCTCTCCTATTTCCCACATTTTCTTTTCACTATTTTCCCCTTTCCTATCCTTCCCTTTTTACTTTGTCTCCCTTTTCATCTTTTTCTTTCCCCCTTCTGCCCCCTATTTTATTTTTTCTTTCCCATTTCCCCCTTGCTCTCTATTTTCCCAATTTACTCCTTTCCTTTCCTTTCTTCACATTTTCACTTTCGGGAATGTGACCCAGCACTGCTGGCAAGGGAAAGGAATGATTGATGGAGGCATTTGGCTTCCTCTGAAATAACTGCTTGGTAAGAAGTGGTTAAATGGGCCAGAAATCCCAATTCAGTGATATGTATGTATATCTTCCCCAGAAAAAGGCAGAGCAATTCCATGTTGCAGGTCACTGACATGCAATTTCTGGATTTCTCAGATTGGAGGAACAGCTCAAGACGAGGCTGACCTTCATTTTTTAATAAAAATGTGGAAATCCTTCCCCTTTCCAGCCCACTGGGCAGCATTTCATTTAATTTTAAGGGCAATGCTCCTTTCAATTCAAGATAACCCTCAGGTCTAAGCTTGCTTTAGTGTAAAAAGCCAAATAAGTCCTTTAAATAAAGGTAAAAATAAGAAAAATAATACCCTCCTTGCTGTTGCTTTCCCCCCCAGCCCACTAGATTTTCAAGCTCCAACAGGTGGACAGATTTGTTGCTTTGTAAAGCACCTGCTGAAGAAAGAACCAAAATCCTCAAGAAAAGAAAACAAAGTCCTCGTATTTTGGAGGCCCTGGAGACAGCTGACTAATTTCCGGCTCTTCAATTTACTGACACAACCAAGAAAAATGCCATTTTCAGGGAAAAGGCTTAATGGTTAAAAATTCAAAGTAATATCCAGTCTTTAGGTCTTGTTGGCAAATCACTAAACCATCCACTTTTTAAAGCTAACCTGCAAAGGGTGAGGAAAAAAAAAAATTAGTGTATTTTCCCCCCACTTTTCTGAAAAGATGTGAATTCATTAGTATTGAAAATATTTTTCTGCTTTATTTTTTTGCATTTGATATGAAAAATCCCCATCCTCACCTTTGTTTCTCATCATAGATCTGATGGTGGCCTATAATTGCTGTGTAAAAAGAGGGATGAGATGTTAATTACCTCCATTAGTTGTACAGAGGTTTATAAAGCAATATAAAGCTCAGTTTTGATCCTGATTAGAGCTGATTAGCTGGTCACTGCATCCCCCCACTAATTACAGCCACTCTGGGTTTCATTATTTCATTTATTAATGCAGCCTGAATGCTTTCAAGTAGCCTGTTAAGGATAAATTTTGGGGAGAAGGAGGAGGGGAGTGAGGTATAGGGAGGTGCTGCTTTTTGGGTTCTTTGCAGAGAGTAAATCTGGAGGATTTGGGATTTTACAGGAAAAGTCTGAAGCACATTGTGTCCTGTGGGCTGTGCTGGATCGAGGTCCAGCAGGTTTGCTGCGTTGAGGGTATGAAATTTTGGCAGAAAACAACCCTCTTGTGGTGCTGCTGGTCCTCAGGGATCAGAAGGGCTGGGTTTAATTCTTGATTAAAACCAATTCAGCTCTCAAGTTCCTGTTCAACAACAACTTCCACAGATTCACAAATAGTTGATTTTCAACACCGTAAATCTGGTTACATTAAATGAAGGAGGAGAAACACAGTCCTGAGCAAACAGAGCTATTTTCCCCTTACTTTTTTCTTTTTTCTTCATATTTAATTTTATCCAGACTCCTTCTGTGCTATAATTTTTGGCCTTGCCAAAGGGTTGGAACAATCACATGTTACAGGCGTGTCTTCATTTGCATCCTTAGGGCTGTGGAAGTTAATATGCAAATGAGTATTAATGAGGGGTTTGGCTACTTTCACTGAGAATTTACAGTGAGTACAACAGGTAAAATAAACATTTTGGTCCTTTTCCACCCTTCTGTGCCTCACTGAAACATCATCAGGCTGTGGGACCTCTGCCTTCCTCCAGGCATCACCCTGTTGTCACTCCTTGCTCTGGCCAGGTGCAAGATAAAAGAGGGGAAATCTCATGTTTTTCTCATCAATTCTTCTCCAAATTCAGGTAATTCTCTAAAAAAATCTGATCATTTTTACAAGTGAACTCCACAGCACTGGGAGAAACCTGCTTGTTTGATTTGAACCACCTCCTGCTCATTTTATCCCATGCCCCCAGATCTTACACTGCCTGTGTCAGTGAAATCACATTCCCTTCTCCATGTGGCTAAAGTCTCTGTGTCAGTGCAGACTGAAAAGCCCCAAACTCTCTGGAGCTGCGCCATGCCTTTGACATCTTCTTTTGCCCTCTTCTTATCCCTGTGCATCCTCTTTGAAACAAAAATGGGTGCCTGAAGAATTCAAAATGTCAAGTTTATGGCACAGCCTAGTGCAGGTCATGGTTTAAAGCCTCATTTTTGCCTTGGGTGGTGGGAACAGCAGAATTCCCAGCTGAATTACTCAGGTATTACCATTCCAGGATGTATTTCCCCCAGAGCACGGCTCTGTTTTGAGCTGCTGCAGTTCAGCTTCCATTCCTCGCTGCTGGTGGGATCTCGGTGCTCACCTCACTGGAATTCCATCCAACATCTCCCTGCAAAAATTTTTCCTGACCTTCAGGGCTGGAAGGTGGCAGCTGCTTGGTGTTGAACAGCCTCTCAGCTAATAAGTTGATATTGCAGCCTAGAAGGTGATTTTTTTCCCCCTAATCTCAGCTGTGAACAATTTGAGAAAGCCTTGATCTAATTCCTCTTCCCATCAGCAGCAGCACAGGTGCCTCAGTCATCCCTGTCTTGGGCTGGTGCATCTTCTCTGGGCCTGCCTTTCTTCACTACCATTATTTAACCCTCTCCCTCGAAAGGAATTAACATTTCTGCTGTGGCATCCTTCACAAAATGACTTACCTCTCCGAGGGCTGCTTGGGGAAATGTCATACAAATGTCAGAAATTTTGGTGGACACTAATGGCAGAGGTAAATAAAAGCAACCACATTGTTTCCTGCCCATATTTTTGTTTTTGGTTTTTTTTTTCCTCTGTGCCTCTGGCAATCAGAAATGCAAAGACTAACAGCAGTGGTGCCTGGAAGGACAATATTTGAGGGCTGATTCATGCAGCAGTTTGCTGCAGGCTGGATTTGCTGTTCTGTGCCCTTGTTCCCCATTTAGCTTCCTCTCCAAAGCCAACACAATGCATCTGTTCTGCTTTCCACTGGGTGACTTTATTTGAATACAGTAATAGCATCACATCCCATAAACAAGCTGCAAAATGAATTCCTGTGCATTATTTGCATTGGGGATTAGAGGCAGGCAAACACTGGCTGCGGTGTTTTGCAAACAGGACCATTCCATCCACCTACAGGACTTCATTATTTGCAAAATGAAGCACAAACAATTGGTGCTTTCCTGTGGTTTAAAGCCCCTTATTCAGCATGGGGTGGAAACACCAGAGTAGCCCTAGGGAAAATCTAAAGTGAGTTGACCACAACCCAGCAAGGCTGAAAGCTCAGACTTTCTTCTCTTTCTGTCCTCAGCTGCCCCCAAAAGTTTTCCCATGAAGTTCTGGAAATCTCCACCTGTTTGGTGACTAAAGCTGTGAGGGCAGCAGAGCTGGATACGTCAGTGCAGAACATGAAATATCTGAAGAGCAGGAGTGGGATATTTCAATTAAAAGGATCTACCTGATCCAAGCAGGCTAAAACCTTGTCCTTGATCTCTGGGGCAAGGGCAAATTATCCAGTTGCTGATGCTCACCTCACTCTGTAAGCTAAAGATAGCAATAATTACCTACCCAACTCCCAGGAGAGCTGAGGATTAATTGCTTCATAGTACTCAACATTTATTTTCACACAATCAAAGCCACTGGGAGCAGAAAAAAAAATAAGCTTTGCAATTACTATTACATATCCACAGGGGACTATCCACTCACAGAATGCTTGGATAAAACAGTTTTCTTAAAAATGATTAAAAATAATAATAATCTTACTGGCATTTGGGCACAAAAAGAGAAAATGTCCAGGCTCAGGAAGAACAAACCAAATTTAAAAAAAAACACTGTGCAAACAAACTAACAAGCAAGAACTTTCTCCAAACTGGGGATGGCAGGGATGGAATCAATTCAGGTGAGTAGCAAGCCATGCATTATGAAAGCAGAGCTGTTTACACTGGGAACACTGTAGGGCTGCTCCAGGGCACACCACGTGCCCAGGGCACAGGGGAATAGGGCACCTCTCCCTGCTTTCTCCTTGGCGCTCTGCAGAGCCAAGGAGGACAGAGCAGGAGGCCAGGAGGTTGTGAGGGCACAAAGCTGCTCAGCACAGTTCTCAGCACGGCTACAACCACATTTCTTAACATCACAGTGCCCAGCAGAGGCAGGTTCTGTCCCAGATCGTAGCCACCGTGCAGAAACATTTTACTCTCACTACTGAGAGATTTTTATCTCCTCTAACACTCACTGAGAGTGGTTTGGCAGCAGAAGGAGGCACAAGAAGCGGGGAAACCAACATGGTGATTGACATCAGAGATTACACAAGCTAAACAAAAGCTTGGTCTAAAACATGCTCCAGAGAGGGAGATAAAGCCTCCACCTTATCATTAGAGGATGTGACACAGCTGATGCTTTTGTGGAGGAGGCAGGAAATGGAACATTTTACACAGCCTGGCCAAATGCATCACGGAGCTGCTCTGCACAGAGAGGATTGGCTGCTGGTGTCCCAGAATAAGCCACAGTTTCTTCTGACTGGGTGATGAGCATCTCTGTTGTTAAAATAATGAACTGTTTTTAAGTGCTCAGCTGCTGGAAAGAGGAATTTCTAGAATATCATTAATTTTTGTGATAAATGTCTTGAGGCTTGGTATAAACTGACAAGTGCAATAAACAGTGAATAGAAAATTCAGGGCTCTTCCCAAGGTTTCTGCTTGGACTTGCTGGTGGCACTCAGGGACATGGTTTGTTGGTGGATTTGGTAGTGCTGGGTTAATGGTTGGACTCAATCTTAGAGGTCTTTGCCAAGCTAAAAATTCCAAGATTCTGTAAATCTATTGTTTTCCAAGATCCTATCTCTTATCCACCTTTGGCTTCACCATGGGCAAAAGTGGCATTCACATTCTCTGAAAAATCCTTTCACCCAGGATTTTTCTCCTGGGAAACTGAGAAGCCTCAGAGAAAAAGGAAAACAATAATTATCTCATTTGCTTCTCCTGTGTTTTGCTCATTGGAATGTCTTTGGAGATTGTTTACCCACAGGTGATTGTTCCATTGGATTCTGGTGTGAGTTGTTTTGACTCAGTGGCCAATTGGGGCCAAGCTATGTCTGGAGAGAGTCACGAGTTTTCATTATTATCTTTTAGCCTTCTGTAAGTATCCTTGCTGTATTCTTTAGTATAGTTCAGTTTAGTATTCTTTAATATAATATAGTATCATAAAATAATAAATTAGCCTTCTGAGAACATGGAGTCAGATTCTTCATTCCTCCCTGCTATGGGGCACCCCACAAATACAATAGACAGAAACCTCCAGAACCTCTGAGACTGGATGTGCCTGATTTGCTGAAACCAGTTTTGAGAAGGCTGAGCAGCCACATTCATTTCAGGAAGGGTTAAAGAGGAAAGCCCACATTTCAGAAATCAGCATATTCATTGAATTGTTGCTGCTAATGAGGATCTGCCTGATCCATCCAGCTGGCTTGTGCTCTGGGGCTGCAGGCGCCCTGAGGGGTGCAAAGAGCCCTGGGGGTGGTGGCTCTGATCTGTGCAGAGCCAGATGCTGGGAAGAAGGTGGAATAACAGAGAAAATGCTCAGCAAAGCATTTTTGGCCACACTGTGGAGCATGATCCTGTTTTTCACACCTGCTGGGCCGTGTTGCTACTTTCTCTTTCCAAAGCCAAATGAAAGGTGCAGCTGAGATCCAAAGCACTGGGCATCCACCAGGACACTCTTTGGAATTTATCAGTAACAAGAGTGAGTTTTTCTCTTTTATTTTCCACTTTTCTTTTGAAATGAGCAGCAGGCTCAGGCTCCTTTCCTCTCTTGCCTGCAGAGGAGGAGATCTTTCATCTCAGCAGAGTGCAGCCTTGGTCTGTTCAGCTCTGTCCAAGCCAGTTGCTCTCACACAGGGCTGGGCAGCCCTGCCCCATGCCTGGACCGTGCCAGATTGTTCCTGCAGGCATCAGTCAGGAAAAAAAACCCCACAAAAATCACAAGGCCAGAGCTCAAACATGGTGATGGAGAAGGGAATAAAACCCCCTCTTCCCCTCAAACCCCCTCTTCCCCTCAAACTGAGGGATTTTTTTGGCAGCTTGGTAAGAAAACACCTGAGCCTGAAACTTGCTGGGTGTCTATCATCTATCTCTGAAATCTGGTTGTTTCCACAGGACAAAGATTAAGTCAGAGGCTCTGTGTGTGGTTAGTGGGAAGGTATCTGCCTCTTTGAGGGCTCCCCTGTGAGCTCATTCTCCCACACCCCAAACAAACCAATGTCACTGTAAAAATCAATTTCTGCCTCTGCCTGGCTGTGCTTTTGGCAGTCAGCGAACACTCCTTGTAAGATTATTGATTTTCCTCCTGCTTGTTTAGCTGGGATATCCCTTGTTTCCAGCTCAAACCTGCTCTTCAAAATCCTCCTTGCACTAAGAAATGAGAGCAGCCCTGCTTTCCCCTTTTCACTCAGCTATAATCTCTCAGAGAGAAAGAATCCAACCAGGTATTAGAGGATTGGGAGTTCTTCCTCCAGCCCTCCTTATTATGAATCAGATTTAAAGCAAGCCTTTCTGGCTGCTGCAGTTCATTTCTCTGGATTGAACTGATGAATATCCCAGGGTTTGTGCTGCTCATTTGATTCCCTTGCCTGATGCATTCCTTACATATCTGCTGCCTCCAGGACAGATTTGTGCAAGCAAATTAAGCATCCTCACTATATGTCAGCAAAACATTACATCCACTAATGGAGGGAAGTGTTATGTTCTAAGTCCTTTCAACACACATGAAAAATAAAACGCTGTTTCTTGGGGGGAATAAGAAATGACAGCACATTCTCCTGAATTAATGCTGTCTGGGAAGAATTTGTTGCACATAAATGTAATTTTCCAGATAATTTAGATGTGGGTTTTTTTTTTTTTTTTTCCCTTTCCCTGACAACTCTCCTTTCTTTGTAAGCAAAAGATAGTTTCATGCCCACAACGTGCCAGACTGACTGAACAAAGCAGGGAAACCCTCTCCTAATCCAGACTAAATCGTGTTAGATTTAACAGGATTGACAACGATAGATTTTCCATGCTTCCCTTCAATTTCTGACTGTGCAAATGGCAACGACAAAATATCCCAAAAAGTCTCTTTTCTTTTTCTGTATCAGAGGTGGATGAGTGAATGAGCTGAAGTGTGGCATTACCCTGATACCTGTGAGTTGTGAGCCTCTCTGGGAAGTTTGGCACTTTTTTTCAGGGCACATTTTGGGCACATTTTTCAAGGAAAAAAGATCTTTTTAAACTGTGGATGCTGCTGTAGTCATCTAGAAAAAAAATCAGGCATATAAAGACACGCTTCCCAAGGAGAGCTAAACATTATCCAAGGGGATGCCATAACATAGGCAGTCATTGAGGGAAGTGAAGCATTAGGCTTTCAGGCAAGACAGTTGAATTTATTGAGCTTTCCTGACGTGCAGGCTCTGTGCTGGTGCCTGCTGTGTTACCTGGTGCCTCTGAAAGGGATTTCACAGAGAGGTGAGTGACCTTTCTGAAGGGCACGAGAGCTTGGGGCTGGATTTTACGTCCAAGGTGCTGCCTTGAACTCGCTCCTCACGTATCAAAGGCTTGGCAGAGCCCCAGCCGAGTTCACCGGGGCTCAGCGAAGCTTTATTTGTTTTAACAGAAAATATGACCCTTGGCATTTGTAACATCAATCTTCTCCCTTATCTCTCTATTTACACTCAGCCCTCTGTGTTTTTACAGCGTCTTCTCCCCTGTGCTCACTCCCTGGCTCCCAATCCCCCTCGGAACAGGGCAGCTTTTCACGTTTGTGCCGCTGCCCTCGCGCACTTTTGGGTCAGCAAACAAGAACTTTGGCTGGGGATGGCAAAGAGCAACCACTCCTGCTCCAGAGCTCCACGCAGGGAGGGAGTGGCATCTGTGCACTGGGTTATCTCCAGCCAGAGATAGCCTGAGAGCTGGGCTGTGTGCACCTGGCAAAGGGAAAATTGTGGATGCCATGGGACAGAGAGAGAGAAACGGCGAGCGTTTCTCACAGCGGCTTGTGAGACTTTTCAGGGAGTTGTAAGGATGTGATAACTTGTTCAGTATAAACAATCTGCAGGTGGTGTTTCTCCACTTCATCTCTCTGTTCTTCTCAAGGATGGTGTATGAGGAAGGTGTTTTTGTCAGTTAGCCGCTCAAATAGGATATATCGCATCACTCTATAAAAACCGCGCGGCTCTCTTGAATAAAGCTTCTTTTGCTCTTTCTACAATACTGCCTCCCGCCTGTTCCTGTGTCATTCTCAGTGCAAGAGCGATGAAAATTACCCCAGTGCCAACGCTGAGGGCAGCACCGAGCATCAGGGAATGTGCTCAGGGATTTTTGCCCTCAGGCAGGCAGTTTTTTGGAGGCAGTAATATCAATTACTTTTAAAGCATGACCCCACCAAGGTGCTGTCACCTTCAGGCATTCACAGTAGGATTCCCAGGAGAAAATGGGGCGATGGAGGTGTTTTCACTGGAGAAATGGGGTGATGGAGGTGTTTTCACTGGAGAAAGGGGGGTGTGGGAGGTGTTTTCACTGTAAAACATTGCTAAGAGCAGCTGGGCTAGAAAACTTCCAGTGTCTGTCCCCTGTTTAATGGGAATTGTTCTCTGAGGGGGAATTTAGGCAGCTGTGCCACATCTCCCTCTGTCTGCGGAGGTGAGTGGGTTGGACTCGCTCTGCAGTGAGTCATCCCCATCTCATTTAACTGCAGCTTCACCAGTTTCATTTGTTTATTTGTGTGTTCCAGGCATATCTCATCGATGATGTGGCCCTGGCGTCTCACGGCACCAAAGCTCCACACTTCCCATCAAAGTTTTCCAGCAGAAAGGGGGGAGACCACAGGACAAAGCATCAAACAAGCAGATGCAATTTGCAAAACTAAAGATGTTCTTTTACCATTTATCCATGCTCAGGTCAAACCAAGGCTTTCTGTTATTGTGAATATCAAGGATGACTACAAAATATAAGCCTGTAATAAAGTCCAAGATGAAATTCAGTCTTTCAGTGTATTTACAAGTGAGAAAAGAATCACAATGATTTTAAACAATGCCAAGATAACAAGGAATCTCAGAATTAAGAGTTATAATCAGCTAAGCCTTCACTATAAGAAATTATCCACAATCAAGGGAAAAATCTCTACAGATTTGGTTTAGATTTCAGTTTACTCAAATCCTATTGAAGTTGGGGATGGTTATAGTGTCTAAATTTGAGTTTACTCAAATCCTATTGAAGTTGGGGATGGTTATAGTGTCTAAATTTGAGCTTACTCAAAACCTGTTGAAGTTGGGGAGGATACAGTGTCTAAATTTCAGTTTACTCAAATCCTGTTAAGCTGGGGAAGATAGTGCTGAAAGCTAAATGTATGTTTAAACTATTTCCTCTTTGGGGATTTATTCAGGGCTTTCCTGAACTGGGTCAAAACTATTCCAGAGCACATAATTAGGATTGTGTGTTAGAGCAACCATTTGGACCCAGAGTCAAACATGACATTAAGAATGAGCAGGATGAGTTTCATTGCCAGACAGTCTCAGTGCCCCCCACATTGATTTCCAGGGAAATTAATCATGGTGGAGATCTTTTGGGGTGACGAAGATAACAAAACCCAACGCTGCCCAATGTGCCTCCTGGGCCTTTCATGCTGTTCAAGGTTTGCTCTATTCCTGGACAGCAAAAGAGCCCTGCAATAAAAAGCAGTATTTACATGTGTTTCTTAGCTGTGGCCCCAAAAGCAAACACACTCCCTGTCAAGAGCCAGCCTGTAAATAGTGAAGTGTTATCAGAGTGCACCCCAGTTTGCATCTTCAGATAATCTTCCAACTTTACTGGAGCCATCAATCCTTCTCCACATAAAACGAGAGCTCTGCTCCTTTTTACAGCCTCTTTGTTGGGCTTCTGGGTGGGATTTCTTTGCTTAAACACAGGAAAATGACAACATTATTTGAGATTCTCCCTCACAGCCCTGTGAGTGTGGCAAACAGGGATCTGCAAGATCTGCAACACATCTGCTTTACAGGGAGGGAAGATGTGGCTGGGCAAGATGTGGGTGCTGTGTCAAAAATGTTCTTTAAAATTGTGGTTGTGGTTTTGAGCTGTGGAGCACCATGTTACAGGTGTTAATTTGGCTTCTCAGGTTTTTAACAATCGTTGGGAGTTTGATGACTTCCAGCCATGGAAAGATGGAGATAATCCTGATTAAAACATCTGAAAGAAGTCAGATAAACCTCTTCAAAAGTACCTTATTTTTGTCCTTCAGCAGCAACAGAGCTCAGAGCTGACAATTTCAGGTGTAGAAGATCAGACTGTAAATATCTGGGGGATGGATTTCACTGCAATTCAGGGTTTTCTTATATCCAGCTGTGATTAGGTCAGCAGAAAACACGTGGGACTCACCTGCCCTGGCTCCTTTCCCCTGCGCAGTGCTGTGATCCAGGAGAGCTCAGTCAGGGCTGGTGAGGTGTCCCCAGAGGTGCCCTGTGCTCTGGGTTTGGTCAGGTACCAGCTCACTGCAGGCATTAAAGTCACGGAATGAATGGAAATCCTGATGCTGGAATGCTCCCAGACTTTGTGCTGCTGGGAGTTTCAGAGACAACCTGAGCAGCAGGACCCTGGATTCAAAGCTGGTGCCGTTCTTCAGCTCTTTCAGAGGCTGACCCTTCTGTTTTCCCTTCAGTTTGGTTCGATTGTGGGTTATTTGTTCAAGCTGTAAAACCTTTTAAGTGCAATGGTTATACAAACAATAACAACCTGAGCTGAAGTTATTTGCTGGGACTGAGTTCTGTTTTGAGTTGGAAACGGGAGCAATGACCTGTGGGCTCCTGCAAAGATTGGTATCAGTGTGAGCGTCAATGCTACTTTGATTTTGGTACATAATTAAAATTTAGGAACTACCCTAAATGTTTAACCCCTTATATTCCATTCATCTCCAAAGCTTTTCAAGATTTCTCCATTCGTCCACTGTTTAAAAGTGGGGAAAATAAAGCCAGATGGCTTTAAAATTCAGTAATTTTCATTAGAAGGATTTTAAAAAATCCTTTTTTTGCCTACTTACGGTTCTATTAACAATCACATTATGGAGGCAACCTAAAGAATAAATACAGACACTAAGCCATAAAACCTTTCCATGCTCTGTACCCATGATCCCTTTTCACATTTATCTCGTAGCAGTGATAACATTTGCATAGATATGCTATGGAGAACTTGAGGCAGCTCTTTAGGCACGTCCTGCATGTGTTTTAATAAATTTTATTTGGTCAAATATTTGGAATGTCCCTGAGTGACTTCCAGTGTGAGGAATTTTGAAAGAATTCGAGATGGGACTTCTGAGTTTCTTTAGATGGTGTGATTTATTTTTGTTATCTTCTACATAGGCAGGAAGGGTGAGTTCAGCTCACATCTTCACCACATGGCCCAGAAGGTCACAAGACCCTTAGTTACAAGACTTTTTAAGGAGTTATTGACCAATAAAATGCTACCAACAAGGATGTTTATGCTTTTGACCCAATGTTTAAATATTTAGTCTTATGGACCCATGCTACAGTGTGAGCTTTCATAGCCAATTATGTTATGACACACAAACCTACAAAAACTTCTCATTACCTTTGTAATTACATTTTTTTTCTATATTTGAACTCTACAACTCTAAACTCTCCTCTACTTAGCTTAACATGTCTCTGCTTTAAATCCATATCCTCACTTCTGTCACCTAAGTTTGGAAGGCTTTTCCAAGGTCTCAGATCAAATCCTGGGTTTAATTCTAAGCTTTGGCTTAACAGCTCCAAAGTTCTGAGAGTTCCCTGCATTTCAGATTGCAACATTCCAGATCTGTTGTTCAACATGGTCACAATGCTCAGGGCTTGATTTCTGGCTAAAAAAATTATTCGTGTGGCACATCTGGGAGCACCAGGAATGTGCTGGCCAGGGAATCCTGCCAGGCTGGGCTCCAGCACTGCAGGAAAACTTCAAATCCTTTGGATTTGCACAAGATGGTTTGAGGAAGGCACAGGTTGGAGCTGAAGGGATGCTAAGCCGTGGTGAAGGCACTGCCAGCATTCCAATGCTGGCTCTAATCAGCTCACTATTTATATCCCCAGGCAATTATTCATCAGGAGCTGCATCAGCAGACAAAAAAGATTGATTGCAGTAGAGGAGCCAGGGAAACCTCACACCAGCAGCATGAGAAAGGAATCCAAAGCAGGGCCCAGACTTGAGGGAACGCAGATTTCCTCCTCAGAAGAGGATGTATTTCACACAGTGAGTCAGTTCATGGAGGATGAGCCTGTTTGATCTGATCTTCCTTGGCTGCCAAACCAAGGAAGTTTTGTCTATCCTCAGAAGTGCAGTGTTGTGTAGAAGCGTCTCCAGAGATAATTTGGGAGGTTGTGAGTAGATCAGGCCTCTAGAATGGCATGAGAATATGAGGGAAGCATGCAGCTCCTTGCAGTTATTTAATTAATAAACTGATTGCCTGATTAACTTGGGCACATCACCGTGATGACGTGATCAGTTTTCCTCTTATACTATATCCTGTCTGCCAATATTTTCAATATCTCTGATTGGGTTTGAGGTGTGGTTTTTTTTTTTTTTTTTTTGCCATTTCAAACCAGCTGTGATCACAGAATCCTGGAATGGTTTGGGATGGAGGAGACTTTGAAGTTCATCTCGTTCCAACCTCCCATGGGCAGTGACACCTTCTACTATCCCAGGTTGCTCCAAGCTCTGTCCAACCTGGCCTTGGGCACTTCCAGGGATCCAGGGGCAGCCACAGCTTCTCTGGAAAATCTAAGGCCTTGTATTGGCCTCAGATCCTTTAATGGGTTCATTAGGGGTGAAATGTGAGACATCACAGAGGACCACGGGATAAATGTTTGTAAATCTCCAAAGGAACAAGCCCAAATCCTTTTATCAGAACACCTCTTGAAGATATCACCCCTCCACAGCCAGCTGAATCCATTTTACTAATGGAGTTTCATTTGTGCCCTCAAAGTTAATGGGATGTCCTAAAATAACCCAGTAATTGGGGTTATTTCCTCAAGGGTTGAGCAGCGATGTGCTGTAACACACAAGCCTTGTAAATTTGTTACTAAGGAGCCTTCAATGATTTTGACATAAAAATTTATTCTTTTTTTTTAAAAGAGATTGAATAAAAAGGGGTAAAAATATTCTGAATCCTTCATATTTAACAAATCCACATCTACCCCATAACCAGAGGCAACTCCTTGTCACACCCAGGCCATGCTCCAGCTTGAACTTTTTGACCATATTAAATCCCAGTGCCTGAAACAGCAGCAAAAAGCAGGAAATTCAACAGGGAGAAGTGTCTGAAAATGTTCATGTTTATATGAGTGGTGGTGAAGTTCCAGCTCACCACTCTCACAGGGAAGATTTTTTTCCTAATACCCAGTGCAGGATGCAGTGGAGAAGAGGGGAGAATCTCCTCCATCAGCTGGCTGGTCGCTCTTCTTTTGCTGCAGCCCAGAATTCAGTCTGTGAATCCACATTTCTGAGCCACGTCCATTGAAACTCAATTAATTTTCTTCAGGGCTGCTCTCAAAACATTCTGATTATTGCCTCGTGGTTGTGGGGCCACCTTCAAATGCCCATTGCCATGGGGATAAACTAAACCCTAAGCTATACTTATCACACACTACTAAATACCATAAAACAACAAATAAAACAAAAAACCCCCCAAAAACTAAATTAACAACTACCACAATCACTCAAACTGCAACTAACACCCCAACTATTCAAATTACAATAAAACCAAACAAAACCACCAATTTTGTGTAGTGGCTTTGGTTTGTTAATGTGATATTTTGTTAATTTTGAGATTTTTTGGTTAATATATTATTGAGTGTGGTGGGTTTAGTGTTGGTTAATCATTAGTGTATTTTTTTTTTTGTTGTGCAGTAGGATTAAGAGAAAGGTAAAGTAGGTTTAAAATTTCAAAAGGGTATGAAGAAAAATGTATTAATAGTAACTAAAAGAAAGAGTAATAAGAATTAGAATAAAAAATTTAGAATATTTTTCTTTCTCTTTATAACTTTTCTTTTTCTATTGATAATTAAAAGAAATAAAATTTAAAATTTTAGTTAGTTTACTATTCTTAGAATAGTTTTTTAAAATTTATTTAGGGAGAGAAGTATTTTTTTGTTAATGTCATGGAGATTTTTTATTAAAAAAAATATAGGTTTTTTTGTGGTTTTTATTTTTTTTTATGAATAGTAGTTTTTGGGGAAATTTGTAGTTGTGAAGTTTTTTTCTTTTTTTATAATTTTTTTTATATTTGTGTTTCTGGGTTGTGTTAATTTATTTGGTATTATTTTACTGTCCTCTGAATGACAGTGACAGTGAATTGTCAGCCTGTAACATCTCTGGGTGTTGATATATCCAAAGCCATGGGTCCTGTAACTGTGTGGAACCTCTTACTACACAGGTAACTGGAAATTTATGGGCCACCACTAATCATATTTAATTCACACCAATCCCCAGTGAAACCACTGGAATCACTGAGACGTATTTCACAAATGGAATGAATTTCAAAAATACAGCCACTTTTTCATCAAAACCCCTATAAAATCAATCTTCCACTTCAGAATATAGCCCTAAGGTTTGAAGATGACTGAAATTACTTAAATGCAGAAAGAATCTTTAATTACATGCTCATTTGAGAGGAGCAATGTAAGACTGTGTCCCTGGACTCATTTTTCAGACTGCTTTAGTAGTCTTTGTGTAGAACATTCTCCTTTGATGGTGGACTTGAAAAATACCTCCAACATGGACATTTGCCTTGTGAAGAGACCCCGTTTCAATTACAGATGTCTGAGTAAAACTGAAATAAAATGTTCCTGTACTGGATGAAACCATGATCCGTTCTTTGAGCTTTGTGACAGTGACAAGCTGTGACAGACCTTTCCAGTTAGGAAAGACTTGTGGAAGACACACAGTGGGCTGCTCCATGGAGAGGGGCAGCTCTTCGTGTGATGGACACGGCCTCAGGTCAGATTTTCAAGGTCACAGGAAATTTTAGAACCGTGTGCTGTGATTCCAGCATACAATGGGACAGGTCTGCTTGTCAGCAGAAGGAGTCTTGAAGCTGTCAGCTCTGGGATGAGTTAATCACATTGGTGCTTTACTCCCAATCCCCATTTCTTGGTTGTTTTATCTCTGGAGCAGAGAATGTAAATCCTTTCCCTCCCCTCCCAAAACAATTCAGTATTTTTAAACCATAGCATTTAACTCTGCATGTGCTTTTGAAATCTCGGCTGGCTTCAGTTTTTTTGCAGGAATTGGTTACCTTGGCTGTGTGGGAAAGGAGTCCCTGGAATCAGCTCACATTTCTGTGATTTTCACACATTTAAGGGCCAGATGGGATCATTAGCTCACTCACCTTGATCTTTTACACAGCCTGTGGGATAGGATTCACCTCCCAGTTATTTAAGGAATGAAGTTAGAGTACCTCTGCCAAAATGAGCTGCTTCCCTCTGCTCCTTTTGCAGGTGATGAAGAGGGATCATTTCTTTCACAGGGTAATTCATTCTTTCCTGTGATAGATTTGGGTATAGGATATATAAATTACTGGGACTGTGGCCTTCTCACAGGGGGTTCATTATCCAGTCTTTGCCTGAGGGATGTCAGCAGTTTGTGCCTGAAAATGTCAAGAAATGGAGAATCCACTTCTTTTCTTTCTTGTGCTACTGATTTATCACCCTTCGTCTCAGAAACCAAACTCCAAAGGTGTGACTGGCTGCGCTGATATTGGTTATAAGGGAGTTTTGTGCAGGGGAAGATACACAGCTTGCACCATGATGAATCCATCTCCATTCCCTGTTACTGGCTGCCTGATATCCCAACAGGCTGAGTAAAGAGCAAAGAACTCCAGAATGAGGTGATAGCAATGACTGCTGACAGGGAAAGGTTTCTGCAAGGGCCAGAGGGAGGAGATGGATGTGGAGGGATGTGACAGATGAAGAGAAAATGAGTGCTGAGGAGAGGTTTGTTCAGAGAAATCAGGTTGTGGTGAGCTGACCTCAGCTAGACACCGGGTTCCCACCAAAGCCACTCCATCATTCCCCTCCTCAGCTGGACAGAAGAGAGAAAATATGAGGAAAGGCTTTTGGGTCGATGTAAGGACAGGGGGAGATCTCTCAGCAGCTGCTGTCACAGGTAAAGCAGGCTTGACTTAGGAAAAAAGAATAATTTAGTGTATTACCAATAAAATCAGAGCAGGGTAATGAGAAATGAAAACCAAATCATAAAACACCTTCCTCCTACCCCTCCCTTCTTCCCAGGCTTAACCTCACTCCTGAATTCTCTGAAGCTGGCTGGAATTGCCTCCCTCAGACATCACTCCCTCCCTCCTCACAGAAGCCACCCCTGAAGTCCCCTGTTACCAAAACCTGGCCTCCAAAACCAATACACAGAAACACTCTGGTGCTAAAACAAGAAGACTGATAAAAGTGAATGATGACTGATTTAAAATCAGTAAAACCAAGCTTGTTTAATTACAGACCAAATAAATTACCTGAATAATTAATTATGAGGAGATAAACTCAAAGCCCAATGTACGTTTTAGAGGGATAGTGCTTATCTGAGGTGGCATTTGGGGATGACCACGTTGCACTGAAAGTCAGTGGATAATAGGGGACATCTGCAGCAGTGTCAAACAGCACAAACAACTGAGTAAAACTGATGACAATGACAAGGCACAGACCAGTGAAAATGCAGAAGAATCTGTATTTTCTCTGGCAGCTTCTTCTGAAAAATTTAGGATTGGTCAGTGCTTGAGCTGTGAAACTGATACTCTTCTCTACCACATTACAGTGCCAATGAAGATATTTTAATGACATTTTTTGACTAGAAAATAATTACCTGAACAGGGAACAGGTAAAGAATATAGTTTCATGTCTGATATACATTACTTCAGACACCATGTCTAACCCTTTTCATTGACTGCACAGTTAAATGGAAATAGAAACCCTAAACTCTGAGTCATGGGCTTTTCTCTCTTGATCAAAAAGTCTGTGGGATTTGTAACTCAGATATTGAGTACTTATAAGAGATGGTCTGGTCAGATCCTTTAAGGATTTGTCTGCAATAATCCAAGTGGTTTGTAAAGGATCATGTAGTTAAATCCTGGTCCCTCCCTTAATCACTGGTCCAAGCTGAATTTTTTGGATATGGAATGAGATATAATTAACATTCATGAGGATCACGGTGGCTGCAGATGAGTCAAGCTGTTATCCTTCCCCCTGTCCAGCACTGCTGGGGTCACTCCTGACACCCTGCAGACATTCCTGCTCTCCCCACCCCTTCTAGCCCAAGAGAGATGTGAAGAAATTAAAAGTGACTGGCAACTGCCAGACAGGAAATTCCCAGTTCGTACTGATCCATGGGATTTTCCCACACCCCACACCCACCTGCAGAGTTCGTACTTTGTCACAGGGACACACCCTCAAGGAATAAAAAAAAAAAAAAAAAATCAAAATCAGTTTGTAGTGGTTGTGTGGTTATGCTGAGTTACATGAGTCATATCCAGCACCCCGGGAGTGTGCAATGATTTAAAGGGATGTTTCTCAGGCCTGGGCTTGGCTGCCATCGAGAAGTAATAGATTAAATCACATTATCACATTTTGAGATTTCTTTCATGCTTCTTTGTGTGATGCTGCATCCTGAACACTTGTCTTGGCACTTTTGTTTTTTATTTGCTGAGAAATGCCCTGACGAAGGTAGGAATGATGAATCTGACTCCATGTTCTCAGAAGGCTGATTTATTACTTTATAATACTATATTATATTAAAGAATACTAAACTATACTAAAGAATACTGAAGAGATACTTACAGAAGGCTAAAAAGATAATAATGAAAACTTGTGACTCTTCCCAGAGTCCTGATACAGCTTGGCCCTGACTGGCCAAAGAGTGAAAACAACCCACAGCAGAATCCAGTGAAACAATCACCTGTGGGTAAACAATCTCCAAACACATTCCACATGAGCAAAACACAGGAGAAGCAAATGAGATAAGAATTGTTTTCCTTTTTCTCTGAGGCTTCTCAGCTTCCCAGGAGAAAAATCCTGGGCGAAGGGATTTTTTCAGAGAATGTGAATGCCACACTTTTGATTCAGCCTGGGTGTAGAGCAGTGATGCTCCCGCTGTCACAGCGTGCACTATTGATTTATCACGCTGAAGTGAGTACAAATGAAACATGGAGATTCATTAAGAGAGACCATTAACGCCTCTGGACTCGATATGTTTTCAAAATGATACTCTACAACCTCATTAGTGTCTTGTTCTCATTCATGGATTCACCTGTCGAGCGACAAGAAAAGAAACAACAAGAGCAGAAAATTGATCCTCAGCACTGCTGTCTGATTCCTTGGGAATTCAGCATTTGCCTCATCATTCTGGGGTGCCAGGTGGATTCAATAAGTGCAGTGAAGCTCTAAAGTAGAAGTACTGATGGCTCAAACATTGAGGAAAAAGGATAAAAGGTACAGGATTACTCCAGTTCCCTTCTTAAAATACAGCAGCTGCTTTTGTGTCATTCCTCATATGCTCTCAGATAAAAAAGAACACATTCTGATTATTTGTAACAGTGTTTTGGTCTCTTATGATCCCTTGAATAACTCCCCATGAATTTTCCAAAAGGTAGTCACAAAGCCATTTTTCATTCCTTTTTAAGGGATGTATTTTCTTCAGGACACATGAGTAATCCTCTCTGATGTTGTCTGCCTTAGATCTCTTTTAGCACTGAAAGCTACAAAAAAGGTAAATTAAATGTATCTATTTAGATGCTTTCAATTGGCAGCCAACGTCAATGAGAAACTTTGGACTGGATTTACCCAAAGGGAATTGTGAAAAGATTTATGGAGAGAAGTGAGATTTTTATCGAAATTCCTCTTTTTACTAATTTTCCTGGACGGTGTTTGTATGAAGTTGATAATTCCCATGCCCACAGCTGAATCTCTCTCTTCCCTGTTTCATTATCTCCCTGGAACGTGCACTAGGTACACTCTCCACAAGACTGAGGTTTTAATGGTTTAGGAAAAATGTTCAGATGGGATTAAAGGGGTTGGGAGCACAAAGGCCTGTGGAGCTTCTGCTCCAAACCATCAGGAACTGATTCCCCTGCAGAGCTGGTGCATGGATGCACAAACCCCTTGGATGTGAGCAGGAATCCTCATGGGAGGGCTGGTGCAGCAGCAGTGACAGTGGTGAAGATAAATTTAGAACACAAGGATGAGATTCATTCATAGCTCCAGACACCAACGTCTGACTCGGCCTCCCTTGGGACACGTTGGGTTAATCCTGAAATATGCTAGCTGAGTCACACTCGGGAAACATCACCTCTCATCTGGCAGGAAGGATTCAGAACTGGCTGGGTGGCCAGACCCAGAGAGTGGTGGTGAATGGTGCTGCATCCAGCTGGTGGCCAGTCACCAGTGGTGTCCCTCAGGGTCCTGTGCTGGGACCAGCTCTGTTCAATGTTTTTATTGACCACATGGATGAGGGGAATTGAGTCTTTCATCAGTAAATTTGATGACAACACTGAGCTGGGAGCTGTGTCCACCCGCTGGAACATAGGAGGGCTTTGTGGGGAGACCTGGAATGGTCGGATGGATGGGCACAGTCCAATAAGATGAAGTTTAATTAATCCATGTGCCAAGTCCTGCATTTTGGCCACAATAACTCCCTGCAGCATTATAGGCTGGGGATGGTGTGGCTGGACAGTGCCCAGGCAGAAAGGGACCTGGGGGTGCTGCTCAACAGAGACTGACCATGAGCCAGCAGTGGTGGCCAAGAAGGCCGATGGCTCCTGGCCTGTGTCAGCAATGGCGTGGCCGCAGCAGCAGGGAGGGCACTCTGCCCCTGCCCTGGGCACTGTGGGGTCACTCCTCGAGTGCTGTGCCCAGCTCTGGCCCCTCAGCTTGGGAAGGACGTTGAGACGCTCGAGCGCGGCCAGAGGAGGCAGCGAGGCTGGAGAGGGGCTGGGAACACAAACCCTGAGAGCAACCACTGAGGGAGCTGGGGGTGCTCAGCCTGGAGAAAAGGAGACTCAGGGCTGCCCTCATCACTCTCTGCAGCTCCTGAAAGGTGCCTGTGCTCAGCTGGGGCTGGGCTCTTTCTCCAGGCAGCGCTGACACAACCAGAGCACACAGCCTCGAGCTGCACCAAGGCAAATACAGGCTGGAGAGCAGGGAAAAGCTTTTCCCAGAAAGAGTGATAAAGTTCTGGAATGGCTGTCCAGGGAGGTGGTGGAGTCACCGTCCCTGGGTGTGTTTAACACAGCCTGGATGTGGCACTGGGTGCCAGGGTTGAGTTGAGGTGTTGGGGCTGGGTTGGACTTGATGACCTTGAAGGTCTCTTCCAACCTGGTCATTCTGGGAATTCTGTGCTTTATCCTGGAGTTGTTTTTGGGGAAGGAGTGACTGGGAGAAGTACTTAAACTTTTAGGAGGAGGGGTTTCCCTTGGAAGGAGCCTGGGTTTTCAGCAGTTTTTTTGGAAGGTGGGCAGTGCAGAGAGCTCCTGGTGTAGAGAACTGAGAGCTGCAGGACAGATCCAGGAGAAAATCCATGCAAGAGCTGCAGGACAGATGTAATAATCGCAGGATGTCTCCTTGTAGGGTCCCTGTTGTTCTCCACATGTGAAAGGAACCAGCAGTAGTCCTTCCATGTGTTCTGTCCACTCCAGATCCAGGGCCAGCTCTGTCCCTGATGCCTTGGTGGCACTTATGGACTGCACAGAAGGCTCTGTGAGCACATGCCAAGATTTTCAGTGGAGAAGGTTGAAGATCAGCTCCTGACCTTCACCCTGAAGTGATTCATGAGGGCTCGACTCCCGAACTTCACCCTGTGGTGATTTATGAGATCAGCCCCTGAACTTCACCCTGGGCTGATTTATGAGAGCTCAAACACTGCTTTCCCCCAGCTCTACTGGGAGGATAATCCCAGAGGAGTGACAGAGCTGGGAGTCTGGCTGGCAGCTGCCTAAGCCTCAGGGTAGAGTTTGTCTGAACTCAGCTTTTCCCATCTGCAGCATGGTGCTGATAATCCTCTTACCTGCCAAGAATTTTGTGCTGTCCTCCAGAAGAAAGCACAAGGTGGGAGTGTTTGGGGCTGATAACCCAGCGAGAGTTTTGCAGACACATTTTTGGTCAGTCAGAGATGCTGTTTGGTGCTGATGACCCAATGAGAATTTTGCAGACACATTTTTAGTCAGTCAGAGATGCTGTTTGAAGTCTGTGCCAGCTGCCTTCTTGGGAAGAAGGAGGACAATGCACATCAATGTGATTTTTAGAGAGAAAAGACTCCAAAAAGAGTGGAAGGAGGCACTACCAGCAGAAGAAATTCACATTCTCAACCAACTGAAAGAGAAAACAATGTGCTTAACAACTATTTGAAGAAATATAGATAACACAGCAACAAACAGAACCAGGATACCCAGCAGGGAGGCACTTGTTTTTTATTAGCTCCAGGGTGTTCTCATCTGGAATGGGAATTGAACCACCTCCAAAAACACCCAGGCAATGCAATTGCAGGGACACGCTATCAGTGGGCTTTAATAATGAGCTGCTCATGGAAAGGGCTGCCCTGGAGGAGGAAGCTCAGGGCTGAGCTGAAGATATTTAGCAGATGGGGAGGATCATTGTAATCCTTATCCAAAGCAGCAAATATTTCATTCTGCTCTAACCAAACCAGAGGCCCAAGTAGAGTGGCCGGCCTGGAGGTGTAAATGGAAGGGATATTATGGTAATGGAAGAGAGAAGAGGCAAGAAAAGCTTGAGAACTGCTGGGTTAGAGATTCTGCAGGACAGGAGAGAACTGGTTTTTTTATCTGCTGAAAAACCTAAACTCTTTGAGGTTCACCCTCAGGTAGATCAGTCATCCAGACTTCAAACCATAGGATAGAGTCCTACAATGGTTTGGGTTGAAAGGGGTCTATTTCCACCAGCCCAAGGTGATCCAAGCCCCATCCAGCCTGGCCTTGGGCACTTCCAGGGATCCAGGGACAGCCACAGCTTCTCTGGGAACCTATGCTGGGGCCTCCCCACCTCCCAGGGAACAATTTCTTCCCAATATCCCATCTAACCCTGCATCTTTCTTGGGATTGTTATGGGGCTCTGTTAGGAGTCAGCTGGCTTGACTCATAAAATCTAAAGGTGATGTGTGGACTGGTCCTAAAGGGCTATAAGGAGCACCATTACCATCAAAATTAATCCCTTAGTGCTGAAAACATTAATGTTTGACTTATGGGATGAGATTCCTGGTTTTTTTTCCCCCACCTAAATTCTGTGGAACACATACACGATGTTGAGTACATGGAGCAAGAAGTCTCATGTTTACACACAGTCCTCTCTTTTTAGAGCTGGAGCTTTTTGGCTGGGATGGTTCTTCAAGCTGTACATTTTTTTACCACTTCAGCTTTAATATTTTGAAACTTAGTGATGCTTGACATGAGCCAATTACATATTTTTTTACCTAACACTGGGCATAACCCACAGCAGACCTTAGTGCCAGTCAGTAGAAGGCTGGAATCAAATTCAGAGGCAGAGGGAATTCTTATTTGCCTCCTGAAACCAGCTGGGTGAAAGAAATGATCTGCTGAGAAGCCATGGGAGCTCAAAGGGCATTTGGACACCATGGGTGAAGATTTGTCATCTCTCTCCAGCTCACACTGGTGTTCTCAGCCCAGCATACTCAGCCATGGTCATTAACATGCAAAACACATGTGCTCCTTAATTATGAAGTGATATTTTTGGATTATCATGCCCAGCTAGGAGAAGTCTACATTTGCTGCAAAGAAATCCGTGGAGGGCATCAGCCCCATGAGGGGAGGAAATGGAACATTGTGAAAGCTTGGCTGCAGCACAGCTGCTTTTCCCATCCCATTTTACTTGTTTGAGAAAGTTTTCAATCCCAAAATATACAGGGCAGCGAGGAATCATGTAAACACAAATCTGGGATAGCAAGAAAAACATGGCTTAGTGCTCTGAGGGCAGAAAACCTGGAAAATGGAACACTGGTTAATGGTTATCTCCTGTGAAGGGATCACAGGGTGAGGTTAAAAGGCTGAAGGTTTTACAGTGTGTTTTTAATGATGTCTGCAGTGTGAGATCCAGGCTTTTGGATTGGTCTCAAGTCTGATATAAATAAATGAGTTTGGAAAGTGAGCTGTGAAATCTCAGCTGATTCACAAACTGACTTCTCTCAGCTGCACAAACCTTAGCCCATGTCAGGATCCAGCCCATGGAGGAGGTCAAAATACTCTGCTGGTGTTGAGTCCAGCCCACCTTCATTTTTTTACAATGGATTTTCTGAGGCTGGCACCAGCTGTTGGGACAAGCAGACAAGATGGGCAGGTTTGAGTTATTTTTATCCCCACAGCTGTTCAATCAGACTCTCATTTAGCAGCTCAGTTCTGTGGATAATCTCAATGTAATTAGAAGGTTTAGGTAAAATTCAGAAATGTACTTAAAATTTTGGTAATTGTTATTCTAGAATCAGCACCAGTTACAAGCACATAATTATGCTTGGTGTAGTACAAACTCATTATGGGATATAATTCTGGCCTACGCTGTTTGCAATAGAGCTAAAAATTTTCTTTTTGCACAAGCCCTGTTTCACACAGAATATTTTTTTTTTAAATCTGTCAGTGAAAGGACTGGGGATGTTCCTGCACAGTTCACAATTTAAAAAAAATAAGAAGTTGATACCTTTGAGTAGTCTTATAAGGTTGCGTTGTTGATTTTGAACAGATTGTTGTTAACAAATTATTCTCCATAAAAGAGAATAATTAGGATGAGGGTTAATTAGGATGAATGAGTTGGTTGTCACAAAATAATTTTTCCCCTTTTTAATTCATTAAGAAATTAAAGTTTTGAGTGTTGACCCAAAATGATTTCTTTTCCATAATTCTGGTGGTATTTTTTTGGCACTGCAAAGAAAACAAGATTTAGCTATTAAGTTGTGAAAAACAGAGATTGAATGAGTGAGGGACCTGGCAGGAAAACTCCCAGTAGCCTGAGGGAGAAGACAGAATTCCACTGGTTTCCAGCCCTGTGTTCCACCACTGGCTCATCCTCCCTCCTTAAGACCTCTTGCATTCTCTAGCAATTAAATCTATGGCTTGAAACACATCTTTCAATTAATAAAATTAATTTTTATTAATTTTCCCCCTCCATCATCATTATTAATTTAGAATGACACAGTTCTCAGGTGCTGCTCTCACAAATTGTTTGTGATTTGTTAGCACATCCCCAGCCAAGGAATATTGATAAGTTGTTTTCTCCACACTTCAACTTATTTATTTCACCTACCAGACATGTTCGTGTACTCACTTCCTACTCTGGTGCTGCTCTGTGCAGAAAAAAAACCCAATAAATTAAAAATATGTTAAGTGAGGGGCTAAAACCTATGAAAATGTCATTATGGATCAGTCCCCAGATGGGTATCCTGTCCTCAGTATGTCTAAAGCACCTTCCCAGGGACAGGTGTTGGAATATGAGAGGTTTCCTTCACACAGTCTCCTAAATTCCCCCAGGATGAGGCTTGGGTGTGAATGGAGGCTTGGAGAACCTCCTGAGATGTGTTTTCCTGGTTTATGGATTTTCCTTTCCTGAATATTTCCAATTGTTTTTTGAACTTGTCCACCTTTTGCTCCAAGCTCCTTCAGAGAGTTCCACAGTTCCACATCCCTTTTTCTGGCATCTCCTTTGTTTGTTTTGAGCTGGGCACTCACTGATTTGATTTCTTGTGAGGTAATTACTACCCAAGAGCACATCTGCTGCCTTTTCATCTTCTCAGTCACTGCTCACGTCACTCTGGATTCTGCAGGTGTCCTTCATCCTTTCCTCACTCATCCCACTGCCAGGCTGGATTCCAACCTGTCCTTTTGTTCCTTATTCCCGTACCACCAATCCATGATGGATCATCCCTTCAGTGATGGATTTTCCATGAAGTTTTTACAGAATTATGATAACGTGACCAGAACCACATACAATTTTCAAGCTGTGAGGATATTACCCATAGAAAAATGCCTTCTATTTTCTTCTTCATTTCCCTAGAATATCTCAAATTTCATTTGCTTTTTTTTTGACTGATACTTCTGCTGAATTGACATTTCCATAAGAGAATTGCTGGCCCAAGACCTCATTTTTCAGTGCTAGCAGCTGTGCCAGAGCCTGCCATCATTCAATCCCTCACCAGCTCTCTTGAACCCCCTTTAGGGACTGGAAGGCACTCTCAGGTCTCCTTGGAACCTTCTCTTCTCCAGGATGAATAAACCCTTATATCCACAGGAGAGCTGGAGATTGTGAATGGACTTGTTTGAATGCAGGTCCCAGGAGCCCCCAGATTTACATCAGGACCCGTTCTCTTATGACTTTTCTAAACATTTTTCACAGTACTGGGTAAGGCGAGGGTGGAAAAAGGCTGCCATGGGTTTTAAAAGGAAAAATCATCATTTAAATTAACAGCAAAATACATAGACCTTCAGCATAAAAAAAAAATGATACATCTCACCCACTCACCTTATCAAATACAAAACTAGTATTCAGTAGAGTCAATAAAAGTTACTTTTATGTGTAATCCACTGTTGGCTGAAGAACATTAGCATTTCAAATAGATTTGCTCATTAAAATGAAGATATCGTTTGATAAAATACCATTTCCTGGGATTTCAATTCTTGAACTAAAATATGGAAAGAAGTAAAGGCAGAATTCAGTGGGAATTCCCTTCCCTTCCCTTCCCTTCCCTTCCCTTCCCTTCCCTTCCCTTCCCTTCCCTTCCCTTCCCTTCCCTTCCCTTCCCTTCCCTTCCCTTCCCTTCCCTTCCCTTCCCTTCCCTTCCCTTCCCTTCCCCCTTCCCTTCCCTTCCCTTCCCTTCCCTTCCCTTCCCTTCCCTTCCCTTCCCTTCATTTTTGGCATTTCAGCAGGGGCAGCTGTGCAGAGATGTTGAGGGTGGTGGCCAAGGACTGATGCTCCAGGGTGCCAGAGTTCTTACCAAATTCCTGGGATGAGTGAGGACTCAGAAATGTCCCAATTTCTGGTTACTTCAGTCGAATTTGCAAGAACATCTGTGGCGCACCAATGCAGAATGAAGGGTTGGAACTATGAAACCCCATCAGTAAAAAAACTTCAGATTTTACATCCAGGAGTTGAGCGTTTAATCCCAAATTCTGTAAAGTTAGTGGTTTTCATTTCATAAACTAAACACGTATCCTAATTGAAAAACCAAACTAAATCCAAAAAATCCTGGCAAATGCTAAAAATACAACCCCGTGCCTCGTGCAATGCGGTTGTTACATTTCTGTCGAGGCAATCAGTGTTGTTTATGTCCCTAAATCCCATAAACAACGGCCCAGCAGTAAAGAGCAGGCCAAACCCAAATCATGGCTGTGTTGGCAAGAGGATGGAATGTTGGACACACAGGCTCCTGGGGTGGAAAATACCAAACCTAAACCAGAATTGGGGCTGCAGGAGCAAACTGAGCACCACACACACTGCGCTCTGCAGGCTTGTTCAGTGGGAATGCTGTAGGGGGAATTGTTTTCCTCCTGTGCAACACTGATTTAATGCAACGCTGAGCTGATGGTCAGTTTGATGCCTTGTGCAGGCTGCCCTAGAACAGAGACCAGACAGAGCTAAAGAATAAAGCAGGGATTTCTTAGGAGGCCTTCATGGATGCACCTTGGGCAGCACAAGAGCCCAGCCAGGGCTGCACCCAAGATGAACCCAAATGGTCCCAAAATGCACGAGCGCTCCCGGGGTCTCTCCCTTGGCTCAGTTCTGCTCCATTTGCACCTTGCAGTTCATTGTCCCATTCCAGCTTTAGCCCAGGCACTCCCACCCTGCTTGTTTGTCTCTCTCCAGCCCACGCTGTTTGTGCTCCTGGGCTGAGCTTTGGATCATTTGTCCTTGGTGCCCAGCTGGAGCAGGAATTGTTTTGTCTCCCTGCTCTGTGCAGAGAGCTCAGCATCCCCTGATGTGAACCCAGCCCCACACACTAAAGCAGCACAGAACCTGAAAATATAAAAGCTAAACCTGAGGCATCAAGTTAATATCCTTAAATAAATCATCACCTAATGCAATGGGGGAATGCTGATTGCTTCCAGTCATGGCCTGGCCTCGATACTTTTCCTTCCAGGTCCATTTGTTTTTATTAAACAGATGGATGGTCCTGTGATCTGTGGGTTTTAGGGGGCTGCCCCCCAGACAGGCTTCAAAGCCTTCAGTAGGTCATGGGAAATGTGACCTGCAGCCCAGCCCACGGTGATGGAGACTCTCACTGTGGTGTAGCCTTTGGATCCTGCACAGAAATGCTGATTTCAGCTTCTTATTCATTAATCTCATCAAAGGGAAACAGTGCTAAAGACTTCAGCTCACACACAGGAGAGGAAAAGAATTAGCTAAGGGTGGCTGAGCACTGGCAGAGCTGCTGGGCACCTGGTGATGGAGCAAAAGAGGGACTGAAGTTCACAATTCCAGGGAATTCGCTGTCTTGTTTACGAACCAGGGCAGAACAGACAGATTTCAGGATTATGATTTCAATGGTTCAGACAGTTGGGCAGGTGAGGAAGAGGTAAAATATTGATTTTAATGATACCAGGATCAATTTTATCCAATATCAGTGATGCTAGCAACAGTCTTTCTTTATCCCAGCAACACCAACAAATCTGAGCTTACATTGCAGTTATTAAATCCATCCTTTAATCTGATACATGTAGTGTGAGGACATTAGCAATCTACTCATAACCCCTCTTTATCTCTCCAGTATTGGTGGCTCTAGTGTCGAGTCTGGGATAGAATAAATGAGATTTGAGAAGAAAGATCAATAGTTTTGAGCAGCAATACCTGTCTGCTGGCTTCAGAGATGAGAGAAGGAAGAAGATATGTGTTGATGTTTCAAGGAAGTCAGAAACATTACCCACTGTAGTTTAAATCAGGTGGATTAGCTGGTCTAAGACAATTTAATGATTGGATTTTTGCTATGGTGGTTAATTGGTGGTACCACACTGATCATATCCACAGCCAAGCGTTGCAGGTTCTCTCCCTTTATGACTCCTAACAAATGGAAAATGCGTGTAGGGGATTATTAGTGGGATTTAATATGTACAGATATACCCCAAAATGTTGTTATCCCTCTGTGAGCTGAGTCCCACCCAAATATATTCTTTGAAGAGGCATCAGCCTAACTGGGAGAAAAACAACATTATTTTAGGTACTATGGAGAAAACGGATGGGACTGGCAAGTGGAAATGATTGGCTTCTCAAATCCAGGGTGGCAAAGATGGGAACCTGCTTCCAGTTCCTCATTTCACAAAAAACTCCCTGTTTTGGGGAATCTGTATCAGAGCACAACACTGCAGGTGTTTAGGTTCTTCTGACATCCTCAGAACCTCCACTTAAACACTTCTTCTTCATCACAAAGTCCAGTTCTATGAGGAAACCTCTAATTCACCTGGAAATAATTCACAGAATGGGTGAATGCTGAGTCTTATCTTCTTTTTGCCACGGTCAACATTAAATTTGTGAGATGGAATTTCTTGCTGGGACTCAGATGTTTATCAGTTCTTATCCATGTCACACTCTCACAAACCCTGAGTCCTGCAGCACTGCACTCTGACAAACTCAAAATGGAGCCCCATCTCTCTCTCTGCAAGGCCTTTGAAGGATCAACTGTCCAATTAAGGAATGACACCTCAATTATTTTTACTTTTAACCCAATAACCAACAACCCATGGCCACAATGGGGACTTTTTTATCCAATTACACAAAACCACCCAAACCCATGGAGAAGAAGGGGAAGAAGAAGAAGGGGAAGAAGACGAAGAAGGGGAAAGGGAAAAAGAAGAAGGGGAAGAAGAGGAAGAAGAAGGGGAAGAAGAAGTAGAAGAAGGAGGAGAAGAAGAAGGAGAAGGAGAAGGAGGAGAAGGAGAAGCAGAAGATGAAGATGGACCAGCCTCCACCCTAAAACTTCCATCTTGTTTTATATATCTGTTACTATATTCTAAACCCTTAAACTCTGAGTTTCCCACCCTGTGATATCACACACTTCTATTCAAACTCCACCCCCACAATCCCAGTTCTGTCATTCCATTTTGGAAGCTTCTCCAGGGCCTCAGGTCAATGCAGTGTTCTCCTGGGGGTCAGTGCCTGGCAGCACAGACAGTCTGAAATTCTCAGTAAACAGGGGTCCAACAGGTGAACATAAAAATCCTGCAAAAAAATTTGGTGAAGCCAGAGTAATTTATTTGATATTGTTTCCAGATTAATCAATGGCTCTTACAGGTAAAACTCAAAAATCTGCCACTGGACAAGTGGAGCCCCCTGTCCATTGCATGGCTGAGGCAGTGACTGCAATGAGCTGACACCAACCTTCAGCTGCATCAAAATCTCTGTGAAAGCTTCTGCCATGACAGGGCATCCTGATAAGGAGTGAAAAATGGAGAAGGAAAATCAGCATTATCAATCTGGAGTATTAAACTGGAAATTACTTTAAGAGGGACTATCCAGACCTTATATTCACAGGTCTCATATGATCTGTCAGGCCAAGATTAAAGTGTCAGCCCTGTTTTGAGGGTTGCTGAATATCCACAGTGCCCCAGCTACATTATTCTGAAACTCATAACTCTTTCTAAAGTATGTATTAAGGAAAAAAAGGGATTTTCAAGGTTTTCATTGCTGTGAGAGTGAATTTTGTGAATTTCTTTTCTTAGCACAGCAGAAAGAAGAGACTTAAAACAACCATTGTTTAATTTTTTTCTCTGAAGTAAACTTCTATAATTTATTTTTTTATATCCTAAGATAATGACAGTTTACAACAGATAGGTATACAACATTTGAGTGTAAATAAACTGGAAAAAAATTAAATAACCTGTATTATTGACATAAAACTGAAGGATGAAAAAAAAATTGAAAATTGAAGGGATTGAGAGCAAATCTAATGCACATCCTTGGGGGTTTTTAACAGAAAGGAAGGCAGCAGTGCTGTCACCATTCACAGAAATATGAAGTGTCTGAGCAGAATCCATCAGCTGCTAAGGTGGAGCGGAACAATGAAGAATTTGTGACATCCAAAAGCTGCAAGGTTTTCTCTCATAAAGATAATGCATTCAGGAAATTAGAATAATTCCTAAAATTCTGAATGAGAATTGATGCTGATTACTGATTTTCAAAGTCTGAATATAAAAATATACAAGGAAATGGAGCCATGAGTATGAGCCTGTGTTCAACTCAAGCTGGGAAACCCACAAATAGCGTGGAATAATTTTCAGGAGTTATTGCAGATCTATAACCAGGAAAATGCAAGTAACTGAACCCCAAAAGATAGAAAACAAACCTTCCCCACTCTAAAACTGTCAGAGTAAATTTCAGAGTTAAGGCTCATAGGGTTAATGGGAAATGAACAGAAATTTAGCAGGGAGCAAAAAAGGAATTGTAAGAACATCACCAAGTTCAGGGCAAAAATCAAGACTGAGGAGGTTTGAAAGAGCATTTTGAGATACAAAACAATCTCTGGGATACGGTTTCAACTTCTTGTCCAATAAATAAACAAAGTGCATAAACAGATGAATAAAAATAGTTTGGAGAAAAATAAAGCATAATTCCAGCCAGAGCTGGGTTCATTAGGGGTGAAATGTGAGACATCACAGAGGACCACGAGATAAATGTTTGTAAAACTCCAAAGGAACAAGCCCAAATCCTTTTATCAGAACACCTCTTGAAAATATCACCCCTCCACAGCCAGCTGAATCCATTTTACTAATGGAGTTTCATTTGTGCCCTCAAAGTTAATGGGATGTCCTAAAATAACCCAGTAATTGGGGTTATTTCCTCAAGGGTTGAGCAGCGATGTGCTGTAACACACAAGCCTTGTAAATTTGTTACTAAGGATCCTTCAGTGGTTTTGACACAAAAATTTATTTTTTTTTTTAAAGAGATTGAATAAAAAGGGGTAAAAATATTCTGAATCCTTCATATTTTAACAAATCCACATCTACCCCATAACCAGAGGCAACTCCTTGTCACACTCAGGCCATGCTCCAGCTTGAACTTTTTTGACCCTATTAAATCCTAGTGCCTGAAACAGCAGGAAAAAGCAGGAAGTGGGAGAAGTGTCTGAAAATGTTCATGTTTATATGAGTGGTAGTGAAGTAGTAGCTGATTTATAGCTGCAGTTTTTATTTTAAAAGATAAATTTAAGTTGCACCCAAAAATAGATAAATATGAGGTGAGACAGAATGCTTGCCTATGGTTTGTTCAAAACAATTTGGGGTGACCAAGAACTGTGTGGAAGAGTTTTTCTCCCCTTCCTATAGTTTTTATTTAAATAATCTTTAATTTTTATTGTCTGATTCTTTTCCTTTTGTGTGTGAGGAGAGGAGTTGGTTATTAAACAAAATTTTAAAAAGCTGTGTCCATCTTGAATTGTAGTAATTCCATTACAGTACAGCACAGCCCTTTTCAGGTACAAATCAAAATATCCTAACAAAAAGTAAGCAAATAAACAGATTCCCCTAAAATAGCATTATGTTGTAATGAGGGAATTTTTGATCTGTGTTTTACCCTTCAATCTTTACAAGGTCTATCATGAACCCACCTCACCCTTTATGCACTTGGTTATTTTGGAGCTGACTCTCACCTGCCAGACTTACCAGGATAATTTTAACATAAGAATTCATTATTTCAGACTAAAATATCACCACAAGGACTAGGATGACCCCCACCAAGAACTGAGATGGATCCTTTCCCAGAACTGCTGTTTGGTGCTTTTAGAGAGGCATGAGTTCAAATAACCATGCAGAAATTTATTTACTACAGGAGTTTCTGAAACCTGGGACCGCTTTCAGCATAATTCTGTGAAATAAGTGGAATTTCATCATTACAGCCTGTGAAATCTGTGAAATACGTGGCATTTGCACACAGACCTCTTTGAGTTGTGTTTAATATTGGTTTGGAATAAGCTCAGCATTGCATTTATTAAATAGCTGGGGAAATTATTAGGCCATTTTACCTTATTTTGTGCTCATTTGGTCCTAATGATTTGCTCTGGTACAACCTAAACTGAGGCACCTGAATAATCAGATCAAGCAAGTGGACCATAAATATCAACCAGAGTCAAAAAGAAAGGAAAGGAAGAATTTTTGACATCAGCTTTCCATGCTAAGTTTTAAGATACATTGAACATTACTATTTATCCAGCTTTTAATATCATTGTGGAGGAAGATTCAGCTGGGTCCCAATGTGGGTCCCAATCTTAAAAAACTACTTGTTTAAGATGTCCAGGGAAAAGCAGAGAAAAATGTTAATTAGAGGAGCGCTTATTGAAATAAGATTTTCCTCTGTTTATTAACAGCCTAGAGGCTTAGAGGGGGGATATGCAGCAGACTTTTAATTAAACTGTTTATTTTTAAAGGGAATTTGCTAGAGTTCATCATAGCCAGGAATGTGTTAGTGGGACAATAACGTCCATAATAAGAGTGGAAAATGTCAATTTTGGCAGGAGTCAGAGGAGGAAAACAACAAAATAAAAAATAGTCCTGGTTGCAGTATGATTTCACAGAATTCCCAGAATGACCAGGTTGGAAGAGACCTTCAAGGTCATCAAGTCCAACCCAGCCCCAACACCTCAACTCAACCCTGGCACCCAGTGCCACATCCAGGCTGTGTTAAACACACCCAGGGATGGTGACTCCACCACCTCCCCGGGCAGCCATTCCAGAACTTTATCACTCTTCCTGGGAAAAGCTTTTTCCTGCTCTCCAGCCTGTATTTGCCTTGGTGCAGCTCGAGGCTGTGTGCTCTGGTTGTGTCAGCGCTGCCTGGAGAAAGAGCCCAGCCCCAGCTGACTACAAATTTTGGGATTTGCATTTGACCACACAATACCTGGGAAATTTCTTCAGGGTTATTAGAAACAACAAGAGGCAAATAAAGATTTAAAAAAAACCCGCAAGCAACACCAAGCCTGGCACACGAATATCTTGCATGGCCGTGTGGGTCCATGGCAGAATCATCCAGAGAAGGCAGATTTAGAATTGCCAGACTGGCAGAGGCAGTGCCCTTATTACTCAGCTGATTGAGTTCATCCTCGGTGTAAGGGTGGGGCATGGATCATCTCACCAGTTTAAGGCAGCTCTTTTAGGATCACCCTCTGGAGATGCTCATGTCTCTGCCTTGAGTTCAGAAGGAGCTGGAACAATTTTGGGCTGAACAGGTATTTGCTTTCAGTATTGGAGAAGGTGAATCCCATTTTTTGATGGACAGAGATTATTGTAATTTGGGTACTTTCAGTGTGGGGTGATTTTTCATTGGAGTGCAGTTACCTTCATAGAACTGTATTAAAACATCTGCACCACTGCAAAGTCATCTTGTTCTGTAAGTAAAAGAAATATTGATGTTGAAGGCAGTATCTGTCTGACCTATTCAGATACCCAGTTTAGCAAAAAAATTAATCCTGTTCTGTACTCTGCCAGCTGAAGTTCTACTGGCTGCAGATCACTCTCCAGACCTTCAGGATGGACCAGACAAGTTCCTGCCTGGGGTGGTTTCAGTGACTCCCAGTATGAAAGCTCCTTACAGCCAAGTGCTTGCCAAAGACAATGAAACCAATAATCACTTCTTTGGGTGCTGAGGTTAATCAGAATCACCAGAAATCTGCTGGAGGCTTTTTGTCAGAGCTCTGGCAGAGGAGGAGCCCGAGGTCCCGAGTGGAGCCGGGCAGCTCTCGGGCAGGAAGCAGCACCATGGACAGGGGCAGCTGCTTCCCTCCCAAAATCCCAGCCCCCGGTCAAAAGCAAGTGCTCCTGATTTCAGGGATCTGGGATTTATGGATTCACAGAATGGTTTGCGTTGGAAGGGACACCACCCACTAGACCAGATTGTCCCCAGCTCCATCCAACCTGGCCTTGGACACTTCCAGGGATCCAGGGGCAGCCACAGCTTCTCAGGGTCTCCCCGCCCTCACAGCCAAGAATTCCTTCCAATACCCCATCTAACCCTGCCCTCTGTCATTTTATACCATCACCTCTTGTCCATCACTCCATGTCCTTGTCCAACTTCCCTCTCCGAGTTTCTTGTTGCCCCTTTAGGTGCTATAAGGATCTATTGCATTTATTCTATATTTTTTTTTAATTGGAAGATTTGAGTGGCACTCAGAAGTATTGGCTGTGACATCTGCATTGTCTTAGCAGGAAATACAACGAAATCCCTGTTGTGCACAAGAAAAAAAAAACCCCAAAAAGAACAAAAAAGCAACCAAACAACACATACAAAAGGGCATAATTACTGAGTACCACACAGGAGAATTAGAAAAGTGGTCTTTCATATCTTTTCTACTCCAAGTTGTATCATTTTGGCCTTGTTGTTCTTTTGTTATGAGCAATGTCAGTAAAGAGAATTTTGATGCAATTCTTGGACTGCTGCTCACATCATCACTTCATCAAGTTACAAGGTCATAACAGGAGACCAAAGCTAATCAGATGAGCAAGCTCAGGTGACTTGACAACTGCCAGCTGAATTGTTTCATTATTTTGATTAGCAAATGCCTCAGGAGTCATCTTGTATTTACAGGGAAAATGAGAAAAAGCCATTGTCACCTGCTTGTCTCCAGAATTGCCTGTTCCCATCTTGACTGTGAGATTTTTATGAGGATTTTTCCCTCCCCGTGCTGTTAATCATCAATTTGCTCAACTTTAATTTCTTCAGGACAGAAACTGCATTTTGCTAAGGAACAGTGACAAGAAAAGGAGGAGGTGTCTGCGCACTTCTGTTTTGTGAACAGAGGAAATCGTGGCTGTACCTCTGAGCATTACCAGGACAAGTCCCCTGCCTCCAGTTACCCTGTGGAATTTGGGCTTTTTTTATGTAAAAATGCACCCAAAGTCTTTACAGTGCTTTTCGTGCACAAATTCACTTCTCTCAATGCTAATGACCTTCATTAAGTGGTGACTGGTGTAAATAAGCTTAGGCTATTTAGGATAATGTGTGTTTCATAGGCCTGCTAGATGATAAAATTTCCTTATTATTGCAAAGTTCATTGCCTTTGCATTTTCTCCTGACATTTTAAGTGAAAAGGAGTAAATTTTAGATGTTGCTCTGACTGCTTTCACAGGTGATTACATTCCCAAGACTTCATGAGTCACCAGAGATTACCTTTTAGGCCTCTGGCAAGTATAAAATAAAATACTGTGCCTGCAAATCCCCATGACCTCTGCAAGTGAATCAGTTTACCTCCACTGATATAAGTGTACAGATTTTGTCCAGAGAAATGAAATGATGTGCCAGATAAGAAGTTCCAGGGGGCTGAAGGTTGGTGCCTTTCTATTTAGATCCTGGGGTTTTGTGTTGCAGTTCCGTGGGCTGCTGGATGCTCTTGATCTGTTGGTGTCTGGATGTTTGCATCCTCTAACCCCATAAAAGTGGGATCAATGTAATGGAAAAAACAGCATCTTTAGCCACAAATGTTGTTCATCTTCTTCCTCACCTGCGCTTTGATTGTTAGAGTCTCTTTTCAGGTGGGAGGCTCTCGGACTGTGCTCTGAGCAGCAGGGTTTCACATCAGAACCAGGTCTGGCAACCCTGCTGTGGGCAGGAGGAAGGAAATTCCCTGTGCTTGTTACAAGTCCCAGCCAGGGGTCTACAGAGGTGTCTTGGTTTCAAAAGACAGGTTTCTGTTAGGGAGGGCAGGAGCCTCTCTTGAAATGGAAAATGGAAACCCTCCATCTGAATTATTATAATTTTGAAATTAAGGGGCTCTCACGCAAAGATATGGGAATAGGAATAACAATTCTTTATTAGGAAAAGTGAAATAGAAATGCAGTAATGAAAAAAAAAAACCTCTGATAGATTCAGAAGAGGAGCTGAGCCCCTGTGGGTCAGGGTGGTGGCAGCAGTGCCATTCCATGGTGGCTCAGCCCTCCTGCAGGGCCAGCTGTGGTTCTGCTGGAGCAGGGATCCTGCACAAGGCTGGAGTTTTCCTCTGCAGCTCCAGGGCTGCTGGAGATGGGCCTGCTCTCCCTCTGGGAATGCAGGGCAGGAGAAGCTGCTCCTCTGGGAATGCAGGGGGCAAAGGCTGCTGTGCTGTTGCCAGGCTCAGATTGGATCCAGGTAGGAATGCTTGGCTCCTGCCCTGGGCGCAGCATCTCCCCATGGGATGATGGAATTGGATCAGCCATGCAGGGACACTCAGTGGCCATGGACAGCAGAGATCTCCTGGAGGGAGGATTGGCTGTGGGAGAGATAAAGAAACCTGCCCATGAACAGAGAGAACTGCCCCAGCTCTGACAGATGGCAATAGAACACACACCCCAAACCACATCTTGCATTTGCAACCCAAGATAATGGGATACCCTGGCTGTGAATGATTCCATCAGTTTGGGCTCAACCTGCTGTTCTAGAATTTCAGTGGGGTATGCTTACCCTTTGCCTTTCTTAATTAATCAAGTCAGTCCAGTGGAAGGAATGAGAGGCTCTGCAGGTGTCTAGAAATCTTTCAAGGGAAAAGAGATGGTACTCAGGGAACTGAAGTATCTCTGGGTTTTGATGACTGAGTTACCTTGGATGTTGGCATTGTTTGAATTCCCATTTTAAGTTCAATTTGGATCATGCAGAGAGCTCAGTCTCTTCATGCCAACAGCTGTTATGAGAGAAAGGAGACCAGGAGGGAAATCAGAGAGTCCCAGAATGTTTTGGGCTGAAAGGGACCTTAAAGATCCCCTAATTCCAATCCCTTGCTGTAAGCAGGGACACCTTTCACTAGAGTTGCTCAGAGCTTGGTACCATTTTACTCCTTTTGCCTGTTTTATTTTTGGGGTTTATCTAACACAACAGTGAGTAGATTGTCCCTACATTGCCCATTACCTTCCTTCCTAAATGTGGAGGATTTGCTTCATATTTTTGTGAGACGCTGAGGCACAGATTCAAATATTATTGTCCTGCTCCTGAGCACCTTCAGGGTCTTCCCAAGACTGGAACTCTGCACAGTGACATATATAAAACTTCCAGCTGCTAACTCAAAGCTCTTAAATGTCCCTTCAGGCCCCACATGAACCTCTAGAGCTCAGGTCAGCTGTGATATTAATTGCTAATAACAGCACATTTGTCTCCTTGCATAATGCAGCTGTGGCCTTAATTACCACTGGGGTTATGGGTCAGGCTTAGAAACCAGCTGTAAACTTGAAGTATTTGACCCCTTTTTTTCCATAAATCTCAAAATCTTCTCCTTATTGACTCAGTTAACATTAAATTCAGCTGTTCATCTTTTTAGCTGGACCCTTCTTGCTCTGCATAATAAAGGGCAACAAAACATAGCCCAGTGTTGTGGGAGAAGAACAAGACACACTTTACATTAAGGGTTTGCAGGTGGGAAAACAAATAAACAGAAGGATTAAAAAATAAAACAAAAATGCCCAGCAAACCCAAACTATTGCAACCAACAAATTTTCAGATACAGCCAAAACACCCCAACATTTATTAAGAGTCAGGAACCCCAAGTCCCATTCACAGAGTGTCATTTTTCACTGTGGGTGTGCTCAGAATGGGGATTTACAGCCTGGGGTCACACAGCACTGTGTGTCACACTCACACTGAGTGAGTGTGTGACAAAGGCATCTTGTTGGCTGCAATATATTCCCCAAATCATCATACTTTCAAAAATCACTGACAATAAAATGTCCTTTCACCTTTCCAGGTGCAAACACACAGAACTGCCTGGTGCTCTCACTGCATCTTTCATCCCATTTTGCCCCAGTATCTGGGAGGAGGTGGGGAAGGAAGAGAGAATTTACAGGCTGCTTAAGAGATGCTGTAGCTTACAATCCTAGCTTTGGAGTACATGTATGTATAAAAAATATAAATATAAATATAAATATACCCCCAAATAGAAATATAATATAAATAAAATTAAATATAAATACTTGTACATACACGAATGTATGTATGCATGCATTGTATATATCTATTTCTAATTTGTTGTTGTCTCTCTAAAATCCTTCTGGCTTTACAAAGATGTTGCCTACCTCAGATCGCTGCCTCTAAAAGCCAATCCCAAATCTGATGCTGAAGAGTGACATTAAACAGCAGAGCAGAGGACCCATGGCTTGGCCCACATTCTCTAGAGAGGGTGGAAGGAATGAAATGGGCCCATGAAATAGGCTTTTACTTGGACCTAATTTTATTATTTGTGCTACAGGATGGGCCAGAACATGGCTTCTTTTTGTGTGCACCAGCAAACTTCTTACAGGCACAACCTGTATTTCTTTTAACAATTTGAACAGGTTTTTACATAAACAAGTCGATGTAGCAGCCACTAAAACAGCAGCACTCATAAAGATCCACCCAGGACGAAGGTTTACTGCTTTATTCAATACTAACTCCTTTTAAGCTGCTGAAAGGCCATTTAGATGTTGCTGGTATGAGTTTTCCTTTCCTAACAGTGTCATTTTCTGCTGTACAACCTGCAGCCTGTATCAGAGTTTGAACAGCACCAGTTTATCTCTGCTGCTCATTCACTATTTCGTTTTCCCTTCCCTTCCTGCCTCACAAACACATCTCCACCAGGCTCAGCTGGGTGCTGGCTGCTGAGGAGTGCCCTTACTGCTGTTCCATGGGTGCTTTTGAAGGAGGGATGTTTTCTTTGACGTCACCCGGTGCCTCGTGGCTTTCTGAGAACCTCTCTGGCTCCCCGACGGCGACGCTCCTGACGCGTCAGCGCCGAGCTTGGCAAACGGCTGGAGCCACCAGAGGCAGGAGCTCTGAATGCCACAACCTCTCCACAATGAGAGCCCCCCTTCCTCCCAGGCATAAACTGCAGGAATGGCATTAGAGGAGCTCTTGGATCTGGAATGCATTTGGTACTCAGGAGGAAGAACACGAAGATGTTTTTAGAAAATTTCCATTGTAGGGAGTTGTAAGAGCTGGAAAAATAAATACTTATATAGACACAGGCTTTTATTGTTTTTTTCTTTCCATAGCAGGAAGCAAACATTTGTTCTGAGCTCAATCCCTGCTCTTAATACCTAATCCCCAAACAGCTCTAGCGTCATTAAGAGTTGCAATGAAATGATTTTCCTTTTTAAATAGCCTGGCGTGGAATTTCAGGCTGAGCAGAAATATAAGAGACAACTGGAAAACCAAACAGAAATTCAGGTACAAAACATTGCTAAGACAACAGACAGTTGTGTTACGTGACTAAACTCCCACATGTGGAAGGAGTTACAGGCATTAGGTGATTCACTGTTTAGTGCTATATATTTGTATATATGTATGACCAAGAGATTGTTCTGCAGGCTTCTTTATAATAAAACCCAGGAAATTTTACATGGTGATTCTTAAAGAAACACCAATGCAACATTCTTACATGTTCAGCAGTGATGATTGCTCTTTCTCTCACATTTTCCCTTTATATCAAGACCTCCCCACTTTAGGTGGACGAAGAGGAGGTAAGGATGATGAACAGATTTGGTTTTTCTCATTGCAGGGTACATTTCATATCAACTCCCATTATCCCCATCCTGTCACATGTTTTATTTCACATTTCACATGTTTCATTCTGGTTTTATTTCCTACTGCTGTACAGCCCAGCTGTTGTAGCGTTTGTTTTCCCTGCAAAAACTCTCAGCAACACTGGTACCCTCGCAAGTATGGCCTGATCTCCATTTTAAAACAGAATTATAAAATCCCAGGATGGGATTTTGTTTCCCAGCCCATCATCTAATGCCACATTGAGGTTCCATCAGAGCACTGGTCTTCTGTGGGTTCCACTTCATATTGGGGAGCCTGGTTCAGGAGTCTCAGGTATCCCCAGACAGCTGAATCCTGTCCTTCTGGGACATGGATTTGACCCTGTCAGCTAAGAACTGTAAATTTAGGTTTCTAAACCTGCAGGATGATAAGAAAAACAGGAGCAAAATTGTGGATCAAGATAATGATCAATTAGGGAAAGCAAAAGCTGCACATACAAGTACTGCAGAAAGAGGAAATTTTTTTACTAATTCCCATCTCTGGGGAGATTCCAGCCTCTTCCTGGAGAGCAGGGCCACTACAACAGTCACTTGAGACACTGAGTGCCATAATCACCAACAAGCTTTTATTGCTGAGCACATCATTATAAAAACTGCATGTGACAGAAAATGCAGGGGAAAATGAAATGCAGTGGGAAATGTAGAAATTAGGAAAAAAAGGAAAACACCCAGATGCAAATATTCTGTTGGAGATAGGCCCCTGGGTTCAGAGGCATCGACCTAAACTGGATTTAATTAGACTGACAACCTTGGATGTAACATGAGTGACAGCAAAACAAACCAGTATAAACTCCAGTTTTTATAAAACCAGTACCAGCTCAGGGAACTGGGAGGTCAGAGCTGCCACTCTCTTCCTTTCACAAAACACTTGACCCATTCAGCTCCTGGGGGTTGCACCAAATAATGTCCAGAGGTTCCTTTCAGCCCAAATTATTCTCTGATTCAAATTTCCCTCCCAGGCAAGCCAGTTTGCATTTCAAACAGAGATTGATTCCTCGATAGGAGATGGTTTCCAGGCAGGACTTTTTTCCATCTCACACTGGTGAAGAGGATTCCTGGAACTCAGGAAATGGAGCTGGATTTTCCACCTAAGATTCCCAGTGTGTTGATCCTCATCTAGATAACCATGTTCTGCAAAGGGATCTGCATCAATGACAACAATTTAAATAATTTTTAAAGAGAATCTCGTTAATTTCTTTGTGAAATGCATTCTTTTCACCCTTGGCTTCCTAAATGCTTTAAAAAATATTATCTACAAAGTATTTCTTAAACGTGGTTGAGATTCAATGAATTACAATAACTTAGCTTCAAATGAAAATCTTGCAAACATAAGACCCAGCTCGTTAGCATTCAACACAAACCTCTTATTCCAGTAAAAATCTGCCTTCCCATCTAGTTACAATTCTGTTTCTGCATTTAATGGGTTGAAGGGTAATTAGTATGGGGTGGGAGAAGCTGCATTCAGGCACAGCATTCTGAACCATCTCCAAATATCATGCAGGTGCCTGTTTCCTGTAATTTCATTACTTACTGCAAGCCTTGTAAATTCATCTTTTAAAACATCAGGGGAAGCAGCACCCTGAGATATCTGTTCTGATTAACTTCTAAAATTAATAAAGATATTTCCACATTGAACTCATCTATCCCAAACTCGGCCATGGGTCAGATTCAGAAACATATTTATTTTTCATTTAATAACCACAAAGATTCTAAGTTTAAAATGATTTGAAAACTTTTGCAAGCAAAAATAAAAGAAAAAAATATTTTATTTAATCTTTCAGAGTCAAGTTAAGTCTTTGAGAGTTTCAGACGATGCCTTTATTAGCATGCTTTAACTTTTGGTCAGGCTTGAATTGATCAGGGAGTTGGAGTAGATGATCTCTGCAGGTAAACTCAAAGCCAAATATTTCTATTTTATTCTCTCCTATTTTTATATCTCATTCCTACCCAGTTAGAACTGACCTCTGGCAATATAAAATAAAGGCAGGTATTTGCTGATGTGTTTGTGTGTGTGTAAAATGTGTTGGAACATGGGGAAAAAAATTCAATTCTACAGGAAATCCTGGCATAAAGGCAAGTCTTGGTCACTGGTATGATGTCATGCAATATTTTCTCTGTCCTAAAAATAGTCAGAAAGTGACAACCAGCATTTATCATTTCAGCCAGTCCATTGCTTTCCAGAAAGTGCTACTTTAGTCCTAGTATCAATCAATTTTTATAAAATGTAGAACAACATTTACACAATCCCCTGTGATGTCTGCACTTACGGTTAAAAGGAGAACAGCCAATAAAACAAATTTAATAAGTTGATTGAATAATTCAAAATTCTGCTTAGGTAAAGCAGTGAACACATAAGCCACAGTTCAATTGACTTAATGTCATCCACAACACTTCCTCCCCACTTTGCATCTTGCTCTGAACAATTAGATGTGCTCTAATAGATATTTATGTGTGATTTTTTAAATCACATCTCAATATAAGGTGTGAGGTCATTGTAATGGCACAAAACACTCATGGGAGTTTCACTGAATGGAGAACAAAAGAGAAATGTGGGAGCTGTGCCCACAAGGGGAATGCCTTGGCAAAGGTGATGGAAAGACCCTTTTTGTGTATGAGTGGTGGGCTCAGACTCCTTTACTCTCTTAAACACAGGGACATTCAAATTTTCAGAGAACAAAACATCCCAGGAAATGTGCAATGTCCCCAGGTGTGCTGCAGGAGAGAAATGCAAAGGTAAAAGGAACTGATCAAGTTGATGGGAACAAGGCTGGTGGTGCTCTGGGCTTGACTGAGCCCTCTGAGGTCCATCCAGCAGCCTGTGCACTCACCACTCACTCTGCAGGAAATGTTTCTCTGTGTAGAGAGAATACAGAGAAAAAAAAAGGAAATGATGGAGACCTGCTCAGAGAATGATTCAGTCTCCTGTCATCAGCACAAGCACAGCCCTCTCCTGAGTTGTTCAAGCTCCATCCTGAAAGGAGTTTACACTTTCACTGAAATTTCAATACTTTAATCAATGTGCTGTCCCTGAACTTCATCACTTCCCGATGCCTAAGATTACTTTGACCTTGGCTGCACGGCAGACAAATGTAGAAAACCAGTAGAGTTCACTCTTGTTGGAAGAATGTAAACGTTTTGTAGTGGTTACTCACATCTGGGGCAGTCCTTGACCACGAGAGTTTGAGAAGAGTGCGTTGAAATCCATTTTACATCCTCAGCATTTAAATGCGTGGGAGTTGTTGCTCTCATTTTGTAAGGAAGCACTGCCTCTGTGTCACAGCTTTCTTTCAGCTGGGTTCATTTCCCTAATGAAGAGGAAAACGATGAACCAAATCACATATTTCAATTTTAAACTTTCCATGCAGAGCCCATTCATTCAGTTGTGCCATAGAATAAAACTCCATTCACGTCAGTCCCTCATTTTAACTTGCTGATGCATCCTGCGGGTCATCGTGCTGAATTTTATTTCTTAGCACTTTGAACTTTTGAAAGGAAATGTTTCACAGTAGCACCTCAGCATTTGCGTTGTGGTATGAACATTGTGAGCACGTCATAAACCATGTTCCTTCCTTTGACACTGCAGTGTCACAGCAAAAGTGAAGGTTAAAGCTATCTTTCCTGATCTCTAAGCACACTCACAATGAACAGAAAAGGAATCTAACAACCTTCACCCACTTTCAGAGTGGGTGCAGCTAAAACTCAGAGGATGAAAAGGAATTAATTTCAATGGGTTACAGCTCAGTCTTTATGAAAGTATTATTTTTAAAGCAAAGGAAAGGAGACTTTCAGGCTTCTCGTGTGTGGAACAAGTCCTGGCACCAGAAAATGCAGAGCCTACAAGGAAGAGACAGAGCACCAGGTCAAGGAGGAGTGCTGGAACCAATCCCACTGACCCAAAGGATGTATTCTCCAAATCCAGTAATCACTGTCCTGCAGAATGTGTCCCTTAAGCCTCAGCCTGTTTTCTGTGCGATAAAAAAATCCCAACAGTTTCCCCCTTGCAGTTTTGAGGAATGAAATGCTCACAGGGCTCTGCCAGTCTGAATGTGGCCTGATTTTCTAGCTGAACACATGTGGATGTACAGAAAACATTTTCACTTGTCCCAGTTGCCCCTCAGTGTATTTTTGTCTTGTTTTCCACTTTCTAAGTGCTGTAGACTGCACTGCCTTTTCAAAATTTCCTTTTCTCTTTCTCTAAAATCTAATGAGTACAAAATTAACTTATGGAAGGCTGCTTGGAGTCTTCCCCAAACATTTGTGAAAAGTTTGCTTCCTGCTGGTTCTCATTTATGGCTGACACTACAGCTGAAGTTGTTTCATAGCTGGGCTTTGCCATTCACTTGCATTTCACTGATGGTTTTGGTCAGGATGAAAGGAGTTGGAATTATGGAATGGTTTGGGTTTAAGAAGATTTTAAAAATTATCCCATCCCACCTCCTGCCATGGGCAGGGACACCTTCCACCATCCCAGGGTGAGCCAAGGTGTGTCCAGCCTGGCCTTGGACACTTCCAGGGATCCAGGGGCAGCCACAGCTTCTCTGGGCACCCTGTGCCAGGGCCTCCCCACCTTCACAGGGAGGAATTTCTTCTCAAAATCCTATTTAACCCTGCCCTCTGGCAGTCTATAACCATTCCCCCTTGTCCTACCCACACGCTAAAGCTTTCCACAAGAACTCCCTCTGCCTACAAATGTTATCCTGAATGGCAGGACAAAAGCCAGCTGGAAGTGCTTTTCTGTCCAGCTCCATTTCTCTGCATTGCTGCTGATCAGTTGGACCTAGGCAAGCTCAGGAAATATTGGGATGTGGGCAAACACAGCTGAGGGAGGTGTGTGTTGCTTTATTGCCTTCCTGTGGCATTTGGAGCAAAACTGATCACAGCCCATGTAGAAACTGCCTTTCAGGGTCAGCAGCAATATTGTGTGTGTAACCTGCATGTGGTCCCTTGAAAATACCTGAAGCAGCTTAGAAACATGAATTTGGGAAGCCTGAGAAATGTGTGGTAATGTTTCTGTGAGTCCTGGGCTGAGGGCAGGATGATCTCCTTGCACTAATGACCTCTTCCCACAACACCAGATTTCCTCCAGGGGCCATACCAGGAACCTCCAACCAGAAAAGGGTTTCTGTTGAGTGGAGATACACAAACCTCCTGATACAGCACCCTGAAGGAGGGCTGGAGAAAGACTTAGTTCAAAGAAAGCAAGTCTGTAAAGGAAAGGTGGTTTCCTTTCATGATGTGATTACCATATCTGTCTCCTTGCTGTTCACCCCTGTTTTGTGAACGAGTGGGACTCTGTTCTTTCCTCTGTGCAGGACACACAGCCTCAAGTACAGATTGGTCCCTTCTGGATGTATTTGACAGTTCTGGTTACTCAGTCCTGAAAAGAATTTGCAGAACATAAATGAATTGAAGACACAAGTAACACTCAGTTTTTCACAGGGAGTGGCATTATTTTGGTGTCTGAGAGACTCCAGTGTGACACAAGGGTGATTCTGCAGCAGCTGGACTCACAGCCTTGGAACACTCCTGAGACTGTTCAACATCCTCATATAGATGTAGTTGTGGTGAAAGAGAATTTTCAAGATTAGGTATTTAAAAAGTATGGGTGAAAAGTATGAGAGAAAAATTACATTAATATGAGAAGTTTCCTGCTTTAGGCTTTGCTACTGACTACAGGGATCAGACATGAGGATGAAATCTCACTCTGGAATAAATTGCAGCCACAGAGAGACATTTCTTAAAATCTAAGATTGATTTCTCAGTGAGGTAAATACTTGGTATTGCCTGGAAAGTGGTATGTCCTTGTTCTCCTTCGTGAAGAATTAAAATGCTGAGATGAGAAAGGAGAATAGGGTTAAGAATTAATAAAAAATAGAAGATAAAACCAGCCAAACCTTTTTAGCACAGCTGATTTGATTTTCCTTTAAATTGGCATAGGTTTTCCTTGAAGAAGGATGAGATGGGACCATTCACTGTGATACATCTCCCTGCAAGAGCCATCCTTTAGACTTTGAATGAAAATCTGCTTAATGCTAACAAGATTCGAGTCCTTTATTTATTGCCAACACACAGAGGCAGGGATCAGACCTGAAGGCCTGTGATGGTTTTATTTGTAGACTATTTTGCCTGATGCTGGTTATCTCTGACAGGATTTGCTCGGGCTGGGTTCATTCCTCTTGTCACGATTACACATGTGACACATGTGGAATGACACCACTAATGCCCCTGCCCTTAAATCTTCTTGTCCTTGTGTGATGCAGAATCCCTGTCCCAGCTCCCAGCTGTATAAATCTGCAGGGTTTAATCAATCAGGAGCAATTTAATGCAGTCACTAAGCAGTCACAGTTCTGTAGTCAGTGACAGATGAAGCAAGCATGCTGTCACCAGGCAGCACTGAGGCAGCCCTGCACCTTTAGGTGTGCAATGAGTTTCTCTGCAATGTTCCTCCCTGTTACACTCCAAAACCTGGAACAGCTCCCTTGCCTCTACCTTTTCACTCCAGGTCAGAACCTGGTGCAGTAAGGTAGAAAAATCATAAAGGCTTCATTAAATCAAGCCCTGCTCTCCTGGAATCAATGGCTGGCCTTGTCAAAGCTGGCACTTTGCAAGTTCCCATGTGAAAGCAATCCTGGTGTGAGCAGTTCATCAACATAACAATCTATTCCTGGGTAAAAAACAATTAGAACCTGTATAAACTGTTTTTACACCATTAGATAGAAAAATGAAAACTATGTCTCACAAACAACTTTTCCTGCCCATAAACATTGGGAGTTTGAGTAAGCAATCAATACAGAATGACAACTTGTTACTGACCAATAAAAGTAATTGGCAAAACCACTGACCAATTGGAGTCCCACACGAGGTCTGTAAAACTGAATAAAAAGGAGTTATGTGAATAAAGAACGGCCTTTTTCTACCATGAAGAAAATGAAGTCCATGTGATTTATTAAATGATTTATTCCCAGAAGCACCTGTGCACGGAGGCCTTGGATCCATGCAGGGATGTTGCTCCACTTGAGGCAGCAGATTGGAAAGCACTTCTTGCTTTTCTATTCTGTTTTTACTGCATAAAGGCCTTTCTAAAAAAAATATCACCCTGTTTGGGCTCCTTTAACACAGCACTACAGATGGTGCAGCTACTGACTTTTGAGGGATGAAGCCATCTGTGAATGAAGGTCCACGTAGATTCCAGGAGGTGGCGAACGCTTGAAATCATGGAATCATAGAAAAATTAAGGTTGGAAAGACCTCCAAGATCATCCAGTCCAACCTTTGACCCATGAAGTCAATCACTAAACTTTCTCACCATCCACAATCACTAAACATTCTCACCATCCACACTGAGACATACAACCCTGAGGACAGAGTTTGGCTCCAGGTCACCAAGCTGAGCCTGTTGAATTTTTCTCTAAGATGTTTTTTGGTGTCTTTATCTCCAAGGGATCATACCAACAGGAAGACTCAGAGTATGGGTCATGCACAGGGGCTGAGCTCCTCTCTGTGAGAGATTTTGAGCTCAGCAAGACAAATATATTTTTTCTTCTGAGAATTCTCTCAGGTCTGGGTTGACTGAAGCGTTTCATTTAATTGTCACTTGAAGGACTTTGGATTGTGTGATTTATTTCTTCTGAAAGTGAAGAGATGCTCCTTGCACTCTCTTTTACTATGAACTAAATGTTTGCTTGCAGGGACTGCTGCAAAATAACTCCAGTGTGCAGGAGTTTTCTTTACTACACATCAGATCTCCAATGGGAAAAGCTGTTAGAAACTCAGTAAGGTTTTCTTAGGTTCCAAACTCCCTCTTCAGGAATTACTGACATTCCTGACATTTGTGCTGAGCTGCCAGCTCACACTGTCAGTGCCTGAAGATCCCAGTGCTGAACATACCTGAATATTTCTGCTGATTGCTTTTAAGGCTCAGATTGAGGTGTGGTACCACTGGAACATCCTGATTCAGGCAGTTTCCCTTGTTAGGAAATGAAAGGCAAAAATTAAAGATATAGAGGTATTTTTGCCTTTTTTGTTCCCTGACCTGTTCTCTTCCATAGCTCTTAATTTAGATGTTAAGTTAAAGACTTTAAATTATAGAGCTCTGTACAATTTCCATGTGAAATATGACAAAACTAGAACATTTATGAAAGAAAACACTAACAATTCAATTCTTCCCATCTCCTGTCAGCTTGGATTCACCACCCAAGGAGCACAGACAAGCAAATAAGACAGCATTTTTGGGTGGAAAAGAATCTTGATCCTCAGCACACAGTGGCACCTCCAGTTCTCAGCACGCTTCTCCCTGAGTTGCTGCCTGTTTTATTGAGCTCCCATAGAAATGGGTTTTTTCCTCTTCTGAATTAAAATGAATTTCACACCAGCCAGGTTTCATTACTTTGTTTATCCTTCCAAAACACTTGTGTATCTCAAACTCACAAAACATGTCTGATTTTGTTTGCAGATGGTTTTTGCCTCCCATGAAAAAAAAAACAAGAGAACATTTGGTTTGATTGCACTCATTTATTTGCCCATTAGTCTGTTTGTAGCTGTAATAAGAAAGCAAATGATTTCGACTGTATATTTTATTTATGGGATTTTTCTGAAGATTAAACTGCAGAGCCTGATTCAAATGTTAGAAATTATGGGGTTGTGGCATCCAAGGACCTAATTGGAAGCATTGTGCACAGGATTTGTGAGCTGCAGATCTTGGGTGCAGAGTCAGAGGAAGAATCTGAAATTGCTGCTCCTCCTCTCACTGCATTCAAAATCCAGGGTTGCTCAAATCCACTCAGAACACCTTTGCCCACCCTTATTTGAGTCCTTGTCAACCCCAAAGCAGGTAGGATCCATCAGGAATGGAGACATGGAGAAAGGGGTAGGAGGGATGGAACACTATGAGGAAAGACTGGGAGAGCTGGGGGTGTTCACCTGGAGAAGAGAAGACTCTTGGAGACCTCAAAGCCCCTTCCAGGCCCTAAAGGAGCTCCAGGAGAGCTGGAGAGAGACCCTGGACAAGGGCATGGAGTGATAGGACAAGAGACAATGGTTTTAAACTGCAGGAGAATTGATTTAGACCAGGCATAAAGGAGAATTTTTTTACTTGGTGATGGTGAAATACTGAAACGTTGTCCAGAGAGGTGGTGGGTGCTCCATCCCTGGAAACATTGAAGGTCAGGTTGGACAAAGCTCTGAGAAATCTGATCTAGTTGAAGATGTTCCTGCTTATGGCAGGGGAGTTGGACTAGGAGACCTTTGAATGTCCCTCCCAACCCAAACCATTCTATAATTTGATGTTTCTGTGATTCCAAACAAACCATGTTGGGTTGTTCAATGGTGTCTTTAAGTGAGTGCTGGATTTTGCTCTCCCCAGTGGGCTGGTGTGTGGTGTTTGTGATGGTCCTCAGGACGAGGGAAGAGATGAGAATCTGACTCCATGTTCTCAGAAGGCTGATTTAATATTTGATGATATCATATTATATTAAAAGAATGCTATACTAAAACTATACTAGAGAAATAGAGAAAAGGATACATCAGAAGGCTAACAGGAATGAATAATACAAACCCATGACTCCTCAGAGCCTCAACACCACCGGACCATGATTGGTCATTAAATTAAAACAATTCACATGGAACCAATCAAAGATGCCTGTTGGCAAACAACCTCCAGAGCACATTCCAAAGCAGCAAACACAGGAGAGGAGAATCAGATAATTATTGCTTTCATTCCTCTCTGAGGCTTCTCAGCTTCTCAGGAGAAAAATCTTGGGCAAAGAGGATTTTTCAGAAAATATCATGGTGACACTGGTGCCTCCTGGTTCAATGGTTTGCGAAACTTCCTTGTTGTCCAGGGATCTAAAATGGAAGCAGTGGCAAAGCACCTCCAATTCAATAATCCCAGGATTCCATAACCAGGTATTTGCCCTGTTACAGTCATGGATGCAGCATCACTTTCATGATCTCCCCTCAGAATTTTTCAGACCAGCTAGGGAAATGTCATTAATTCTTTCCATTAATTGTAATTAATGGCATTTAGCAGGTTTTGCAATTCTTTTGCTTCCAGTATTTTTGAAGCTCAAAGTCCTCCTGTGTTATAAACTCCAACATCTATTGCCAACATCATGGGAATACCTTATGGAGGAGTTTTTAGTAACAGGTTATATCCTGCCAGAGATGGAAGAAAAATGAGCTTGGATTGTTGTTTTTGAAGCAATGTTCTTCTTGTGAGTGTTCCTAACGATGCAGACATCAGATCCATCTCATAATTGTTTCTGCGTCCTGCTACGTGCAAGACACTTTAAAAAGTACTTTATTAGTATAAATGAAAGAAAAAATCCTGGCTCATAGTTCACTAAAACCTCTGTCTTGATGAGTCAGTGTGTTTCTTCCTTCCACCTCCAAGCAATTATTTTGATCTATGGAACAGCCTTGATGAATCAGATGGCTTCTTTTAGTTATAGAGGAATAACTTGCAAAGTTTAAGGAAACAAATGACTTAGACTGAATTTCTTATTAAATACAAGAGAAAGTCTGGTAAACAGTGCTTGGCATTAGGTGTTCAGGCCCAGTGAAATATTTTTAATCCACTCTCCACAGCTTTTCCCTGCCACACACAGACTCAGAAGTTAAACAGAAGTGAATGCAAATGAAAACTGAAGTAAAACTGCTGACCTACATATCTGCTGCCACAGTGACAAGGAATACCCAGTCTGAATATTAAATAGTAATCAATGAAATTAAACTGTTTCCTGGGAGCATTTGTGAAGATCTTAGCTTTGGATTGAAGCCCTAGAATCAGTACTGTGTATGGGAACAGATCATGCTCACCTTAGCCACAGTTATTAATAGCTAGTATCAGAATTTTGGGGCTGTATAAGGCATTTTGGGGTTCATTTATAAGGGAAATTACATTTTTTACATGCACCCAATTTTCAGGCCCAGCCTTTTCTCTTGATGGGAAACCTCTGAGTTCACACACTTCCTGTGCAGGTCTCCCTGTCCAGGATGGAGAGCTCAAAAATGGATTGAACAAAACCCTCAACCTTCCATAGCCTTGGTCTATTTTAGACACTTATTTTTAGGACCTGTATGCCTTTGAACATCCTGATTAGATTTCCTCTACCTGAAAGGCAGCCTAGGAGACAATCCACATTTATATTTAGGCAGATCAATCCCATGCTGTTGTTGCTTCTCTTTTTTTTTTTTTTGTACTCTTTTATTTGCTACTGATTGTTACATAATACTTTTTTCTTTCTTTTAAAAATAAGTTATGAGGTGGAAACAAACCTTTGGCTTCTGGGTTTGCACAGCCCTTGAGGACCAAAATAGCAAACCTTTGAGCCTGGAGTCCAGAGTTTGGAGGCAATGGTGCCTCTTTGGATCCAGATTGGTTAATTGAGGGTAAAGTCTCATCTTGCCCTGTTTCAGTAACGCCTCAGTGAAAGCTTCAGCTAAAGGTCACACGCACTCCCATCCTGTGCTCTGGGCTCCTGTTGTGCTGTTGCTGGGATCTTTCATTTTAGACTGTAGGTAGATAAATCTTTCAGCACATGCCACTTTCTGCTGGAGAGACTCCTCTTGGCATTCAGGTGGAAGTGGAGAGGAGCCCGCACTGGGCATCATTCACCCAGAACACATCTCCTGAGTGTAAACTTTGCTTTCACAGCAAGAAAAGCAGAACATAAACTGAGCAGAGAAAGCTGAACCTGCTCTCCTGCAATCCCTTTCTTCCCCAGAATAGCCACAAAAATGTTTCAGAGGATGAAATTGCTGCCTCATTTTTTGGACAGTCTGAAAACTCTCTCTCCCAAGTATTGCTGGGAAGGCGATAAATAAAAACAGCAAAAAAAAAATCCCGAAGCTCCAGGTCTTTTTCCCTGTGTGTTTGTGTGTGCTCCTTGTACAATCAGAACCTCCCCAGGTCCATAGCTTGTGTTTTGGACAGGCTGGGGTGGGTGTGTCACCTCCCAGTGCTCCACCAGTGACATCTACTGGTAAATGCCACCCTCGGCATCCCAGGCGCTGGTGGGACCAGGTGGTGGGACCCGACATGCTCCAGGCACCAGAGAACCACCACTGCTGGGAGGAGCAGCCATGTGAAGGGCTGGCTCAGTTATGAAACCTTTCACATTCCTCAGGCCAGCACCATCCCTGGATCACGGCCAAATTATGATTTTCACAACTGATTAATACTCAAAAGGGCACAATTCACATGTGGGAACAACTGCCTTGATGAATGTCAAATAAATCTGATTTAGTGCTGTAGTGCCTCTTAAGTAAGTGGAGTTTTGGGGTCAGCCCCATCTTTAGCTCCATTGGTTTATTTTATTTATTCTCTGAGTTAAAACTATTGTGCAAGTTGGTATTTTTATGACTCTTGCAAAAGGAAAAAATTTGTCTACTGGTTTCAGCCAATGTGAACACTGAGTGAAAGACATCCTGTTATTCAATCAGCTGTCACAATTTCCAAAAGATTCCCATTCCTGACTTCCAGGCTGTGCATGTTAAGCCATAACCATGGGATTTGTAAACACCTACAGAAACCACAAACAATTGCCCTGAAAAGAGGAATTTCTGAGTGTTTGCATGCAATGATGTTTTATATTTGGTCTCTGGTACAACACACCAGTGAGTTTAACTTGTCATTCCTGAACTTCAGTCATCATTAGCATTTGGTTGAATTCCCTCCTCCAAAACAAATACAAAATAAATGACGAACATCAAGCTGAATTCTAAAGTTCAGCCACGGCTGTGCCCTTCAGCATTCACTGTTTGCAAACATTGCTCAACATCCAGTCCCTGCTGGAGATGAACTGGTGGCTGTTTGTTTGAAGCCATTGAACCATGTGAGGTGGCAGCATTTTGTAGCCTTGCAGAAAGCCAAAAATAAAATCTGCTGTGCCCAACCCTGACAAGCAATGGTGCTTCTGTCTTTTGGTTTTTAGCATCCTGTGTCTTGGCCAAATAGAAGGGGCGGTTCAGTAACTGGTAGAAGACATTTTTTTATAAAATGTCTTTTTGCAAAATTATTCCACTGGCCAAATCTCAACATTTGGCTTCTGTTTGTGCAGCTCTTGGAACCAAAGGGTAATGGAATGTCCTGTATTGGAAGGGACCCACAAGAATCATCGAGTTCAACTCCTAGACCTTCACAGACACCCCAGCAATTCCACCCTGTGCATCTCTAGGAACATTGTCCAAATACTCCTGGAGCTCTGGCAGCCTCGGGGCCATTCCCCTGGGCAGCCTGGGCAGTGCCCAACCACCCTCTGGGGAAGAACCTTTTCCTGACTTCCAACCTAAACCTCTCCTGGAACTGCTTCAAGCCATTCCCTCACATCCTGTCACTGATTATCAAAGACAGATGTTTTTGTTTTGTTGTTTTGTTTTTTTTTTCTAGAGTTTTACTTTTCAAGTCAATTCTTTCTTTGAATGGAGTTAGAGGGAGATGGCAAGCAGTGTCCTTCCCTGAAAAACAGAGAGGAGCTTTTGCCAATGACTCCAGGTGGTCAATGCACATGGAACTGCTTCATAAGCAATGCAAATTATGATCAAAGAATCATAGAATCACAGAATGGTTTGAGTTGGAAGAGACCTTTAAAACCATCAAGTTTCAACCCCTTGTCATGGGCAGGGATACCTTCCACTGACCCAGGGTGATCCAAGTCCCATCCAGCCTGGCCTTGGGCACTTCCAGGGATCCAGGGGCAGCCACAGCTTCTCTGGGCACCCTGTGCCAGGGCTTTGATGCCCCCACAATAAATAGACACTTTAAAAAATTTTGTTGTAAATAAGAATTATCAGCTTTGCTAAGGAGGTTACTATCTTTCCACCTGCACTAAAGAGACACATTTCTACATGGCTTTTGTTATGAAAAGCCAAAGGAACCCACTTCAGCTGTTCCCATTGCAGGAGACCTTCCTGCTCCTGTTATTTCACCTTAGCAAAATTTCCCAGTGAAAAGTTGATGGATAAAATAATTTCTGCTAAACCACAGGTAACACCATGGTCATTACAATGTTCACACACCCCCATCTTGACTTCTAGACAGGCATTTAATTTCCTCAGATTCATGCTATAAAAACATTTCCCTTGTGGGCTGTGACACGGCCTTCACATTATATCAGACACTTTTAGTTGGACAATTATCCGAATGCTTTTTAAAATGGTAATTATCTCCCAGGGCCACAGATGCACTCTGCAGAGCCCAGAGAAGCTGTGGCTGAGCTGCTGTCAGGTGGATGCAGCACTGTGATTTAGAGATGGTTAAACTTAAGCAGGATGGACATGAGCTGTAGTTTCCATTTGGGCTGGGAGCAGGGAAATCTCCCTGCAGTGAATTCATTCCTCAGTGCAGATATGGCTCAAGGCTTTCTAGGCTGCATCCTGAGGCACTTCCAGAGTGAGCTGTGGGAGTTCACCAAATGGTCATTTCTAAATTTTCTCCAGAACAGCCTGACGTTCTACAGACCTGATTTAAATCCAAATGTGCTCCCAGGCTGAATTCTCCTGCTGCCACTTGGATTTTACTTAACTTAGTGGGCTTACACGATGCTGTTGCCTGTTGAGTTCCTGCAAATCCACAGTCACATCTATATTTTGGGTTAGTTTGGAGAATGAGAGAATTGCTCATTTGGGAAAACAAATGGAATTTAAAAATAATTTCTGCCAAGTAACCATAATTTCACTGGGCTTTAGCTGTCTGCAGCTGAGTTAGTTATAGTGCAGACCCTTGGAAAAATCACTGGCGAGAAAAAAGGTAATTTGGGATTTGATTGAGATACTCAGGTGGAATGACCCTCTGAAAGGGAGTTTTGTTTCCATTGACTGAAGGGAAACAGTTCAGGTCTGGATGTCTGTATGACAAATATCCATATTTTGTCTACATCCCACAATTCCTCATTTCCACATTATCCACTTCTTGGGGAAGAGGTTGACCTGCTCTGGGCAACACAGAGCACAGCCAGATGCTCTAAACAATGTCAAAATTCCTGCTCTGCTCTTAAATACATATATTTATATTAAAAAAAAAAATTATTGTGGCACTCTGCCTGCCTCATTTGGTTTGTTGGCTTTGAGACAGGTTTAACCACCCCAGTGTTTCTTCTTATGGTGCTTCCATCAAAATGGGGAATCACAGGACTGGAGAACATGAGGAAAAACTCAGCACTTGGAAATCCCAATTTAATTAAAACAAAGAGGCTGGGAATTACCTAATGTGCCACATTAGAAAGTTGTTTAATGGCTTAAGTGTACAATTCAACTGGAAAAGGGAGCCAGTGCTGCTCTTTGGCTAAATTTTGAACTCCTTACTTAATAATTATTCTAAAGAATATAAAACAAAGCCACAGAGAAACCTTCCCTGGAAGGGAAGTTTAGCTGACTTGGGAGTTATTAGAAAGGGAGATAAATCTGATCTCCTTTAATTCTTTGAAAGTCCTTGGCAAACCTTCAATGTCTTTGAAATGCCATGCAAATGTTGGTGCTTGGTTATACATAACTAAGACATGCCTCTTGTGTTCCTCAGTTCCCATTTATTTTCTCTAAAATAAAGACCTTTATTGGGTTAAAATAAGGATTATTTCTCTAAAAGAAGGACTGAATGCAAAGCTTTCCCTATCTGCACTCAAGGACACCGCGGGGAGATTTTGGCAATATTTGAACCACGGTGTGTTTGATAATTTTCTTTTACAGTGGACTGCAAAAAAGACTTTTCCCTTAAATATTTTTCCATTCCCCTTAAAAAAAATTGAAAATTCACTCAGGATCAGGCTGACACCTGAAAGCTGACTAACATTCCTGATGTGAGCAGGGTTACTACCACAGTACCTCGTGCTGCAGTAAGAGATAAAGGCTCGTGGCTCTCTAGGGTGGAAATAATATTTATGAGGAAAAATAAAAGAGGAAATTAGAAATACAGGCTCTGTTAAACAGCTCTATAAAGGACAAAGAACAAATCAACAGGACTAAACAGGTGTGGAAATGACCATAAATTGCACCTGGGAGAAGTTGGTGACTTGTAATGATAGAACATTGAGAACATCATTTATATGGACTGTCTCTGGAAGGTGTTTATTCTTGTCTCTGTTGCCTGAGAACCTCCCGCTTGTTGAATGCTTAAGGGGAAAGAAAAAGAACAAAACTTCTTCTAAGGAGGAATTGCCCTTGTGAGATGTAACATTTAAAACACCACTGTGGGATGGTTATGGAATGTTTATAACTTGCGCACAGTCTCACACTTCAATAAACCAGAAGAGTGAGGTTAATGCAACTCAAATGGTGATTCATATCCTATTTTTTTTTGATGTCTAAATGTTAAGGATGCAGCTCTAAGTTGTTGTAAGCTCAAGAGGGTTCTGTTTGTAGAAAACAGAGATAAAACAGAAGAAGTAGCCTCCAGAAATAGATTCATTTGGTGACCATTTTGTTACTGTAGTGCATGGAGATTAATTCTCCTCTGGAGGTGTTGATTTGTCTCCACTGTTGCTGAAGGGAATTCATTCTGACCAGTTCAGATTTAGGCATTTGCAAATGAGAGTTTGAAGTCAGGTTGCATGAATCATATTGATGTGATGATGTTATGCTCCAAATATAATTAGTGGAAAAAACAATGCAGAGGATTGGCAAACTATGGAAAAACTGAAAGTACGGATTTTTTCAAAGAAAGAAGAAGTTAGATCGCTACTATTAAAATCATATTCTGCTTTAGCTCAATAAATAGGCACATGAAAATAGGATGGTATTTTCTTAATCTGTGAATTATCAAGGATTTCTTTTCATAGTTTCTCATTTCTGGGCTTACAACTCAACTAATTCCCAATTTCACAGGATCACAAAAGCGTTTGGGTTGGAAAGGACCTTAAAGATAATCTTGTTTGAAATCCCTTCCAGGGGCATCTTCCACTATCCCAGGTTGTTCCAAGCCTCATCCCTTTGAGTTTTGACATTACAGTTCCTGAGAATGGACTAGAGAGGAATGATCCTCAGTGTGTAATCACTTCACCAAGGCCACTTTTCCTCAAGTCCTCATTAAACTCTCATATGAAATAGTGTTAGAAGCCCTACCAATGCCTCAGTACACCTCCTCAATTTGTTTTTCTTTCTTTTTTCACAAAGGGCATAAGATCAGACTTTGTTAAGATGATTTCTGCCTGACAAATCCACTCTTGCCTGTTACTCATCTTTTTGCAACCATGATGAGAGAGATTTAATTGTCGTGTTTTATTCCCAAGGGATCCAGGGCCCTTAGGATCACACGTTGTATTTTCAAAAGCAGCTTAGTCACTGAAGAATGAAAATCCTTCTGACTTTCAGCCAGACAAGTGTCCCCTGATCAAAGTGGCCTGTGGATGGATTCTGAGCACACATCAGGTGTGGGAAGATGTGGGGACCGTATGGCATTGGGGGCAGTTTCAACTGGTATCCAATTAAACTTCACTCCCTGAGGAGTGTGGAACCACAAAGGTCTTTCTACACTGTTTGGTTTCCTGGGCTTTAATAGTTTTAATAGTTTAAATAGCTTAATAATTTTAAATGCTTTTGGAAAACAAGAGTAAAGCTCATGTTGGTGGTGCAACTGAAAATTGATCTTGCAGTGAGTCCAAATATTTCCAGAGGAGATATCTACATCTATCTATATCTATCTATATTTATATACATCTCTATTTAATATTTATCTATATCATCTATATATCTATCATCTATCTATATCCATATGACAACAATACATGCACACCAAATGTATCAATTCAGGAGAAAAGATTTGTATTAGTCATGACTTCTGACAGAGTTTGTCAAGTTTTGATGAAAACTCTCAACCCTGAGTCATGACAGAGACTGGTGGTAGAGAAAACTTCAATACTGCCGTGGAGATATTTACAGGAGCCATGATCACACCTTGGGACTGTGGTGTAGGAACAACCCAAACCATCACTCCTCACTTGTGCCCTTCTTGCTTCAGAGGAAAAGCCCAAATGTTTTCTCCCTGTACTTTCTCAAACACTCAATGAGAATCTGTAAATTCCCCAAATTCCTTGTCATGCCCCAAGGGAACATGGCAGGCCAGCCTAAAGAGTATTTAATCCCAGGGAAATGATACCAAAATAACTGACTTTTAATCTCTGATATTACTGCAGCTGCATTTTCAGCCCTATGCACCTTTTCTAAGTGTAGTTTCATGTTGGCTTCTTGGCTGAGGAATGTCTTGGCTCTGTTCTCCTGCTTAATTGCAGCTCTTGGAGTCAGTGAGTCAGAGTACTCCAGTCCTGTCTGTATTTTTCTGCTCTACTGGTCATGACAACACTGATTGACAGCCCAGTTACGTCTGCCAAGGGAGGAATGGGCACAGGACTGAGCATGGAGGAATGGGCACAGGATCCTTGCATGGCACATGGAATTTGGCCACTCCTTCATTACTTTGGATAAAAGGATCAGAAACTTCAGTTTAAATGCACAAAACATCTTGATTCTATTTTTTTTTTTCAGGTTTGTAGGCTATCTAGCATGCAGATTTTAAGAGATTCTTACTTATGGACACTGCTGCTATTTGATCTTTTAATTTGTCTTATTCACTACTGAGTGAATAAGTTTCATATATATATTTGAATATATTTCCTCTGTCAAGGAAAGTGAGTGTTAAATGACTTTCACTATAATCAGATGAAATTATTTCCTGCAGTTAAATACAGCCAGAGAAAGACTGTCCAGCCTTGGATAAAATGGCTGTAGGTCTCCAAAGGAGTTGGGCTGATGTGCTCCTTCCAGGAAAAGTGCACTTGTTTGGTTTCTGTTTCTTGAGGAAGGGGTTGGTTAGATGTTTGGGGTTTTTTTTCCCTTCTCATTTAGGTTTTTTTTTTTTTTTTGTATCTCTAGAGCCTGAAAAGGAATGTTGGAATTGGGAACAAACAGCAAACATCAAGCAGACTTGTGCTAAATTCCTAAATACACTCCGCAGTCATGATGGACCAAATACCTGATGGGAGCAAAGGGGTCAGGGGAATGTCCCTTTGGAATTTCCATTGGATATCCAGTGCTCTCACACCCCAGCTTTTAGCTGCCCACAATTTTAATGTCCAGCTGAAGCATTCTCTACTCCGTGTGAAATAATACAGGAGAAATGAACACCTAATGCACACCATCCTATGTGAGATATATTTTATATTTCTCCCCACTGATTATTGAGGTAATCTCATTCCACTTCCAGACTTCTGCTACTGAAACAATTGTATTTATTAGTTAATCAAACTCTATCTTAAAATTAACCAGCCTGGTTGGTGTCTTCAACCTGCTAAAAGCTTGGCTTGGAATATGTTCTGTTTAAAAACACCTAACTAAGTGCAGCCTAAATGTACTGGTGGCCAGTTTAAATCTATTTATTCTTGCGCCAGAAATGTCTTTCTTGTCTTATCACAATAATTAGGAAAAATTACTGACACAATTGATGATTCTCCAGCTGAGAAATGGGACAACATGAAAGCACCAAGAGATGTCTAAATGGAGCGTGTGTGTTGGCAAAGTCAATTTGCTTTTTGCCTTGAGATTTTTCTTTTATTCTGCTGAAGCCAATAATAAGATCATGAAAGGCAGAACTAATCTTCTCTACTGCTTTGAAATTTTCATTTTAGGTTCAGTTTTCCTTTCTCTAAGGGAAGCCTTTCAGACACTAAGACTTTTTTTTTTTTTTTATCCTGTTAGTTTTGAATGTTTGTCATTCCACACATGGAATAGTTCCTTCTATGAATTACACAGATTCAGAGAGTCCATCTCAACAGCATTTGAGAAACCTCTTAGAAGGATTTCAAGAAGAAAGTGACTTGTCCTTTCTTTATTCTGCTGCCTCCACATTAATGCTGTTACAGAGAAAGTTAATTAAAGATGAAGGACTGGCAAAGTATCTGAGATCTTGTTGCAGAGAACAATTTATGGGAGCAGATTTTCAGCTGATTTAAACTGTGGTTTAAACTCTCTGAAAAAGGAGATTTGACAATGTGGGTCAGCAGGGCTCCAGGGACAGAATCTTCCTTTCAACTTGTTACAGACTGTGCAGTAATTAGAGTCCATGAGGAAGGAATAAAATGTGTGTGCAAAGGATGATAACACTTGATATCAGTTTTGAGGAGTCATAAAAATTCTTCTTCTCCATTCTTTTCTCTTTTCAGAGGGACGTGCTGAGATGATATTGAAATATCTTAATTCCTTGTAATAAGGAGATAAAAAGAAAGCCACTGTAGAAAATAAAAAACTTTCAGGGCTGATTTTTACAGAAGTCACATTTATTCTGAAGCAAAATCTACTCCATGCTTGGCATATTTAATAATTTAGAGACAGAGACTTAGTCTAAACCAACTGAAGAAAAATAAATTTGCAATATATATAAGACAGGGAGAAAGGTATAAAGTAATTTCAGATTATTTAATTTACCCTGAAATATAAATGTTAACTTTGTCTTTCCTGCAGAGCTTGTTATTTTCAAAGCTTCCTTTGCTAATTAGGGATTGTCAATCATTGAGACTCCTGGAAAAATCCAAACAAGACAAAAGAAATACTTGGAGTCTTTAAAAAAATAATTATACATGGCTTGAACTCCTGGATCTTGTCTTGTGCTGGTGCTCCAGGGCTCCACTTTGCCCATCAGCATTCCTGCCCAAAGATTTGCCTGCTGACATTTACATGAGGAGGTGGCATTTGCTTTTGGGGGATGCATTTGGTGTCATGTATTCTTTGCAGTAACTCTTTTCTGATGGCATGTAAAGGTCATTTCTGCAGAGCAGGGAGCATTTGTAAACTTCCTGAGAAAGGATCTGGGCATGAGGCATCCTCTGAATAGGAAGGATGTTGCTTGTCTGAAAACTGCTGTGTTTTTCCCTCACACATTCCCCCATTTTTTTCTTTTTTTATGTTTCTCCCTGGTTTCTTTGTATGAAGCCTGCAGGAGTTAAATTGTTTTCCAACAAAATTATTTCTGCATTGTGGTACTTCGGAGTTTCTTAAAAAAAAAAAAAAAAAGAAAATATACCTTAGTTAGAAAATTACAGATTAATTTTGCTTGTGAAAAGCCAATTATTCTGATTTGTCCAGAGAAGCTGTGCTGCCCCATCCCTGGAAATGTCCAAGGCCAGGTGGGGCAGGGCTTGGAGAAACCATTATAGATATCCCTGAGCATCCCAGCTGGCTTTAGCTGTCAGCTATTCTGGATGCTTCAAAGAGCTTGAGGCATTTCAAACAACCCTATTAAAATCTGTATTGCAGATAATGAAGTTTAATTGCTCAGTTTGTGTTTTTTAAGTCTGGTTATCTTGATAAGAAGATATGTTTATTTATACTGTTATATCGATATGAATATAAATATATTTAGTTATATGTTTATATATCAATATAGTTTATAATTTTATGGTTTTATATTTATATATTTATGTTTACATATTTATATATTTACATATTTATATAAAATCATGTTGATACCAATGAACTGTGTAATAAATGCTCAATACAGACTGTCAGCAGCACCAATAGATCCTGAGAAGTCATTGAGCTCATCTCAAAGTCCCAATGTGTTTGTTTATTGAATCACTCTGTAAGCTCCACTAATTACATTGACTGGGGTTTTAATTACTGTCATGAGAATATAAATGCCTCACCCACATGGAGATATCTGCATCTATTGCCTAAATGTAAACACCCAAATCTTGAGCTGAATCTCCACCAAGGAGCCTTCCTTCCTCTCTATTTCCAGATGATGGAATGACCTGAGCTCTGGGTTATTAATTAAATTCACTCTGCAATAGGTCAGATGTCACTGCATCAGATTTGACTTTTCAGGCTCATCTTGTAAAGGGCTTTGCTGGTGCTGGTGCATGTAAACTGAGAGTGACAAAAATACCCCTAAAATTCTTCCTTAGAACTGACCTGCTGTCATGGTTTTGTAAAGGGAAACATTTAGGGAAGCGATGTAAAGCTTTTATTCCTTTACTGTTTTATTTCTTTACCTTGTCAATGAAAAAAAAAAAGTTGTGAGAAGAAAAAAAGAGTTCTAAAAATTTTCTAAAAATCCTACTTTTCATTACTCTTACTTACTCTTAATAAATTTTCTTTGTACCCTTTTAAAGTTTTAAGCCTACTTTACCTTTCTTCTCATTGTACCTCACAAGAAGAAGTAAATACACTAATAATTAACCAACACTAGAACCTACCACACTCATTAATACACCACACAAAAAAATCTCCAAATTTACAAAATCTCATATTAGCAAACCAAAACCATGACACAAAATTAATCTTTCCACCCAATTCCAAACAAAAACCACCACATCTGCAAAAACACCATTGTATTCCTGACATACAGATAAAAAAGACTAAAAAGCATTAATTATTTATTCACTTCTCCCTTTGTATTTCTAAAGAAGCAATGGAGCAGATGCCAGCTGAGGACACACTTTTCTTGGGAGAGTTTGGGTTCCTATGTACAATTCCTGCCCTCGGACAGAAAGGAGAGTAACTCCAGCTCTTCTGGGGCACTGTCCTGGCTTGTAAAATATGTGAGTGTTCTATCACCATCTGTCAGAGCTGGGGCAGTTATCCTCTGTTCATGGGGCAGTTTCTTTATCTCTCCCACAGCCAATCCTCCCTCCAGCAGATCTCTGCTGTCCATGGCCACTGAGTGTCCCTGCATGGCTGATCCAATTCCATCATCCCATGGGAGATGCTGCGCCCAGGGCAGGAGCCAAGCATTCCTACCTGGATCCAATCTGAGCCTGGAACAGCACAGCAGCCTTTGCCCCCTGCATTCCCAGAGGAGCAGCTTTCTGCTCCCCTGCATTCCCAGGGGGAGAGCAGGCCCATCTCCAGCAGCCCTGGAGCTGCAGAGGAAAACTCCAGCCTTGTGCAGGATCCCTGCTCCAGCAGAACCACAGCTGGCACTGCAGGAGGGCTGAGCCACCATGGAATGGCACTGCTGCCACCACCCTGACCCACAGGGGTCAGCTCCTCTTCTCACTCTGGCAGTGGTTTGTTTTATTTTTTGTACTATTGCATTTGTATTTTTTATTTTTCCTGTTAAAGAACTGTTATTCCTGCTCCCATATCTGTGCCTGAGAGTCCCTTAATTTCAAAATTATAACAATTCAGAGGGAGGGGGTTTACATTTTTCATTTCAAGGGAGGCTCCTGCCTTCCTTAGCAGACACCTGTCTGTTCAAACCAAGACAGACATCAATATCTCAGGTTTGAACCCCTGGAAGAGGTGATGAAAATGTTTTTCCTGATTGCTGCAGTCCTGTACAGCTATTGTCAAAAACTCAGTGTTTACATTTCCACATCCCAAAAGGGGCAAATCTCTTGGTCACTTTTATAAACTTGTCTTTTGGGAGAGTCCTGAAAATCAGCTTTTGCTGTTGTCATGCAGAAGAAAGAAGAGCCATTTAGCAACAGACTCGTTCTAGATAAATCATAGTTATTGCATCTCAGTCTGTGGAGAAATAAATGACAGCACCATAAGCAGAGCTGAAACTGGCTGCTCATGGGGTAGAAAATCAGTCTGGCTTTGAGCAGGCGTAGAAATTATAGACTCCACAAAAATACCATTTTGTCCTCAGATAAACATTCTGAACCCCAGTGGTTATCCCATCTTCTACACAACGAAACTAAGGGTATGAAGCTTTGCATGTCAATTCTTACACACTGTTCCTGAGATATTTGGGATGAGTTCAGATGTCCTAAAGATTCTGAAAAGTCTGAATAATTTTTTTTTTGACATGCAAACCAGTTAAGAGTGACCACTCAAATATCTGTTCTGGGAGGGCTCATTTCACTCAGGTAGGAGTAATCTGATTTTATTTCCTGTCCTCAAGCTGCCTGGCTCACATGGAATCTGTATTCTTTCTAATATTTATTTTTTATGGGTTTTTTTTTTTTGCACTGTGTGCAAGGCTGCAATGTAATTAACAGCAAGTATATGTCTGATGTCAGACCACCTTCAATTTTGCCTAAAAAGCATCATTTAGGAGGCATCAGAACTTTTGCAAACTATATTTGTCATATCATTAAGCAGTGGATGGACAGAAAAAATAAATAAGTAGAAGAACCAGGTAATGAATTTATAGCAATAAAGATTTTTCAGCTGTGGAATGAAGTGTAAACAGATGGATGGGAGGAATGGTCAGTTTAAAAGCCTTAAATGTGGAATCAATCCATTGTTAGACTGAGCTGTTCTCAAAATTACTTTTTTTACATTAGTTTTGTTAAGTGATTAAAAAAGATAAACTTGAAACCGCCCAACAATTTCTGAAAATTATTTCTCTTACTGCTGCCATGGAAACACTATTACAGATCCCCTAATTTTGTAGGATTTATATAAAGATATTTTGTTTTCACTTATTTTCCACTGTGAAGCCAGAAAGATAAAACCAGATGAGTTGTTCAAGAAAGTAATCAAAACACCAGAAAGTGCTTTTAGAAGTTGGAGTATATTTATTATAATATTTGAGCATACCCAAAAATTTATACTAAAAAATATCAATCTTTTAAAATGGGGTCGTTATGAAATTCTCTGACTCTCTTTTCCCTCTGAGAGGATGAGATGGCACCTGTTGGCAAAAAGGAGAGCATCATCCTCCCACACATCAGGGTACAAACCATGGTAAATCTCAATTTCTTGAGTGCTCATTCTGTTTGCTGGGCTTTTTCTGGAGGTGGAGTTTTGGGGAGTTTTATGTCCTTTTCTCATTTTTATTTATGAGCAAGAAACATTTGTGGTTCATGTTGCTGTGTCATTGGTCTCACAATCCTTTCCTCTTAATCTAACTGTTCACAAATATTTTCACTGTTTCAATAGTTTCATTATTAATAATGAGGTTTTTCTTATAGTGGAGAAAACAGGAGGTTTGCTAAAACATATCTGTAAAACCCTGCAGGAAGAAGATCCAAACCACACTAGAACAGGACTCAGCATCCTCTTGAATATCTTCTGCTGTTTGTCTATTTTTTTTTTTGTTTTGCTTTTCCTCACATATGGTTTTCAAAGCTGTTCCAGGCAACAACTCCACTCAAGGCTTGATAATGGGATTTCATATAATTTCATTCCTTTTTCCCTGTTGAATTTCCTTGGTCCCTTCTTTCCCTTCCCTTCTTTATCACTCTTTCAGAGGATTAGGCTAAGCCGTAATTTTATTTAACCTTATTTATACCAAGTAATTTCCATATTTTATTGTCTTTGCCACAAGGACTACAAGGGAGCCCTTGCTTTTGTTTAATGCCAGCTGATTTGAACATGTCTTTTTATCCTTAGGCACAGAATTTTTCAATATTTAGCACAGATGCAACAACTCAGTTACGGGAAACATGGGAGGAAAAAAGTAATTAACACAAACAGAAAATGGTAAAAATATCAAGAGGGAAAGAGAAGACAATGGCTTGGAAGCCAATATAAATAATAATTACAAAGAAAGGCAGTAAAAGTCACTATAATACAGATTTCCTAGTCAGCAGACAAAGTGATCTGAATTTTTGTAACAACAGATTTATGAGTTGTGAAGGAATGTGAGAGAGGGGCACATTTCAGTTTGGAAACACAGTCAAGATTTTGATAATTAAATTTTTGTCACACTTGGCTTAATAATTTACTTCTGGCTTGAGCACTACAGGCTGCCTTTCATTAAAAACAAATATTATTAGCACGGCATTGTTTCGGTGTTCCAGTAAAATGGGCTTTGTTGCAAAAAAATAAAAAGAGGTCTTGTGTATGATAATCTTTAAAATGAATATTTTATTGGGAAAATGCAACCTGGGCAAGAAATGAGGACCCAACTTTCATTGGGAAAAAGACCAAATTAAAAACAAAGTTTGCAGTTTGGACAGAACTGAGTATTTTTTTTTTTTCCTTAAAGACTTCAGTTGACTTTGGACTAAGACATGTGATTATCTGTCTGTACTGCTCCCAAGGCCTGGAAATTGAATACTCAGCACATTGCAGTTGAATGAACCTCGTTTAACTCGGGCAAAAAACATAAAAATCATATTTTATTAATGTGAATAAGAAGAGAGGAGAGGAGATACATTTTTGTTGTTTGCTTTCTGTAGCTCTTTAAAGTCACAGCCAGTCCCTAAAACTCTGCCAGGTTTTTGCTGAGGGAGCATATTTTTAATATTTGGTGATTGTTTTAAGAAAAAAAATGTTTTAGCTGCTGAAAATGAGTAAAGCTCAACATATTTTCATCTTCATGGTTTCCAGTTTACAGCAGGAAGAGTGACAGAGAATACAAAAGAAAAGAAAAAAAATAAACAATTTTTTTTCCTGGCTACAATAAAAAGCTTATAAATGTGATCAGGGAGAACTTTAAAGGAAAAAAAAAAAACAAAACATGGCAAGATATGAGTTGTTTATTGTAGCAAAGGAAGGCAGGTGGAGACAGGCTGAATATCACCAGGTAAATTCCAGGAAGGATAAACTGTTCCAGGCAGTAAAGGCTGAGAAACATGCGGGCATCAAATGAAACTGGGAGAAAATTTATATCCATCAAAACACTGAGTTCCTGAAAAGACTCATAGGAGAGTGTGGAAAGTTAAAAAAGTTGTGTTGCTTTGAAGGACGAAGAATTTTGAGAAAGGAGCCGACAAGGAAGAGGGAGAGGGACTTGTTCCAAGCACAGGTAGTGACAGGACAGGGGGGAATGACCTTAAATTGATGGAGAGTAAATTTGGATGGGATATTGAGAAGAAATTCTCTCCTGTGAGGGTGGGGAGGCCCTGCCACAGGGTGCCCAGAGCAGCTGTGACTGCTCCTGGATCCCTGGAAGTGTCCAAGACCAGGCTGGATGGGGCTTGGAGCAATCTGGAATAGTGTAAAATGTCCCTGCCTGTGGCAGGGGTGGCACTGGATGGACTTTAAGGTCTCTTCCAACCCAAACCATTGTGCGACTCAGTGATTCCCTGAATGACACTGCAAAGTGGGTGCTGAAGCTGAGCACTGAGACACCAGATTATGCTCCAAGCTGGTGCTCCTAAGCAAGAGAAATTCTTTTTCCCCCTTCCTTTTACCTCTGGATACTTAAATCAGTGCCACACGTTTTCCTTTTTTTCCTTTTTTTTTTTTTTAATTGCCCAAACTGAATGAGTCACAGGTTTAGAGATTCTTCTTCTGTCTCTCTAAGATGAGTAAAGAAACTCTTCAGATAAGGAAATTCAGAACGTGGAACTCTCTTAGTGGCAACCACTTGTGCTTCCAAGGATGAGGACTCGCTGCATGGGATCTTATGCTGCCTTCAGGAAACGATATTTCCCCTTGTTTGGTTCAACCATTCATCACTGTTTTTTACATTAGCAATAGCCTTGGGAAAAACTTTCTTCAACGTTTTGAATGGGGACTGGGAATTAAGCACCACTCCCTGAAGGTTGGCACAAAATAACCTGCAGGGACCCTTCCAACCCAGCCATTCTGTGATATGATTCTTGTCCCCTGCCCAGACTGAAAGCAGCACTTAAATGCCAGGTAAGGTCAAGGGCTTTGGAAACAAAGTCCCAGACTGGTTTATCTTAATTTCATTTACAGTAGCACAGAAATGATATCAGGTAAAATAGAAGGAGGCAGAAACCCAAGAAGAAGAACTTAAAACTTATGATTTCATCTTGCCATGCTAAAATACCATTTCCCCTGCAGAGTAAAAATTCAGAAATAGGACAAAAAGTGTAATTTAATAGGAAGAGGATAAGGAAAGTTATTAAAAATTAATTGTTTTGCTCCTCCAACATGACACACATATTTCTGATGACCATAGAATCACTGAGTGATCATGGAGTCATTGAATGGTTTGACTTGGAAAAGATGGTAAAGATCATTTCATTCCAACTCCTGTCATGGGCAGGGATGCCTTCCACTATTGCATGGTTGCTCCAAACCCTGTCCTTGGACACTTCCAGGGACAGTGGCTGTCTGTCTCCACAGGTAGAAGATACTCAGTGCCAAGATCTTTTTCTGCAAAAGCTGGGATACGCACAGCAGGAAGAAGTGACTGTGAGCAGAACAAAAATAACAGATCCAGAGCCTCACCACTCCCCTGAGTAATTGCACCTGAGGGCTGTTAAACAAACAGCCAGAGCCTGTGCTGTATTTACCACCCGTGATGTTTATAAAAGCAAGATAAGGAACGCTCCTGGACGTTATGATTGAGCCAAACACGAAGTAGACTTTAATCAGATGAGGTTCACTGCCTCCCTTCAGTGTCTGGAGGGCAGCTGGGGGTGTGCCTTTAAAGGGAATGCAGCTCCTTCCACTTCAACCCACCTAGGAAAGTACCATGTGTTGGTGACACTGAAGGATGAGCTGGAAGGTGCTTTTCAACCCATAAATGTTTCTCAGCATCTTCGCAAAAACTGAATGGGGCATTTTAAGGGGTTTGACCTCTGCACTGCTGTGTCCACGGCTGAATACTCATTGCCATGTGGTCATGAGCAGCGACCTGACCCAGCCCTGACCCTCTCACTGTCCCAGGGAATCACAAACACCAGGCATGGCCACAGCTCAGAGCTGCCACCAGTCTCCAAAATGTATCCTCTTTACGTAGTGTTCAAATGTACTGTTACGTATTGTTCAAATACCACAAATAAATTTTCTCAGAGAGTAAATGTTGTGGTTTGGAGCAGAGTCAGCCCCGTGGTGTACTTCCCATTCTGCAGCCGTGCCTCCTGCCCACAGCTGGGTACAAATGAGGAGAGTGCACTCTGGGAGGATTAGGAGGAGCTGAGATGGATGGCAAGGATGCTAAATCCTGCAGCCCACACACTGAAAAGCTCACAAGGTCAGTGCTCACAAAATACAGTTCCCTCTGTGCCTAAAATTCAAATGAAATGTTTTGATCATTACATCTTCTTAAATCATGATACTGGGAAAACCTTGTGCAGGTAGGAGATATGGGGAGCTGGATTTCCATGGAGACACAGCAACTGAAGCACAGTCCAACATTAATGCAGCTGTTTTATCACATGTTGGGTCTGAATTTATCCTTTCCCGGCTCTGAAATGAGCTGGATGCAGCTTGCCTCAGCTTTTCAAAGATCAAGGACACTCACACCAAAATCTCCGTGGGAACACAGCTATTCCCACTTGGAATGCATGCAACTGGCAATTGCCAAACTTCCTTTTCCTCCTCCTGAAAGAACAGACGTTCTCTGCGCTTCTCAGGTTGTAGGGATGAGGTTTCTCTCTGAATTCCTTTCCCTGGCACCAGCTGCTGTCCACTGGTGCTGTGCATGAAGACAAGGATGGGACACACTCCCACCTTATGGGGGGATTCCATGCCACCTCTGAGTTTACAGGAAACAAAAATTACTTCACCTACTACCTGTAACCCTCTTCCAAAAGCCCAGGAGAGCTGCTCCCAGTGTGGTTTTGATATGTAATAAATTTCCTCTTGTGCTCCAAACTCTTTTCCCAAAATCCTGGAATGGTTTGGATTGGGAGGGACCTTACAGATCATCCATGCCACAGGCAGGGACACTTTCCACTGTCCCAGGTTGTTCCAAGTCCTGTCCAGCCTGGCTTTGGACACTTCCAGGGGTGGGGTGGATTCTCCTCAGGTGTGTGATTTGCAGGGGCAGGCAGGACTGGGAGCTCCTCAGCAGCAATTTCAAATTTCCTCTTAAAACCCTGAATTAGACTGCTCTGCAAATAATCCCCCACAACCCTCAAGTGCTTGAAAAAGGTGTGAAAACATCAAAATCACCTGGTTCAATCAACTCACAATCAGTTTCCTTTGGAAAAGGAATGTATTTGACCAGGGCTATTCCTCAAACAGAACATTTATCTCTCAGCCTCTCCTTCTGTTAGAATTTCAGTCTCCAGAAAAACTCAATGAACATGATTTGAGTTTGTTTTCTGGGCTCTACAAGGGCAGGCAAAAGAAAGGAAAAGCCTTAATTTTGCCCAAGTTTAAAAGAACCAAAGAAATTATCAGAGAGGGATAGAAAGCAACAAAGAAATTTTGGATTGAGTCTGAATCAGGAGCAGAAACTGTCATGTTACTCAATGACTGCCACTTCCACAAGGTAAAGTGTTTCTTAGACATAATTTTCTACTCTGAGGCTTTTTATTTGTTTGATAGGAGAAATTAAAATAACACTTAATATTGCTAAAAAACTACTAAGCCTTTGTTTTTGTAGGTCTGCAACTTGTGAATGTTTCAGTTGAGAATAACCAGGCTTTTTTTTCTTTTGGGATAAGAGATCCAGATCCATGCTGGGTGAAAGTGGTGGTAACTGCTTAGTTGAGAAGTCCTGTAGTACTTTTCTGATCTTGACATGTTCAATTCAAGGAGGATTTTGGTCTTCCTTGTATCCTACCTGCTTGTCTTGAACCCTCAGGGTCATCTCCAGCCCTGCAGGATCCCAGCCCCTGTGGCATCATGAGGAGTAGAAAAGCTGGATAAGAAGGAAATGGGGGCTTTTGGAGTTTTCTCCATTTCAATTTTCTCCATTCAATCCAATTTTTATTCCCAAGTAACCATCACTCCTGATGGATCCCTGTTTTCCTGGGGACGGTTGAACACTTGCCTGCCCATAGGAAGTCATGAATGAATTCCTTGATTTGTTTTATTCTATGTGTGGCATCTCCTTCACCTATTTAACAGTCTTCATTTCAACAAATGAGTTTTCTCACTCTTAACCCTTCCAGTTCTCTCCCCCATCCCTCTGAAGGGGTCTGGGGGAGAGGCTGAAGTTGGGCTGAGCTGCCAGCTGGGGTTAAACCATGACCACAGGTAGAATTGGCTTGTTCAGATGGGTAAAAATATTGGCTGGGAGTCAAGGAAATCTGTTCCTCTGCTCCTACTCGCAGGCAAATTATTTTTCTGCTGGCAAAAATGTTATTTTAACCATTTGCTTTCTGTGAACTACTTCCATATTATTTCATGGGTCTATTTTGAAGCTCCTTCTCTGTGGAGCCATCAACTACAACTCACCATGAATTCACTCCAGAGAAACACTGGCTTTTTTTTTCCAAAATAGTTCAGGAACATAGCTCAGAATGTTTCAAAATACTAAACAAATAATGAATGGCCCATCTCAATCATTAAAAACCTGATTATTGAGTGAATCACTGTATTTTTATCTGGGGGAGCTCTTGTTGAAATATGTGTCATGTTGGTATTTATTCTGATCTGCTAGAGTACCAAAACCCAAAACTTCTGAAAATTTATCAGAAATAAATGAAAATAAACAAGGTTTTGTTAATTACACCAATGACATTATTACAGTGATTTTATTGGTAGCTGTTTATATTAAAAATTCTGTATGTATTCTGTAAAACACCAGTGGTGAGACCTGGAAAACAGATTTGGAGACAATAATAATACGGGACAAAGAAACAAAAAGTTTCACTGTGTGGGAGATGAGAGTTGCTTGCTCTGTCAGTTGTTCTTCCTTTTCCTGTCAATAATCCAATATAACTGAGGGAATCCAGACTAAAGAATGGTTTCTTTGGTGCATCCAGGACTCCATGCATGTATATGGCTTGAGGTGCTTCTAACCCAAGAGAGTTTTCCTGCCTTTTTTTTGAGCTCAGAGCTGACTTTTCCATCTTTCATTTGCTCAGTTTTCCCAGCAGTTGTTTGGTGTGATGGACCTGAGTGGAGCCTCAAGTCAGCCTCTATTCCAAACTCTGCACTATTAGAATCATCTTAAAACATTTTAAAGTCAATCTCAGATGAAACTCCATCTATTTCAAATAGCTGAGGCCAAAATCATTGTTGGAGTTGGCATGGGAGAGGCTAAAAAAACCTGATTTCACTTTCATGTCACCTTTGTTTCCTTGGAAAGTCATGGAATACGTGTCAGTCAAGAATCAGGGAACAGGAACACTGAGCTCTGCAGTGCTCACAGGACAGAGATCTCTGGGAACAAATAGATTTTTGGCTGGCAGCAGCAGGAATAAATTATCCATAAAACAAACAGTGAGCCCAGAGTAAGGTGATTTTTGGGACATACTTTCACCTAGATGTGATCTAATCGCAGAATAGGATCAGTCTTTGTATGACTGTCCAAAATGGAACATGAAACTAAAGGTTTCATTTCAGAACATGGTGAAAAGTCCTTTGTAAAAGCTCTCCATTCTCCTGACCTTCCTGATAGATTTGAGTCCTGCTCAGCAAGTGTTCTTCTCTTAGAGGTCTCCAAAAAGCAATGTGAAGAAAATTCTAAGAACTCTGCTCATCATTGTGGAGTCATTTGTTTCTTTCCTTTCTCTCTTGAATGCCAGGTGTGGTTGTGATATTTTATGAAAATCCCTTTGCTAGGATTTTCTTCTCCTGAGAAGCTGAAGTGCCTCATCTTCAAGTGTAAACAATTTGTGATCTGCTGCTGTGGGATGCAGCAGGTGCTTCCTCGATTGGTCAGTGTGAGATGTTTCTGCTTGGTGGCCAATCCAGGAGGCAGCAGCTCTTGGACTCTCTGGGAGTCACAGAACTTTGTTATTCATTCCTTTCTATTCCTGTCTCGCCTTCTGATGAATCTTTCTCTCTGTTCTTTGTAGTATAGTTATAGTGTGGTCTTTTTTAATATAATATATATCATAATATAATAAACCAGCCTTCTGAAATGGAGTCAAGATCTCTCCTTCCCTTCACCAAGTCCTGACTGCCCAGAAGACCCACAGTAATAGCCAGGGAAGGGTTAAGTTTCCAGACGGAGCTTTGATTCTTTGTTCAAGCCATGTTCAGCACAGAATGCCCTGTGCCTCAGCACTGACACCTCTCTTTGCAATAAACTTTGAAAACATTCCCTAGGGAAAAGTGCAATTAGAGCAGGAGAGGAGCACGGTGACTCAGAACACGCTGTTGCTGTTTGGAGCTGGCAGGGAAAGGAGGCTCTGCTGAAGCTGGGAGATGCAGCAGCAGTGAAAAGAACGGAGAGTCAGAGTGTTTGCCCAAAAAAACGTGTCCCACTTGGCCTCCAGACGTGCTTGGGCTTCTCTGAGGTCATTTTGCACTCTCTTGTCTCCTTCTGATGATCAATATTCAGCCACATGAAAATAACCCTGCATGTCTGTCTTTTAACCATGGAATTGTCCCCATGGCCGAATCCAGTCTGGTGACACTGACTGTCAAAAGTTTCTGAATATTGTACTTTGCTGACAAGATTGAGAAGCAGCACGGGCATCTCTGGGGCTTTAGGAAGAGCTTAAAATTGGGGATCCCAAGCCCAGGTGAGGCACTGCAGCCACCCTGAGGCCCAAGGAGAACCCTGGAGTTCTCAAAGGAACCATTCCGCTTGTAGCTTGTTTCAGAGGTTACCAACAGATCTCCTGGGAGATAAGAAAGGGATAGAAAACTGCTATTCCCTTTTCTGCTCCCTGTTTCCAGAGCTGTTTGATATCCTTGAAAAGAGCTGAATCCTCCCAGATCCTGGCCCCATGCTGAGAGCTGCCCGGGCAGTAAGTCCTGCTGGCTGGGTGGATGTGGAAGCTGTGACATCTGAGAGGCTGCTCCAACTTTAGATCTTTATCTTTTTCTTGCCAATAGATTTTTGATTTTTCCATTCCTATGATTCTCTTTGACTGAACACTTCAGAAAAAAATGTATTTAGATCTCTAGTAGAGATAATTCCCCAAAGGGCATTTCACACTAACCTTAAACACATGGCAGCTGTGTAGGAAGCAGGAAAAAGAGCAGGTGAGTCACTGTAGAGAAGCTTTTTGACATTTGGTGTTGCTTTCTGGTCTGTAAAATGTGGCTATTTCTGAGAACACTGATGAGATCAAATGCTTCTCCTTCATTAATCCAGTTTTCCTGCTGAATCTCCTTCTGGTCTTGGTCATGTTTCTGTTCATAAGCTGTGCCAGTAGCTGGTGACCATTTCCAATCAGAGGCAGGAACTTCTCCAGCTGTATCCATGTATTTATCCCAGAACACAATCTCACATAGTCTCAAAATACCCATTAATAATCTTGGTGCCCAAATATCAAAAACACGATTTATTAAAATTCTCGCATTGTTTTGAATATGAGTAATGTTTGTCCATTAAGGTTCTCCTAAAGTGATGCCATTCTCAGATTATTACCTGGTAAGGCAATTTCAGAAAGAAAGAAACGTGCAGTTCTCCAAAGAGAGAAGCAGAGCAGCACTGGGGCCTTCACTTAAACAGTCTGACAGTAAAAGACCATTGAAAGATGGGAATGGAAAGGAGAAAAAACCCCTTTAATGCGCTCTTCTCCATCTTATGCTTTTAATTGGAGATAAATATAAGTGAAGAACACTAAGCAATGGAATCTTCAACCTCCCACAGGCAATTTTTGCACAGGCATGGAGTGACAGGACCAGGGTGAATGGCTTCAAACACACAGAAGTAGATTTAGATGAGCTATTAGGAAGAAATTGTTCCCTGTGAGGGTTGGGAAGCCCTGGAACAGATGCCCAGAGCAGCTGTGGCTGCCCCTGGATCCCTGGCAGTGCCCAAGACCAGGCTGGACAGGGTTTGGAGCATCCTGGGATAGTGGCAGGTGTCCCTGCTCATGGCAGGGGGACTCAAATTAGATGGCCTTAAATTTCCCTTCCAACCTGAAACACTTCTTACCTGTCCCTTGAATAAAACAGAATTCAATTACCCCATTTCAAGTGTTTAAGTGTGGAACAGGAAATGGAAACTCCTGGGTGACACTGGAAATGATGTGGAGACCACAGACCACGGTAAAGGATAAAGGCCTCAGAAACAACAGGGGCAAATGAGCAGCAAAGAGGAGGATGACCACAGGCAAGCCTCTGAAATATTTAATTGCAAGCTGAACCTTCATTTATTTAGAGACAATGTAGATCTGTGTCACTGAACTCTGCAAATTGCCACGAGGTCTTTATAATGCCCACTGGGCCTTAGTTCAGCAACGTGATGGATTGTTCAATTTACTGAGTAAACCAAGAGCTCTCTGTGAATTTTAGATGCTAATCTTCTGATTGAACTCCCCTGCCAGTGAGACCTGCCCTACAAAGTTTGCTAATAAGAATTGATCCAACTATTGATAAGGATTTAAAGGGTTGATGCAGGGTATTAACCATGCATTGAACTCAGCTGCTCCCCTGCTACTGTTACAGAAAAAGGGTAAAGCTGCTCTAAACCTGCTAAAAATTAATAGATATCATCTCCACATGAAGTGACATCATTAATGTGTCATTAAGTTAGGGGACACCTTCATGTGAACCAAGCTAATCATGAAAATTTGAGATGTGAGACAAGGATAAAAAGTAGCCATTGGTGAGCATATTGAATCACATGTTTATTCCCATTGTCCTTCTTTCAGCAGGAATTTCTTCACAGAAAGGGTCGGCAAGCATTAGAAGGGGCTGGTCAGGGAAGTGGTGGAGTCCCCACCCCTGGAGGGGTCCAAGGAAGGACTGGAGGTGGCACTCAGTGCTCTGGGCAGGTGACAAGGTGGGGATCAGAAAGATTGGACTTGATATTCGAGAGATCTTTTCCAACCCAAATGATTCTGAGTTTTAAAAGTGAAGATACAAATTTCAAAAATTCTGAGGAAAGGGATACCCTAAGGGGCTCAGAGAAGATTTCAAACTGAACCCAGCTCTGATCTATCAGTGTCATCGTGGTTTAAATTACTGTAGGTGGGCCTGGTGGCCTTGGTGCCAAAATCTGTATTGTGTTGGACCTTGCATATCCAAAAAAGCTGAGGGCCTTTCCTTCCTGCAATTTTGCAAAAAGAAAAACCCATCAAAGTGATTTCCTTGGCACTGTGGCAAGTCAGACCCAGGTATTAGGACTTGGGTGTTTGTTCCAAGAGGTGCAATGAGGAAAATCCTGGACATATTTCTCAGCAGCCTCCCAGGGGGGTCTGCTGCTGTTCATGCAAAAAAAAACCCCTCCCCATCCACAGGTTTTTTGAACACTTCCAGGGATGGTGATTCCACCCTGCACAGCCTATTCCAACATCTGACCACCCTTACAGTGAAGAAGTTTTCCCCAATATCCAATCTAAACCTTCTCTGGTAGAAACCTGAGGATGTTTCTTCTGGTTCTATCCCTTTTTACCTGCGAGAAGAGACCTGAGTCGTGCCTTGGGAGAATTCAAAAGTTGTTTTCTGTTTCTTCTTTGCTTATTACTCCTAAAAGAGATGGGGAAGGACAACAGAAGGAGAGACACAAAAAGCCCCAAAGTAACTGTCTTTTGTTGAAAATCAAGACAATTCAGATGTCAGGCTACTATTAGGGAATTTTAAGAGCTTTCTTAATTAGTCTTACGTTAGAAGGCAGTAATTAGTATGTGTGTGCAGTACCAGTCACTTCAACAAAAATTGATTTGGTTTAATTAGATTTACGCATCTGCCATTTCTCTAAACCCTAAAATAATTTGAAGCTGTGGGTGGGCCTCCATCCCTAAATCAGAAGGGGAAAAACAGACATGTAGACCTATAGCAATATCTGCTAAATCTGGTGGAGTGCAGCAGAGTCATAACTAACATTCATATTCCAGAGTTCCTGGATCCTTATCCCCCATAAATTCAGTCTGACTTTCATTCACTGATTCTGGACCCAGCCAAAATTAACGTGGTTTGAGCACCCAGAACATCTCAAGGGATGGATACCAGTTTCTGGAATGATGATTTTTTTTTTCCCTTCTCTTTTATTTTAGGGACCTGTAAAGGCCAATGTTCTCAGAGTCACAGCAAACAGCATTTACTTGAGCAAGTATTAAACTGGATACCCTGAGATGAGAAAACAATCAATTAATGCTAAAGAATCCTTATCAGTCAATGGAAGAGAGTGAAAAAACCCCGAGGGATGTGCCTTATCAACACTGAGATTTATGGATGGTTTGTTAATAGATTTTCCCTTAAAACTCAAGTTGCAACAAGAACTGATATGCAGAGGAGTAATCACAACAGGCAGGATCAGAGATGCTAAATAAAAGAAATGGATTACAAACATTTTTTGTTTGTCAAGATCCTGCTGGTGTTCTCAGTAAATCCATGAAAGTTTCTCAATGTGGAAGGTGAAAAATGGAATAACAGCTCTCAGACATTTGCTTCTTGGCTCTACCAAAACACAAATGCAAAATTAACAGTTTGGATGCCGCTCTCCTACCTGAGTGATTCCATGATTCTAAGGGAGGCCCAGGCACAAGAGGTGGAGAGATCAGGAGAGGATAGGTTTGGTCAATGTTGCAGAGAAAAATCTTCTGAGAACTTTGCTGGGCTTTGTCATAAAGCATCTTTGAAACTGTGCATGTTCACCCAAGAAAATTATTTATTGCATCAAAGTTACCCACAAATTGCCTGTATTACATATGGTAGCTGACACCAACAGCCCCAGTTTTCTACATTTCCTTATTCTAGACAAGAAAGACTGGGACTATTTTTTTTTAATTTATTATTTATACTGCATGTAGTAAAAAAATTTAAAAAAAAAGCTTTGTGTTTTTGTGTTTGAAGCCTGTCCCAGCAATCATCAAGATTCAAAGAAGCCTGTCTAGCAATAAATTTCATTTTGGATAGCCTTGACATGCCACATTTGTATTATAACATGTCCAAATTTTTAATGGCAATTTGAGCCATCTCTCCATTTTGATTGAAAGGCTACAATATGAGCTAAGACCTAGAGAAAAACCCCTTTTATTAAATAATGAATTCTGCTTTGATGCACCTGCTATCATCTTTCTGGCCATGTAGGGAATGACTTTGCTCTCTCTCTTACACCTTCTAAAAACTGGTTTTGTGACAGAGATTTTAACCTGGTAACTACCAATGCTTAAATCTGATGATGGTAGAAATCCTTGGCTGAAGTGATATCTCAGAAAGCCTGACCCTGACCTCTGAATTTTGAATCTTGTCTTTAGGAGATGTTTTCAGAGAGAAGAAAAAAAATGCCAAATAAACCCTATGCATCTCCCTAAAACCATTCCTTCAATAAAGTGAAATTTCAAGGTGATAGAGATGTGATATCTCAGCTGTGTCTCTGGGCTTTCCAGACCTGTGAATAAAGTCTGGAGTACAATTCATCCCATCCTAAAAGAGGCATCCAAAAGGGGCCCAAAGAGCTGCATCCTAGAGGTTTCCATTCCTTTCCCCTGAGTGACCACAGGGGAGTCAGGGGTGACTTCCATGGGTAGATGTCTATTACAGCTGGGCAGTGAAACTTGAGTTAGGTCTAACCATGTAATTAATTATTTTTTTTAATTAATTAATTAAATTTCAAACATTTTAATTAATTAAAGGAGATGAAGAAGCATTTTATCTGAATAGATCACCTGGGTAAAACCTCTGTTTCTGTCTGTTCAGTGTAGATGAAAACCAGATTTTGACAAGCCTGGATAGCAAACAGGTTGAAACACTTTGTCTTGAACTTTATTTAATGTGAATAACTCTTGTGTATCACGTGGGATGGAGCTTGGAGCAACCTGGGATTGTGGAAGGTGTCCCTGACCATGGCAGAGGGTTGGAACTGGGTGATCTTTAAGGTCCCTTCCAACCCATCCCAGGATTCTGTGATCACAGAGGTGTGATCTCAAGTGCTGATCTGACGACAGCAATCAGAAAGTTTGGTTTGGCTCAGAATAAATTTACTGAGGAAAAGGAGTTTTGCAGAGAATATTGTTATAAGCTGAGGCTCTGTGACTGAAATTCACAATAAGTTGTGAAATGTACATGCTGTTATGGTCCTGAAAACAAATTAATAATGCAGAACATAATAAAAATATCTACCCATGGCTACTTCTTGCTACTGGGAATGACTGATCAATCAAACTGGACAGTCCTGTCTTCAGTCAAAAGCCATGAGCAGCCTGTGTCCCTCTTCCTAATCTAGAAAAGAAAGGAGTAATTAAAAATTTAAGTAAAAACATACCTGTTTCAAAACACTAAGTTGAGGAGTGGATATTCCTCAGGGATTGTTAATTAAAATCTGTTTTCTCTCTCTCTCTCTTTTTTTTTTTTTTTTTTTTTTTTTTAATTACCAAATCTCTCAGCTAGGTCCAGTCTACCAGGAGGAGCCTGCTGAAGTGACAGATCCCAGTGTGTGGAGATGGAGGGAAACAAACCCAATCTCACAACGTGCTCTTAGTGAAGCAAAACATTCCTTCAGTGCCAGCCGGCTCGTTAGTGACAGGGGTAATTTCTCTCAGCAACACAATTATCACAAGCAAGGCCAGAGGACTCCTCATGTATCCCATAAAAACAAACATTCCTTCCATCTCACAGTAAAGGTTGGCAGGTAGAGAACCTGGAAGGATAATCTGGATTATCAGCTCTTGTGTGCAGAGTGGCTCTGTGATAAAGGACACATTTCCCATATTCCTGGGGGAGGGGGGAAAGTCTCCCAGGGAGGCAAAGAACCTGCAGGAGGTGTCTTGGACCTGCACATCCATGAGCATCCTGAGACGCCTTGGTGTGGCATTCACATTCTCTGGAAAATCCCTTCATCCAGGGTTTCCCTCCTGGGAAGCTGAGACGCCTCAGAGAAAAGGAAAACAATTTTTATCTCATTTGCTTCTCCTGTGTTGTGCTCATGTGGAATGTGTTTGGAGATTGTTTACCCACAGGTGATTGTTCCATTGGATTCTGCTGTGAGTTGTTTTCACTCTTTGGCCAATCAGGGCCAAGCTGTGTCAGGCTCTGGAGAGAGTCACGAGTTTTCATTATTATCTTTTTAGCATTCTGTAAGTATCCTTTCTGTATTCTTTAGTATAGTTTAGTATTCTTTAATATAATATAGTATCATAAAATAATAAATTAGCCTTCTGAGAACATGGAGTCAGATTCATCATTCCAGCAAATACAATGCATTGGATGCCTGGATTCCAAATTATTGCTGTCACTGAGATCACAGACTCATAGATTTATGGAATGGTTTGGGTTGCAAGGGACCTTAAAATCATCCAGTTCCAACCCTGACACCTTCCACCACCCCAGGCTGCTCCAAGCCCCATCCAACCTGGCCTTGGGCACTTCAGGGATCCAGGGGCACCACAGCTTCTGTGGGAAATCCATTCCAGGGCCTCCCCACCCTGCCAGGGAAGAACTGCAGCTGGACTGAGCTGGGATTGCACCCCAGGAGCTGCCAGGGAAGGACAAATCTGCCACGTGTCATCACACCCACCAAAATCAGGGTCTTGCTTTGACCTCACAAGCAGTGCCTCTCAGACATAAATATTTCATGCAATAAATATGTTTTTTTCACTGTACACCAAGAGCATAGAAGCTGATAAACTTCCAAGATTTCCTGCCAAGATTCAGTGTGGCAGATTGGTCTCCAAACCACCATACATGAGTTTTCCCTCCTCATTCAGCTGCATTTCCCTTGCATCCTATATATTTTTTTCTAATGTAGTGTAGTGGTTTTTTGACAGTGTCAGATGCTCAGTCAACAAAAAGGTTTTAATAATAATATATATATATATATATATATATATATAAAACATATAATATTCTATATTGTATATAGAATAAATATATTCAGAATATATATAATATGTAACATATAACATACACCATAGATAATATATATATAATATACCTAAACATGTTGAGATAAATTTTAATACAATTTAAATCAAAAATTATTATCCCACTACTTTCAAATGGAGAGGAAAAAGCCTGAATTCATCAACTCATTACTAAATGAAGAGAAACATCAGCAAAAATGTATTTTTAAAATTTTTTCCAGTATTTATTTTTCAGGAATAAGAATTAAAATCTAATAATTAATTCTATATTTTAATCAGCTAGAGATGTAAGTATTCTTCCCACCCCCCAAGATTTCTAGAGAGCTAATTTTAGTTATTATTTTTTGAGAAGATGGAGTTGAAGCTGCATACTTGAATACTGAAATAGAGCTGTTTTTCACAATTTCTGATTCATTGCATATGGTGAAATTTTGTGTTCTAACTTGAAATCACAAAGCAGTTTTCCTAATCTTCAGTGTAGCAACTGAATCTGTTTTTCATCTGGTAACACAGATGCTTTTGGAAAATGTAGAGCTGAACATACCATTGTGCAGGTTGCATCTGAAGAAAAAGAATTAAAGTTACGAAGTTCCATTGAAGTTACAATTAAAATTATTCAGAAGTCTGGAAACACTGGAAGAACTTGTCTGTGCAATCTCAGTTTTCTTTTCTATCTGAGAAACTGAAATTCTACCATGCTTTTTGGCTTTGCTAATTTTTTTTATTAATTTGGGAGGGGGCGGGTTTGTGGGGGTTTTTTGGTGGTTTTTTTTGTTTTTTTTTTTTTTTTTGTGGGTGTTTTTTTGTTTGTTTTGGGTTTTTTAAAATTTTTTTCAGCATTTTTTTTATACAGCTTTTACTCAAAGCCATTTTGGTCTCCATTCTGAGGTGGCAAATTTTCCTTACACATTCTAGATACAGTTCCATGTCCAGCAGCAAATCTGGGCTGCATTCTAGGAAGCTGTAGCTCAGATCACACAGAGATTCAGGCAGAGCAAGGTCTTCTTGTAGTAGTTGAAATGTTCCCTCTGCAGTCAGGGGGTTTTAATCTTGTTTTACTTACTAACTCTATTCCTGGTTTTAGACCTGGTGAAGATGATCAGCATAAATTTCCCAAGTTCGCATGGCTTTCCTGGGAATAAATTTCTCCATTTCCCATTGGGAAATTCATTTATTTGAAGCCAGCATAGGAAAGTTCAGAAGTTCCTACAGATAGGTGCTGACAAATGTCTTAAAACACAGAGAATGGATGTCTCAAGAAGCAGAAATCAGCTTTTTATATTTGCTGGCCTCAAGCTGGGTTTACAGCAACAGTTAGGGTTCTTCCCAAGAGTCATGCTCAACTCACCACTGAGATCTTTCACTCTTAATTTCACTTTATTTCAGCCTGCCAACCCCACAGGAGTGAGAAACATCCCCTGGGTGTCTGCCTTGTCTGGCCTTCCCAGTTTACCTCTGCCAGTGAGCAGCTGACCTGGATGGAGAGTTCCAGAAGCACTGGGAACCAGGCACAGGGTTTTGGGAGAATGCTGAGTGATATAAATAGGGCAGGAGATCTTTCTCCTTTTTCAATGCCTTTATTAAAAAGAAATCAGCTCAGGTGGGGACAACCCATTGGGTGTGCACATGCCACCGAGTGGCACGGAGGAGGAGAATGATTGCAGCTTTGTCTGCTGGGGTGCAGGCAGAGCTGGGGACTCCTTTCCTCACTGGATCATCAGTACATCCTAATTATCCAGTCGGACATTCGAGGTCCTCTTCCTAGCTGGCTTGCTTCAGGTTAGGGTGAGGGGTAAAAAGTATCTTAACATACACTGGATTCAGTCGCTCACCTTTAGACATTACTTAGATCCCTTAATTCTATGTTGGCTCGTTGTTTTAGGGTTTTTTTTGCAGGATTTGGTATGGTGTTTACACCTTTGCATGCTGGTCCTTCACATTTTCAGTCCCCGATGTCATCTCCGAGGATGCGGCGGGGCGGGAAGGGGATATTCGTTGGGAGAGGGATTTTTAACCATCAACAGGTGATTTAAAAAACTATTAACAGCAGGGGATTACAACATGAAATTATTAACAACAAATAGTTAAAACTCCAACTTAGCAGCAATTTATGCAAACTTTTTTTAAAAAAATGAACACCTATTTCTACTCATCACACTGAGGAGGTTTGGCAGGGCTGGAGGCCATGGAACCACAGTGAAAATGGTGTGTAAATTCAGGCTCAAGCCTCTGCTTGAGTTTATTTGAGCTCTTTGTGTAAAAATTTGTGTATATATGTGTAAATAATTGTATAAATTCATTAACACCAGTGGTATTGCAACCTTCTGGTTACTGAATCCAGGTTGTCTCTCCCCTGGAATGGGGAGAATCAGCTCCAGCAATTTACTTCTAGTGCCTGCTAAAATTCCAGCTGAAAACAAATAAAAATTTATTCTATTCCAGGGCTGCTCTCTTCATTACAGCTGGGTTCAGAACCAAGCTCTGCCTTCCACACTGTGTGGGTCCCTGGGATCCTGGCTCACATTCCTGCCTGCACGGGATCCTGGCTCTGTCCCCACCACACTGACAAGCTGATGATTCCAGAAGAATTGTCCTGGAACCCTCTGGGAGGAAAAGTCTCCAGATTCTTGATGGAAAGCTGTTGCAGTAAAGTGGAAAAATCACGAAGAGAGGCTTCATAAAGTCAAGCCTGCTCCGTTAAAATCACTGGCTGGCCTTGTCAGAGCTGGCACTTTGCAAGTTCCCATGTGAAAGCAATCCTGGTGTGAGCAGTTCATTAACACAGCAATCTACTCCTGGCTGAAAAACAACTGGCACCTGTAGAAACTGTTTTTGCACACTTAGAAAAATGAAAGCCATCTCTCACAAACAACTTTTCCTGCACATACACAGTGAGGGTTTGAGTGACCAATCAATACAGAATGACAACTTGTTACTGACCAATAAAAATAATTAACAAGAAAGCTACTGACCAATGGGAGTCACACACAAGGTCTGTAACACTGAATAAAAAGGAGTTATGTGACTAAAGAAGGGCCTTTTTCCAGCATGAAGAAAATGGAGTCTGTGTGATTTATTCACATAGAAAGCACGGATCTGAGGCCATTTCAAAGAAGCAAGCCACCGGAATGTTTCCAATAAAATTCACTCTGGGGTTATGTGAAACCCCTTTTTGTGACTTTTAAGTGCCTAAAAATAGCTGTTGAGCTTTGTCACTGCTGTGCCTGAGGCTCATTTCCCCCTGAACCTGTTTATGGCCTTTCCTTGACCTCTGGGATCTTCTGCCAGCACTGGTGCCATCAATTGATCTCTCACTGCATGATGGAGCCAGCAAATTCATCACACTCATTTTCCATGCCTGAGGTCAGATGGAGCCTCAGAATTCCATGATATTTATCTGATAAACATTTACAACCCCCAGCATTATTTATTAGCACAGGAGGTGTTGGTATTTGTATTAAACACTAATTAAATGCTTATTTCTAGTGCTGTCATGTGTATTACCCAGAGCACAGGATGAATTATGGCAGTGACAGATTTCAGAGAGCAGAAATATTTGCTTGAGGAATATTTCCTTGGATATTTTTTTTCTTCCTATTCCCTTTATGGCAAAACAATCCTGTTTGTAATAGAGAGTAATCTTATTTATCTCTCTGTGCTTAAAATCATAAAGAGCATTTGTTTAGAAAATGCAATTGGTTGGAACAGTGAGAGAAGAGCAGAGGCAGAATGATTTTTTGGGGTCTCTTTGGGGTCTATTTTTTGGGGTCACAGCATTACTGGGAGCTAAAAAGATGAAAAAAGGGGAGAAAACCCCAAAGAGAAAGGAATCAGGAGCACGCATTAATTTTTTTTCTCAAACAGAAGCTGGAGAGAGACACAGCAGGAGAGAAGAGCCCACAATTGCCTGTTGCACTGGCTGCTTACTCAGGTGTGTGTGTTCACAAGCTGATTACTCATGGAGTAAATGTGAATCACACTTGCCATTCATGATTTGCTTTCCCTCCCCGCTTTGGCTGGAATATCCGAGTGTGTGTGTGTTTATCCAGCTCTGCTCTGGAAAGGCTTTGAGGAGCAATTCCAAGGAGATTCCTGCTGGATGGGCCTGCAAATTTCACGCTCTTCATTTCCCATGGACACTCGGAGATCCTAAGGAGTGAGGAGGCTTTTTTATCCCTTTGGCAAAGCAGTGTATGAGGTCAAAACTTTAATTGAGACCTGTCCTGAGAGCAGTGAACCCTGCCAGGCTGAGAGGTGTGGTTATGAGCTGCTGCTTCTGCTGACTTCTGCTCTGTTTGCAGTGCCAACATCCATTTGAATATCTTTTTCTGGCAGCACCACAATGCATGGAGTTGATTTTCTATTTCATTGAGTTCCTATTCCTAAACAAAAGGCATTGCCTAACCCACACCTCTTGCAGTGTTTGCAGGAGTGGTGCAGTGAGTGCATTCTGGGTTTTTGGCATTCCAGAGCACACCTTGCAAGCCAGAAGCTTCTATATCCCTGAAACAGGCATTAAAATTTACTCTACCAGGCTAAGGGGGTGGCAACATTTGGGGGTGATATCTGGAGTTTAAAAAAAGCACTTTATTGGGCATTCAAACACTAGAAGTAGTCAGCAGCTACCATAGGCAAAAGCTTTTCGTTTTCTTGTGGAGAACTCTGTAAGTGTCCCAATTATCTCAGAGAAAAATTGTAAAAGACTCCATCACCTTGAAAAAAAAATCAAGGATTAGAAAGGCAATTTAGAGTCATCTATTTAAAATCAAATCAGAGCCCTTTGCTTTCTGCCCTTATTTGTGCAAAAATGCTGAAAGGTTTTGCTCTTGGAAATCTGAAAGCTCATAATATTTACTTTCATTGTACAGATCCAGGTGTTTTCAAGCAGATATTATTTCCAGAATCAGATTCACACTGCAGAATCATTTGGTTTTTCTGAGAGAGTGAACTCTCATTTCACACCAGTTGAGTATGTTAGTCCTCCACATCAGCACTTAGAAATTATCCAGAAGTGGAGAAAAATATTTTGAGCATGTAGGCTGGCACCACCTGAAGAGACAGAAGGAAACACGTTGGTGCAACAAAGGCTGTGAATTCTGCTCCCAAAATTCCTGCTCTAGAAAAAAAAAAAAAAAAAAAACAAACCATCTTTTCATGGCTGGTGGAAGTTTGTGAAAATAAAGTTTGCAGAGGAGTCTATTTAAAGAAGGAGTTGGATCTCCTAAAAACTTGGTACCACTCATACATTGAAAATTCCTTCTGCTAACAGTGCCAGGGAAAATCCCCTCTGCCACTGTCTCTGTGCATTAAGTGCAGTCTATCTTGTAGAACAAAGAGATTAATTACTGACCTCCAGCAATTAATTATAATCCAGAAAAGGAATAATTTACATATGGACTGTAGTGAAAAAAAAAAAAAGCTATTTTCAGTAAGCACAGTCAAATAAAGGCTTGTCATTTCTTAATTATATCTAATTGAAGGAACACCTAACCTGTGACCAATAAAATCCAGGGGCAATTTTCTGTGTCTTGGTGATTGATTGTGTTTGTGCAAGGAAAACAAAAATGGGGGAGGTCAATTTACTTAACATCAGCACAAGTAAATAAAATATTGCTGGTTTATATACCTCATTAGATTTTATAATCAGGACTAAAATTAGGTAGTGGAAGCCTGCAGCCAAGTCTATATTTTGACTTGCCTGAAGTGTGGGAATAGGCCTGTTAATTTGGGTATTTTTCCTGGTTTAGGGCAAATTTGGGAGGAAATTTCCAAAGGGGTCCCTCTAGAAAGCAGATTCAAGACTAAGGCATCTCCTCTTTCTCCTTCTAGAGGAGGAGGCTTCTAGAGAAAGTCACCCCAGGACAGTTTGCATTTACATTTCTCCTGGGAGAGATTCACAGTGGGATCACTGGGGGGCTCTGAAAGAGCTCAATATGCAACAGGGAGGAAGACAGACCGTGGTAAGGAGATTTACATGTCTTGGCAAGAAGGTAAATTCCTCCTCAGAGTGGATAAAGCTGCAAGAAAAGCATTTGGTTTTACAGAAGTTGCTGAGAGGAAGGTGGGGCTCTAACACATGATCTATCATTGCATGGCTGGAAAAAACCTTTAAGGTCATCACGTCCAACTTTCAGCTCGGCAGCATTGCCATAAACCACATCCTCACTGGCCACAGATTTTACACTTCCAAGGATGGTGACTCCACCATTTTCCGGGGAAGTCTGTTCCAATGCTTGACCAACCTTTCAGTGAAGAATTTTTCTACAAATCTCCAGCTTAAACCTCTTCTGGAGCATAAAGCCATTCCCTTTCCTGCTGTCCCTGTTCCCTGGGACCAGAGCCAGTCTCCCCTGGCTGCCCTCTCCTGTCAGGGAGTGGTGCAGAGCCAGAAGGTCCCCCCTGAGCCTCCTCTTCCCCAGGATAAACAAGTCCTATCAATTTTCCTATCCCTTAAATATCTAAGGGTTGCTCTGCTTCATCGTGGCACCACCACCCCCTTTCCCTTGCAACATTCATGATGATTTTTCAATTTACTTCTTTTTTTTTGTTTGTTTGTTTTCCTTTTTCCATGAGCTTCTTTTTAGTGGATTTGGTATCTCTTCCTGTGTGCTGCCTCAGCAGTACAGCAGCCTCTCTGAAATGTTGCTCTGGATTAATTAAATTCTCCAAACCCATTTTTTTTTTTTTTTTAGGAATGGGGAAGTGCCTGCCGAGTCAGCAGAGTGAGAGCACGGATCCGTGGAAGGAGAGCTGGGTGGGAATTAGTGAGCCTGGGATAATGTCAGGGAGCATTCATTATGCTGCAGGGAGCAGGAGGAAATAGAAGCATCATTATGAGCAAATTCCAGCTGCTGGGAGGAGGGAACCAGCCCCACTGTGGGAAACAGCGCAATTGCTAATGGGATATTAAGAGCTGCAAACCTGGTAGAATGGGAAGTCATCCCCAAAAAAAAGTAATAAAGCTTTGGTAATCCATTATTTATGTGTGCTGGAAGAGAATATCATGAGTGTTCTTAAAGAAATACAAAAGCCTGCTTGTTTTCAGGGAGTTATTTTCCTAGCCCCTCCGAGCCTCAGTGCAAGTAAATTCTAATGCAGAAATTAACAAGGTTTATTCTTATTTTTTAATTTTTATTTCTCTTTTTTTAGAAGTTTGATTGAATAGCTAATTCCTGGAGACAATCCTATGCTTATCTTCCTGTTACCACTAAAGTAAGAAGAATCGTTCCCCACAATTCCACCAGGCAATCTGTATCAAAGAAGGCTTTTCATGAGTTGATGGGGAAAATCATATAAACCATATGGCAGCTGGATTCAGGCCTTCAACAGATAAGAGAATTTTCCTTTCTGCTCATTGTGCAAGACTTTTGCACTGAGGAAACCATTTGGCATTTAATTATGCAAAGTCAATGCTTTGTTTTATGAAAGGATGAGATTTGCTGGGCACACTCCTTACTAACTGTTGAGTCCTTCCTGACAAAATTGACTTGAGTTTATGGAATCCCAGGATGGTTTGGGTTGGAAGGGACCTTAAAAATGATCTAGTTCTACTTCTGCCAGGGACACTTTCTACTAGTCCAGCTAGTGAGCTTCATCTAACCAAGCCTTAAACACTTCAGTGATCAGGCATCCAAAATTTCCATGGGCAAGCTTTTCCAGTGCCTCACAACCTCATAGTAAAGAGTTTATTCCCAATATTTGATCTAAACTTGGTCCCACTTTGAAGCCGTTCTCCCTTACCACCCTTGAGTTGCTGCTGCTTGGTGATTTTAAAATAAATAATTTCAGGCTCTGTTTTCTCCTGTCCTAGCATTGTTAACCTCTGCCAAAATGCAGAACCTGTGGCCTGGATGGGAAACCCACAAGTGACAATGAGAAATAAACCATTTGGCTAGCTTATAATAACAACATTAGTTATTAATATATGGAGTTTTTTATATCATAATTGGTAAGCTCAAAGGCTGATGTTGCTGTGAAGGGAATCTGGACCTTGTTTCATGAGGGGCAACGAATTTCTCCTGAAAATGGTAAGTGGAGCCAGTCACTGTTCCTCAGCTGCAGCAAGAGCCTGATGTGCTCAGAGCAGTGAATCACCCCTCACCCTGCAGCCTCTCACAGCAAGCCAAACCATCACCCCCACCATGTCTCACACTGATAAAGGAAATGGGCAGCCTTATGAGAGAGTCACTTTCTAGGCAAATGTTCCTTAATAATTTCATTGCTGGTCCTGGAAGCACCAGGATTTGTTCCTGTCCTGATGCCTTGTGCAGGCTGACCTAGAGCAGAGGCTGGACAGAGCTAAAGAATAAAGCAGGGATTTATTCAAAGGCCTCCATGGATGCACCTTGGGCAGCACAAGAGCCCAGCCAGGGCTGCACCCAAGATCAACCCAAATGGTCCCAAAATGCACGAGCGCTCCCGGGGTCTCTCCCTTGGCTCAGTTCTGCTCCATTTGCACCTTGCAGTTCATTGTCCCGTTCCAGCTTTAGCCCAGGCACTCCCACCCTGCTTGTTTTTCTCTCTGCAGCCCACGCTGTTTGTGCTCCTGGGCTGAGCTTTGGATCATTTGTCCTTGGTGCCCAGCTGGAGCAGGAATTGTTTTGACTCCCTGCTCTGTGCAGAGAGCTCAGCATCCCCTGATGTGAACCCAGCCCCACACACTAAAGCAGCACAGAACCTGAAAAATAGAAAAGCCAAAACCTGAGGCATCTTTTCTTGTCTTCTTAATAAGGTGGAAATAAAATTTGATCAATCAGTCAAAGGCAAAACCTTTGGAGACTTTAAGGCCTTTCAGCTCTTAGGGAGTCAGTCTTGCAAGGATCTGCAGCTTTTGTAATCACACAAGCACTTGAAAACCTCATCTTGTGGTGTCGCTCACTTGCTTTTGTCCAAGAAAGTCCATGTTGTCTCCTGTCTCTGTTGGGTCACTGCAAAAAAGGCAACAGGAGCACACTGTGAGCCCTGAACACTAGCAGGTGAGTAAAATCGATTAAAACATTCCTGTTATAAAATGTCCTGAATTTTAATTCAACTTCTTGATTTTGAAGAACCTGGCTTCAGTGCTTAGTTCTAGCAACTACACACAGTTTTAATTTGAACTTTAAGTTCAGAAAAGATACTTTGGCCCACTATCTGCAGGTTTTTCTTTGTTTAGGGGGACTTTCCCCACACCACCCTGAATATTTGTTCAGTTGTTCTCTAGGGAACTATAAATGCCTTATGTAAATTCAAAATTAAAAGCCGGATATGATAAACCTAAAGGGAAATGGGGAGTTTTCTGCCTCTCACCTTTAATTTAGTTTCATTCATTTTTTTTTATTTTTGTCTCCTTGCTTTCTGTCCCCTTCCAACGTTCCCACCCAAATTTTATTATTATCTTGGCATTTTCCTTTGCCCTGCAGCCAGTCTTTCCTATATGCCAGGCTCCATATTCCTTAACAGTGAAGTGAAAAGAATGAATGAATAAATAAATAAAAATCCTTCGTGGGAGGAATAAACTCAAGAACCTCATGCTTATTTAAATTAAATTTGGCTCGGAGAAAAATAAAACTTCCTCAAGCCCTCCAAATTTTATCACTTTTTATTCAAAGTGTTCCAGATGGAGCGCATCACACATCTGCTGGGCTCCTCTCAAAAAGGGGCAGAAAGCAAGACCTGGAGTTATTTGTGCTTTCAGTATTTCTACTGTGCCCACTGAAGAATAAAAATCCTGCTGGCAGCTGTGTTCTTAACTGATTCTTACATGATCAGGGACATCGAAGAGATGGAAGTGATTTAACTTTGCAGATGTGGACTGGAAAAAAGTCTAATTAAGCATTCTTGCTGGGACATTAAGTAGTTTAAACTTAATCTTCCGTGATGATATTCTTATGGGTCTGGTAGAAAAAAAAAAAGAGAGAAGGGACATAATTGAGGCATGAATTATGGAATAGTAACACTATTATAAAATAAACGGTTTTGTGAATGGCAGCAGAGCCCCTCAAATTTAAATGCAGCCCTCTGCATACCTGGTATTTAGTGGAAAATATTTGTTAGGGCATAGTTCACTCTGAAATGAAGACTTTTGTTTTGGGGCTCTTCTGGAAGAGCAGGTCACAAGCAGGGAATAAGAGTATTGTTTGGAAAGTCATCAGGCAAAAATTGATAGCTACACCTTTCTGGGAAGCAAACAAATCAACATTGCAAAATTCCCTCCCATTTATAAAAATCTGTCTTCTGAACTCTTGACAATCTTCAGTATTTCCTGCAGATGCCAAATTAATTTCTCTTCATCTTGTGGAGTGGTCTGGGGGAAGGACAGTCTCAGACAGGCAATTAGGAACTGCATCTTCTGGAGATTGTCCAAAATTGGGTATATTCAGGCAGAACTGCACAGAGCTGTCTGCTTGTGTTGCAGGCATAAAAAAAATGTTAAATGATAAAAGCAAAACAGCAAAACTCCAGCATACAAAGGACAGAGCCCTGAATATCAAGTGGATTAAATTCATTTGCTACTCCTGCAGAGCAACGGGTTTCTTGTCACCACATGTATTTCCATCTTCCCACAAGGACAGCCCTTGTTTTCTGGTTTAAAGCAGTGTTTGAAAATAAAATATGCACCTCTTGGAGGAAGCCTCAGCTTACAGAATGGTGAGGCTCATCCTGGCATGATTCAAGATTCACACCTGCAGCAGGTTTTGTCCCCAGGGTGGAGGCTGGAGGGTGGGACCCTGGCTTGGGCTCCTGTTTGTGCAGTGAGGAACAGCTCTGCTTTCCTCTCTGAAGGCTTTGGAAAAAAGGCAGGGTGGACACGGGGACATTGAGCTTCTCTCATGGAACACAAGGTCAGAACAATAAGGATGAACTGGTTTGTTTCCCACCTTCTTGAGTGCAAGTATCCCCATTACTGGGGACTTATTAAATAACACCAGCCATTTTCTGATAATCCCTCTCTAATATTTGGTAGTTTACCTATTTATTTATTTTTTTTGTTTCTTAACCTTAATAATTTTTTAAGACAAACATTTCCTAGCACTGTTAGTATCTCGAACTCAAGCATGATAAATATTTTTTTTTCCATTTTCCATCTAAATAACCTCAAAATGTTCCCCATGACCAGCACTGTTGTTCAGAGCAATCCTTCAAGGGCAGCCTTTTACTGAAATTGGAAGAATAGTCCAATGCTGGGGCACAAATCCTCTGATCAGAACCTGGGGTTCCTCTCAGGCGTTGTCTGATCAAAGAGCTGGAGTCTGACATAAATTTGTGGCTGAGTTTCTCCTACAGCCAGTGATAGATGTGGGTCCTTCCAAAAGGTCCTTCTGCACCCAAAATGGAGATATGAGATGGATGCTATAAATCAAACTCGTTTATCTCTCTCTCCTCCACCTTTCCTCCAATTATCAGTTTAAATTGGGATATATCTGCTTAGAGATCTGAAATGTGCACCCTGATGGGGACATGGTTCAGTGGTGGACTTGGCAATGTTTGGTTTATGGTTGGATTCAATGATCTTAGAGGTTTTTCCCAACCTAAATATTTATATCGTTCTATAATTTAATGATCAGCTCAGCTGGGGAAATGATGCCTCAGGTTTCAGCTTTTATGTTTTTCAGATTCTGTGTTGGGTGGGTGTCTGGGTGCACATCAAGGGATGCTGAGCTCTCTGCACAGAGCAGGGAGACAAAACAATTCCTGCTCCAGCTGGGCACCAAGGACAAATGATCCAAAGCTCAGCCCAGGAGCACAAACAGCGTGGGCTGAGGAGAGAAAAACAAGCAGGGTGGGAGTGCCTGGGCTAAAGCTGGAACGGGACAATGAACTGCAAGGTGCAAATGGAGCAGAACTGAGCCAAGGGAGAGACCCCGGGAGCGCTCGTGCATTTTGGGACCATTTGGGTTGATCTTGGGTGCAGCCCTGGCTGGGCTCTTGTGCTGCCCAAGGTGCATCCATGGAGGCCTTGGAATAAATCCCTGCTTTATTCTTGAGCTCTGTCCAGCCTCTGCTCTAGGTCAGCCTGCACAAGGAATCAGAGGGACCCTACAGTGACCATCTAATCCAACTGCCTGGTCACTAGCCTTCCATTTTCAGAGAGAAGTGGGTAATTTTAGATGCCTGGTCTGAATTTTACGCCTAAAATTTTAATGGATTTCAGTCCACAAAGACTAATTCCTCCTTAGAAGCCCATGTTCACATTTATCTGAATGAACATGAACCAGCCTACTTTCATTAATCTCAATTAATCTGATATCTGAACTGCTAAGGAGAGAGGAAAAGTGCTGTCAGACTTGACTTGGGGAAATTAATTTAATTTATTCCAAGTAAAGCAGAGTGGGACAAGGAAGAATAACAACAAATTTTGGAACACCTTCCCACCACTCTTTCCTGCTTCTAATTCCCTCCTTAGCCTATTGCAGGTTATATTTATTTTAAGGCACAAACCTGTTCAGAAGTTACTGTAAAGTTCACTTGCTTAGGCACTTGAGAACAGTAGTGAAATAAAGTAATTAAAAATCTAATAGAACTGACAGGTCCTTGTTAAGTCAGCCCTGCCAAACCTATGCAAAAACAATTACAGTATGCAAATGATCCACCTTAATGCTATTCCCTGTGAAATGTCAAAGAATGAAAAATGCATTGGATTATCATAATTTCCTTACTCTTATGATGATGCTGTAGTGATAAATACAAATGTCACTTTTCTGATGTAGCTTATGGACAAAATCACATCACCACTGCAGGCAAATCAGAGTTGGTTTCTCTGGTCAGCTGTGGAGAAGGAAATTAATTCAGCAATATTTTACTATATCTTTCTGAAATTGAGTGAAATTATGCCTTCTCTTGCATTTGTATAGAGAGGGCATAAAATTTCAAGCTTTTGAAATGTGTGAAATCCAAGCATTTTTCCTTTGACTGTGTGTGAATATTTATGTATTGATTGTGGTTGATGGACCCAGGCTGATGCCAGTTCTCCGCCAAAGTCACTCTGTCCCTTCCCTACTCAGCTGGACAGACAAAGTGCAACAAAAACTCATGGATCAAGGTAAGGGCAGCAAGAGATCGCTCAGTAATTGCCATCATGTGCAAAACAGACTTAATTTGGGGAAATTAATTTCATTTATTCCAAATAAAGCCAAGTGGGACAATGAGAAATCAACTCAAATTTCATAACACCTTCCCACTTCCTTCCTTCTTCCAATTTCCTCCTTCCCAAGAGCTGCAAGGAGATGGGGAATGGGAACTGTGGTCAGTTCATCACAGGTTGTCTCTGCTGCCTCTTCCTCCCCGCAGGGAGGATTCCTCACACTCTTCTCCTGCTCCAGTGTGGGATCCCTCCCATGGGAGAGTCCTTCAGGCACTTCTCACTCAGGAGTCCTCACCCTGGGTTGCAGTTCTTCACAAATTCACACAGAATTCCCAGAATGACCAGGTTGGAAGAGACCTTCAAGGTCATTGAGTCCAACCCAGCTCCAACAGCTCAACTCAACCCTGGCACCCAGTGCCACATCCAGGCTTTGTTAAACACACCCAGGGATGGTGACTCCACCACCTCCCCGGGCAGCCATTCCAGAACTTTATCACTTTCTGGGAAAAGCTTTTTCCTGATATCCAACCTGTATTTCCTCCACGTGGGCCCCTCCCATGGGGTCAGTCCTTCAGGACCTGGCTGCTCCAGTGTGGGTTCCCCATGGGGTCACAAATCCTGCCATAAACCTGCTCCAATGTGGGCTCCTCTCTCCACAGGGTCCCAGGTCCTGCCAGGAGCTGCTCCAGCATGGGCTTTCCATGGGGTCACAACCTTTTTTTGGGCACCTTCTTGCTCCAGCATGGGCTTCTCCACTGCTGCAAGTTTATTTCTGCTCCCCCATGGACCTCCATGGGCTGCAGGGCACAGGTGCCTCTCCTTGGGCTGCCCCAGAGGTGAATTTCTGTTCCAGCTCCTGAAGCAGCTCCTGCCCTTCCTTCTCCATGACCTTGGTGCCTGCAGGGCTGTTCCTCTCACATATTCTCACTCCTCTTTTCTCTGATTGCTCCTACACAGCAAATCCTTTCCCCTTCTTAGCTCTGTTACCCCAAAGACATTTCAAATGCCATGATGGGCTCAGCCTCGGCCAGCTCTGGGTCTGTCCTACAGCTGGCTGGAATTGGCTCCATCGGACATGGAGGAATCTTCTGGGAGCTTCTCACAAAAGCCACCCCTGTAACCCCTCCACTACAAAAACCTGATCACCAAACCCAGCAGAATTATTAGAACAAATTCTTTTCTAGGCAATGATCATGTTAGGGATGAGACAGTTATGAAGTTAGGGTGGAGCTGCAGTTGTGAGGAGGAAGACACCAGAGTTCAGCCGTGTTTTTATAAGTAAAATGAAATATGAGAAAATGGTGATCAAATATGGTGTTCTGGGGTCCACAGGAGTGGCAAAAATTAAATCCCACCCTCAAAAGTTTCCTTATTACTGAACTGGCCAGAAAATCTATAGGCTTGTTTGTGCGACATGAGGTTAATAAACTCTAATTTAAAAAAAACACCAAACAAAACCAAAACCAAAAACCAAACAAACAGAAAAAAATCCCAAACCAAAAAACCACCCCAAAACTAAAACAAAACCCAAACAAACCCCAAACAACCTGTCTATTTTTTTGCTTCTTCAGCTTTATCTAATTTCTCAGTGTACATCATTCCAGAGGTCTGAACTTGTATCACATACCCCGGTTTCTCTTTAAGAAATAAACCTAAATAGATTATTTCATGCCTCTCCCAAAAGTCTAAAACCATGTCAAACAACAAACAAGAATATCTTTTGTTTTTCCACTTTCTGCCTTATTATTTGCTGTTTGACACAGATGGTTATAAACAAAGATCTAAAGAGAATTTTAACTCCCAGGGAAGAAAAGAAAAGAAAAAAAATATTTCCTGATACTGCTTTTATTTTTCTTTTTCTTTTTTTAAGGATGATGGATTCTGCCTTAGTATTTCTAACTCAGTAAAATCTCTTATTATGTTACAGCAAGGATTTGGAGCTGGTGAGCTTGAGGGAGAGAAATGGAGATGGAGGAAACAATGAGGGATGAAAGAGCAAGAACTGCTCATGTCCCCAAATTCATTTGAGTTCCAGTCTCAGGGGTCAGTAAAAAAAGTACAAGGCTCTTAACATCAATGCCTAAATTTGAAGTTTAGTGTTCACTTTATCCAGTCTGGTTCACAGATTTGTCCATGATTCATCCAGTATTGAAGTCTTTTTTCTTTTTGCTTCAGACAAATGCAATTCAATCCGTTCTTATCCTGAGGGACTGGAAAAGAAATATTGTTTTATTACAACCCTGATGTGTTCTCTACAGCTGTACTGCTCTAAAATGTGGGATCACTCATGGAAAATAATAAGATATTTGTAGCTATTTCTTTTTGGGGACACTTGCCCTGGTACCTCTGGTATCCAAGTACGTGGCATGTTGTAGAACAGAATGCTTCGATCTCCTGTGGGGCAGGATTCACATTCCATGGAGAAATCAGTCCTACAATGGCTCTTCCTCCAAAAGGGGACAGCAACCAGCAAGCAGAGAAGAATAAATTGGGAAAACTCAATGGATCTTCTCCAGCTCATACCTGGGAAATGTGTGTTCACCTGGGAAATGTGTGCTGACCTTCAGGGCCAGGTGATGCCACCAGGGCCAGGAGCAGCCCTGCTCTGAAAGCTACACACACAGTCACAGCTGGACCAGAGGTGGAGGCGGCATGTGCCAGGCCTGATCCATGGAAATGTTTGTCTCCAGGTCAGTGATGTGGAAAATGTTGTCATCCAGATGAGAGGAGACCGAGGGAAGTCCTAATCTCAGCCTGCAGCTTCCTCAGGAGGGGAAGTGGAGCTCTGATCTCTTCTCTCTGGTGACCAGTGACACGACCTGAGGGAAAGGCTGGAGCTGTGCCAGGGAAGCTTTAGGTTGGATGTCTGGAGAAGGTTCTTCCCTGGAGGGTGGTGGAGCACTGGACAGGCTCCCGGGGAAGGGGTTATTGCACCAAGCCTGACAGAGTTCCAGAAGTTTTTGGACAACACTCTCAGGCACAGGGTGGGATTTTTGAGGTTGTCCTGTGCACGAGTAGGAGGTGGACTTGATGATCCTCCCCCCTCAGGATATTCCATGATTCTGAAGTGGTTAATGCTGTTATGTAGCTACATTTTTTTCTCAATTGCCATTTCAGTTGTGTCCATAGCCCTGCTGATCCCTTAGGAACAATTTCTGTATTTATATACCTCTATAATTAAAATAAAAAAACCCAAAAAGCTTCCTGGATCTCTCTGTGGGGTATGGCTATGTCTGGATCACATCTGGGAACTCAAGAGAAAGAAACACAGACTGCAGAGAGGAAAGCAGAGCATTTCCAAATAGCCATTTCCCACCCTTTCCTTTCTTTGCCATGAGAACTGGACATGAAGTTTTGGGGCTGTTGACACCTTTCCTTTCCCGAGTCGTTTCATTTAATGAACCCTGAACACATCAGCTGGAAGGGCTGACACATGAGACCTTTCAAAGTGAGATCTGAGGCAAGGCAACTGAGAAATGGAGGCATCAGTCAAGGAAGCTGGTTATTTGAACGTCCTTCTCAGGGATTCTTTATTCTCCTGTTCATTTATCTGCTCCAGGGAAAATAGATGGCAAAGGGGGAGAGAGACAAATAGAGCATCTTTCCCTGGATCAACAAAACCTCTGTTCCGCCAACCCCTAGATGGAATGGTCTAAGGGGAGGTGGAAATGAAGATTAAAAGGTATTTTTGGCACAACTAATAGGTCAGAAATACAGGGAGACTGGTCAGTCTTTGCAAAGCTCTGTGGATTTATCAGAGCACTGAGAGGCGCCAGCATTCTGGGAGGCTGGAGAGCAAATCTACTGCAAAGTTTAGCATCTCAGAAAGAAATAATTTGCTACTGATCATGTGAACAACCAAGATTAGATTAGGTAAGAATTCAGTTTAAAAAAAAAAAAAACAAACCCAAGGATGCAACACCTGCCATTTTCTCTGTACTGATTTAGTGGTGAATTTTGCTTTGCTCATATAGATAAAATGAATTCTAGAGGAAGATTACAGCTTCCTAAGCAAGATGCTAGAGTAAATTGAAAGCTACATAAAATAATCTGAGGTTTTGAAGAGAATATATTCAGTGTTTTTCTTTGCCAAGAAGAAAAAAAGAGAGAAGGGAACAGAGACAGTGATGATCTTTGACTGTTTGGTTTATTTGAATGCTCTTCTTTTTGGAACCCATAGTACAAATTTTGCTACTTTGGGTCTGCTTATTCTACTTTAATTAGTATTTATTTATAATCTTTTTAGCAGCCTGGTATTTATTAGCCATAAATCCTTCTAGAATTTCCCATTTCTGTATTATTTGTGTCTCATTTGTAGCTGCAAATTTCAGAGAAATTACTGTTCCTGCACGAGGGCCAAGGGGTAGATGTGAATCCAGGGGATTCCTACCACACCCAAGGGAATTTCTGTCCTGATGTTCCTTCTCTCAGCCCCTTGCTTTGCCCAAATTTTAATCAAGCACAGGCAAGACCATATTTTGAAGCTGGGGAGTAGGAGCATCTTCAGGCTGCTGCACTTTTCTCCTGGGAGGAAGATTTCAAAGATCAGTTTTTGGATGCTTAAAATTTAGTGGCACAAAGCACAGATTCAGCCACTGCTCCAGAATCCCAGGAGGGGATTCTCTGATTTTTTTTTTTTAAATATAAGAGTAGCAAGCTTGTATTTGTTTGTCATATACCCTCAGCTTCAGAGGGTTTGAAGGAATTTCACTGCAGAGAAAAAAAGGAAGTTGCCTTTTTTTCAGACAGATACCACGAGGAAGCAATTTCAGTTCCAAAAATGGCTGTTTGGGGAAAATCAAGATTATTAAAAATGCCAATAGGCTGCTTTGAAAACTTGATGGCAACAATTTTTTTTCTGTGGAAAACCCTGATTGTAACTGACTTATCTGATCTGTGAGCACTGTCAGGTGATCTGAAACCTCTGACAGCTTTCTCTGATCAATCCATAATAATTCATCCTTCTTCAAAATAGATGCCCAGGAGGAACTAGTGCCTGTCTGATCCATTTTGAATTTGGGAAGAAATTAAATGGAGATTATCACTGGGACTTATGAAATTTTACAAACAAAGAAATAAACCATTAAAAGAAAAAGAATGAAAGAAATCCTACTAATTAATTGAGATTAATAATGATCAGAATTTCCTTTCAGGAAAAGATCCATTTAAGAAAAATCAATAACTGCTAAAAAATTAATCAACAGATAAAGAAATGCAGTATTTTACTGGGAGAGAAATTTCAATTTTCATGTCTTCCAGCTACAAAATTTACATAATATTTACTGAATGTCAAGTCCAGCTGGTGAAGAATTGAACTCTTGACTGATTTCACACCCAAGAGAAGATAAATCTATTTTACCTCTGCCTTTGCCTGTGTTGAACTGAGCAATGAAAACTAAACGTTTTCCCATCTGAACACTGCCTGCCAGATTAGAGCACAATAAAGCAGCCCACTATTTGTACATTTTGAAGAGATATTAAAAATACAATCCATAAAACCAACGGATTATCTGCAGGACACTTCTTGCTGATTAGGTTTTATCAACTTTCCTGGAAATACCAACGCTCCACAGAGGCTCCTCAAGATTAAATTGCCTTTTTCTTTGGGGATTCAGAGCAAATAATTCAAGGCTGTACGTTTTCAATTAAAATGCTCAGCCAAAATCCAGAGAAAGCAGGTGGAATATTCTAACCAGACTAAACACTGCACACAGAGAGCAAACACCACCTCAGAGGGGACACCAACATTTCATGTGTTCAAACCAGTCTGACAGACAGGCTTTTGGAGAAAAATGTCATAGATTTTCCATCTATTTCACAAGCTGCCTTTCTGTATAATTGGTCATAAAACTTTATTTAAAATATTTAATCAATTTCCAGATGAATGGTTTTTTTTCCCCAGTTAAAGTACTTTTGAAATATAAAATTAAAAAAAAAAGAAAGAAAAAAAAGGCAGAAAAATAAGATGAAGAAGAAGCTTCAAAAAAAGCATATTCTTTCTAACATCATACAGGTTTCTTTAAAAGACATAATGAGAAAGAAAGAAAAAGAAATGAGAACTAAAGAAAACCATTGGATTTTCACTGTTTTCATAGCTTTGGTTCTGTCACATTCAGGCATGTGGGGAAGGTGTCCCAGTTCAAAGTGTCTCAGTGACTAAATTCACATCCAGCCTCTGACTAATGTGGGCTTTATTGTCTCATGTGATGACACAAAACTTTTTCCCCTAAATATTGGTCTGACATGGAGAGCAAGGGGAATGTGGACTTTGTTACTCCATGCAGTCACAGCAGTGAATTAAAACTTGCCTTGTGCCACATGTAAAACATTTCTGATGTATTTTTTTTCTTCAGAAAGCCTGTGAAATCTTAATTTTTTTATTTTTTAATTTTTTTAGGGTTGGGATTAAATATGTGAGGTGATATTTCTTGTTTGGACTCAGATGTTTAGCAGTTCTTATTTATATGACAGTTTCACAAACTGTGAGTTTGATAGGACTTCACTCTAACAAACTAAAAAATGGAACTCTATCTCTTTCTCTACAAGGCTTTTTAAGAATAAACTGTCCAATTAAGAAATGACACCTCAATTATTTTTACTTTTGACCTAATAATTAACTACTTGTAGCTACAAAGTGGACTTATCCAATTTCAAAATACTACTTGAGTCTATGAAGAAGGTGAAGAAGAAGGAGCAGCCTCCACCCTAAAACCTCCATCTTGCTTTATCTCTATTACTGTATTCTAAACCCTTAAACTCTGAGTTTCCCACCCTGTGATATCACACACTTCTATCCAAACTCCACCCCCACAATCCCAGTTCTGTCATTCCATTTTGGAAGCTTCTCCACGGCCTCAGGTCAATGCAGTGTTCTCCTGGGGGTCAGTGCCTGGCAGTACAGACAGTCTGGAATTCTCAGCAGCCAGGGTTCCAACAAAATCCAAGGGCAGCCTGGAAGAAATAACACCCGAGTTCTCCTGGCTTGTCTCCCTGATTAAGCTTCTCTTTGCTTTTTGGCTTTATTTTGAAATAAACTGACTTTTTTTGATTTATCGAGGAAAAGACAAAACGTGAATCCATTTTTTATGGCTCAAAAATTTGTTGTCATTACACTGTGAAGCATTTGGGGCTGCATCAGTTAACTTTAGGAACTGCATTACCTCTAAATTGCCTTCTTTCCAACCAGGAAGAAAACACTTCAGAAGAGTCAATATTTTCCCTGCCCTAATGATCATATTTCTTTTAACCTTATTATATCACTGTTATCCCATTTTAAATGAACTGGATAGAAGAGGAGTAAGTTTAGCCAGAGGTTGGCTCTTTATTCTGATTGATTGATTTTATGTACCTGCTTATATTTTGCTTCAAATCAGCTCCTTGTAACTCACTGACCCAGTAAAGGAATTCTTGGTTTTTCCCTTTCACCAATAAAAAGAAAATTGGTTTAAAGGCTTCAGGGCTATAACTCAAGCCCCAGAATTTTCATGTCCTCACATCTGGGTTGCTCTGGTGATTGATTGAATGTCACAGCCTAATTACAAAAAAGCATTGAAAAATGCAGGGGCAAACTCAAATAATTTTAAAATGAGACTCACAGAGCATAATCCCCATCATTTTTAGCTCTGCTTGTAAAAGGTTTTATGATCATTTGGCTTTTGCAGCATTGTTTACATTGGAAAATGGTGGGGGTTTGATAGTAAAATACTGAAACTGAATACCATTGATGCTATTTTTAAATCCTCAAAGGCCATTTCATGCCCCTTTGTGTCCCTGTTGGACATGATTAGATTGAAAACATCCGGCAGCCTTTTGAAAAGTGCCACCAGCGAAATCCCAATCCAAATCCAAATCCAAATCCAAATCCAAATCCTAATCTAAATCCAGCCTGTTTTTCCACATTTCAACTTAAAATTACAGCTGTAAATCCATAATTGAAAAAGCTCCTTTTTGCTCTGGTTTTCAAAAAGGAAGCTAACTGGAATAAAATAATTGACATGATAATTTATGCTGAAAAAAAACCCCTATTAAATTATGAAAAATGAAAAAAGAAAACCAAAACAAAAAAAAAGTAAATTTTGAGGCTTATTTTTATCTCTTTTCTCTATTTTTTAGATTAATGCACATTAAGTCTTGCACTATATCTATTGTACTATTACTATATAGCTATTATATTATAACTTTAAATTGATAAACAGTTCTCTCATTATGTATCAGCTATTCATGGGAGTACATAAAAATATGAGTAATTTGTTTTTCAAACAAATTTGTTCTGGCTTTCCAAAATTTTCAATTATGCCTCTGAAATATAGGGACAGTGTAATCCTTAAATCAAGTGCTGTTTCATTGGCCTTTTTTTTTTTTACTATTATTTATTTGCATGATTATGAAATTATTTATCTGATGTTATTTTACTTCAGGACACATGTCTGAGAGAGGTGGTTGGGCTTTTATAATTATTTCATTTTGGTGTGAGGACTGTTTCTGATATTAGAGAATAAAATAATGATAATAATGGTAATAATAATAATGTTAATGATCATGACAATAATCCTGATGATAATAATAATGTTAAAATGATGACAATAATTATGATGATGATTCACCGTTGGCTTTTACTTACTAATTATGCACAAAAGCCATGAAAATCCCATGTGATTTGACCCTGATTGTTTAAAAAAAATAAATGTTTAATTAGATAAAAGTCTAGAGCTATCTCAGAGATTGAGACACCCCTGTTTTGTCCCTGGCTTTGCTTTTTTTCTGGTTCCATCACCTTGAGGAAAAAAATTGAGTCCCCTGGTGGCCCTGCATCTTTACGTGTTTCTTTTTCTCAGAACATCAAAATTTCAGACAATTTGTTCTTTGGGACCAGATCTGTGCCATAATTTATGGTCACAGAGCACTCAGCACAAGTGACTTCAGCCTGGAGCTTTGAGGGGTTTCAGCAGCACAGCTGATAAATAATAATGAGATGGAACCTCAAACAGGGAAAATGCACATTGGCTCCGAGGTGCCAATATGGAGGTGATGCCTCAGGTTTCAGCTTTTATATTTTTCAGGTTCTGTGCTGCTTTAGTGTGTGGGGCTGGGTTCACATCAGGGGATGCTGAGCTCTCTGCACAGATCAGGGAGACAAAACAATTCCTGCTCCAGCTGGGCACCAAGGACAAATGATCCAAATCTCAGCCCAGGAGCACAAACAGCGTGGGCTGCAGAGAGAAAAACAAGCAGGGTGGGAGTGCCTGGGCTAAAGCTGGAACGGGACAATGAACTGCAAGGTGCAAATGGAGCAGAGCTGAGCCAAGGGAGAGACCCCGGGAGCGCTCGTGCATTTTGGGACCATTTGGGTTGATCTTGGCTGCAGCCCTGGCTGGGCTCTTGTGCTGCCCAAGGTGGATCCATGGAGGCCTTTGAATAAATCCCTGCTTTATTCTTTAGCTCATTGTAATCTCTGTTCTAGGTCAGCCTTCACAAGGCATCAGATGAAAAAGAAACAACTGTTCCCAGCTTTCTGATCTGGGAGACAATCAGGAGTTTCCCACCCTGTGATGTCACACACTTCTATTCCAACTCCACACCCACAAGAATTCAATGAGTTTTTTCCACCTCTACTTCAGACCTAGGGATGAACATTCCTTGTGCCTCCTGGAATTCTCAGTCTCCAATTCCTTCATGTTAACAGAATTTTTAATTTAGATTTATTTTCAGAGTAATTTCCATGGCTGTATAAACAAAATACAACAGAATCTCAGGAGATATGTGTAATAGTATTTATAACATGGAAATGATTTTTAGTAAAAAAAAAATTAGATTATGAACATTGCTGGCCATAGCAATGTTTTGAGTGAACTTTATACAGAGGGTGTCACCACAAAAAGAGGTGGCAAGGCAGGAATAAATTCCTAGCAGTGACACTTTCTTCTGTGCAATGCTGCTTTGGATTTAAGCCCATCAAACCCTCATGTATTTTGACAGGCCTGACATGGTTAATCACAAGCATGATTTGAGGAGTTTCAGACTCAAAAGAAATGTAATTAGAAGCTACTACAGGGTGAGAATGCTTTCCCGTGGTGTATCAAGGTAGTAAAGGCTGATGACATGTTGACGTGGAAAGATCTCACTTCTATTTTAAAAATAATGTGCTAACTCCTAAATATCACTTCTTAATCATTTAAACTGCACAGCCCTTTGTGTGCTTAATAGGATGAAAAATGCAATAAAAATGCCACCCTGAGAAAGCAGCTGCCTCTCAGCATCACTAATGACAGCATCAGCTGCTTGTAGGCCTGACTCTTCTGGGGGGAAGTAGGGAAAGATTATTTCTTTCAAATTCATAAAAAGGCTCAATTATATCTTAATTAAGCCTATTAGTTTCTCCCTTTGGGGGACAGCCTCACATTTCCACTGGAGGCAAAGCACAGATATCACGCCTGCCTTTGCTCCCCACCCCCTTTGCTAAATTACAATACAATAAAAAATAGCAGCAATGCCACACCTGGTGCTTTTATTCCATCAGCATCTCTTGGCTGTTACCTTCTGGGCCACAGTCATTTTCAAACCTGAAAATAACCATGGAATGCTTGAGTTTGCCTCAGAAATTTCTTTTTTTTTGTTGTCGTTGTCTGTGATATGCCTCAGAGCATTTGGGTTTGAATAGGTTCATTAGGCTTCAGGAAAACTCAGGAAAAATTACACAGTTGTTTGTCTTGTTTTAGCATTGAGATGCAAGTTTACTCAAGACAAGGATTTATAACAAATTCGAAAAGCTCCCTTCCTTCCTTCCTTCCTTCCTTCCTTCCTTCCTTCCTTCCTTCCTTCCTTCCTTCCTTCCTTCCTTCCTTCCTTCCTTCCTTCCTTCCTTCCTTCCTTCATCTCTCCTAAGGTTAGAATTTCATGTAAATAAAACCAACAGGAAAACAAGCACTGGCTACATCTTGAACAATTCTAGATTTTCCTGATCATTTCTCTTTACTAGGAAATAAAAAGAATCCCTTGTATTTACTTCCAAAACACCTGGCAAGGTGGATTTACTCTCTTCTTTCTCCTTAACAGCCTTTGTGATCCTAAAAAAGATTCCACCATCTCCCTGGATAGTGTTTGGAATTCAAAGGAACCTCTTGAAGAGGTGTTGAGGTCTAAAAGGAGCTTGTATTCAAATGGTGGGCAGATGAAGTATTGGAGAAAGGGCAAAAGAAGGAAAATATTTCTGTGCTATCTGTGCTAAGTACGTTGATCTGAGCAGAAGTTCTTTGTAAAAAAAAATTTGTAAATTAGAATATTTGTGTTTCTTCCTCTTCTGTCAGGTGTCAGAGTCATGAATGACAGAACAGAAAAAAATAAAAAAAAAATGAATTTTGGAAAATGGAAACATTAGGAATAAAAGGTAAATCCAGGCAAAAGAGAAGAAAGATTTTATTTAGAGACCATTTACAGCACAGTAATTTCCTTTCCTTCCTCTCACTGTTTCTCATTTTAGCCGTTTTAAAATGCACTCCCCAAATTCAGACAATTTCTGAGGTTTTGTTTGGGATTTCTTGGCTCTGGTTTAGCTGTGTAAAGGTTGGGTGAGATGAATCCCCCCTTTCAGCTCAGACACAGCTCTGCTCCTCGAGCCTTTGCCTTCCTCTGGAGATTTTAGGCAGGACCAAAATCCATTTAGGATGGTTCAGCTTCCAAAACGAGACAAAATCAGGTTCTTTGAGCCTGATGTAACGGAGGGATTGTGGTCAGAGGAGAAACAGAGGAACTGTAGGGGAAAAAAGAAAAGGAAGGGAAGGGAAGGGAAGGGAAGGGAAGGGAAGGGAAGGGAAGGGAAGGGAAGGGAAGGGAAGGGAAGGGAAGGGAAGGGAAGGGAAGGGAAGGGAAGGGAAGGGAAGGGAAGGGAAGGGAAGGGAAGGGAAGGGAAGGGAAGGGAAGGGAAGGGAAGGAAAGGAAAGGAAAGGAAAGGAAAGGAAAGGAAAGGAAAGGAAAGGAAAGGAAAGGAAAGGAAAGGAAAGGAAAGGAAAGGAAAGGAAAGGAAAGGAAAGGAAAGGAAAGGAAAGGAAAGGAAAGGAAAGGAAAGGAAAGGAAAGGAAAGGAAAGGAAAGGAAAGGAGAAAACAGAAAAGAGAAGAAAAGAGAAAAGAAAAGAGAAAAGAGAAGAAAAGAGAAAAGAAAAGAAAAGAAAAGAAAAGAAAAGAAAAGAAAAGAAAAGAAAAGAAAAGAAAAAGTTAAATAAAGTAGTACTGCAGTATATAATGTTTTAATTTTATGATTTTAAACATGTCCAGAGGCAATTCAGTGCCTGGAATGGCCATTCCATGGCTACACCTCTGAGCAGCTATCCTGTACACAGAGGGAAGCAGGAATTGCTCATTTATTTAAAGGATTTGTTGATGTTAAGGCTCAAAAAGATCATCACAAGCCTCAGGTTTGATCCAGAGCAGAGAGCACTCACTCAGTTAGGGCTGGAGTTTATATTTTTAAAGAGTAACCTGAGCCTATTTGAAATATGGCAAGCAGGGCAGGAATCCTCAGTTTTGCTCCTTCCTTTCTATTTCTGCCTCTAAGTTTATGTATGGAGTGTTCT